>NC_092412.1:5072886-5385153 GCF_040894005.1 Engystomops pustulosus | reverse complement strand
AGGGGGGATACAATCTATTACGGGTCCTCTGTTATCAGCCATTACACCCCGGGTAGAGGAGATCACTCACGTGAGATACAGGGGGGATACAATCTATTACTCTCTGTTATCAGCCATTACACCCCGGGGAGAGGAGACTGTACAGGGGGGATACAATCTATTACTCTCTGTTATCAGCCATTACATCCCGGGGAGAGGAGACTGTACAGGGAGGATACAATCTATTACTCTCTGTTATCAGCCATTACATCCCGGGGAGAGGAGACTGTACAGGGGGGATACAATCTATTACTCTCTGTTATCAGCCATTACATCCCGGGGAGAGGAGACTGTACAGGGGGGATACAATCTATTACTCTCTGTTATCAGCCATTACATCCCGGGGAGAGGAGACTGTACAGGGGGGGGGGGGTACAATCTATTACTCTCTGTTATCAGCCATTACATCCCGGGGAGAGGAGACTGTACAGGGGGATACAATCTATTACTCTCTGTTATCAGCCTTTACATCCCTGGGAGAGGAGACTGTACAGGGGGGATACAATCTATTACTCTCTGTTATCAGCCATTACACCCCGGGGAGAGGAGACTGTACAGGGGGGATACAATCTATTACTCTCTGTTATCAGCCTTTACATCCCTGGGAGAGGAGACTGTACAGGGGGGATACAATCTATTACTCTCTGTTATCAGCCATTACATCCCGGGGAGAGGAGACTGTACAGGGGGGATACAATCTATTACTCTCTGTTATCAGCCATTACACCCCGGGGAGAGGAGACTGTACAGGGGGGATACAATCTATTACTCTCTGTTATCAGCCATTACATCCCGGGGAGAGGAGACTGTACAGGGGGATACAACCTATTACTCTCTGTTATCAGCCATTACACCCCGGGGAGAGGAGACTGTACAGGGGGGATACAATCTATTACTCTCTGTTATCAGCCATTACATCCCGGGGAGAGGAGACTGTACAGGGGGATACAATCTATTACTCTCTGTTATCAGCCATTACACCCCGGGGAGAGGAGACTGTACAGGGGGGATACAATCTATTACTCTCTGTTATCAGCCATTACATCCCGGGGAGAGGAGACTGTACAGGGGGGATACAATCTATTACTCTCTGTTATTAGCCATTACATCCCGGGGAGAGGAGACTGTACAGGGGGGGATACAATCTATTACTCTCTGTTATCAGCCATTACATCCCGGGGAGAGGAGACTGTACAGGGGGGATACAATCTATTACTCTCTGTTATCAGCCATTACATCCCGGGGAGAGGAGACTGTACAGGGGGGGATACAATCTATTACTCTCTGTTATCAGCCATTACATCCCGGGGAGAGGAGACTGTACAGGCAGATACAATCTATTACTCTCTGTTATCAGCCATTACACCCCGGGGAGAGGAGACTGTACAGGGGGGATACAATCTATTACTCTCTGATATCAGCCATTACATCCCGGGGAGAGGAGACTGTACAGGGGGGATACAATCTATTACTCTCTGTTATCAGCCATTACATCCCGGGGAGAGGAGACTGTACAGGGGGGATACAATCTATTACTCTCTGTTATTAGCCATTACATCCCGGGGAGAGGAGACTGTACAGGGGGGGATACAATCTATTACTCTCTGTTATCAGCCATTACATCCCGGGGAGAGGAGACTGTACAGGGGGGATACAATCTATTACTCTCTGTTATCAGCCATTACATCCCGGGGAGAGGAGACTGTACAGGGGGGGATACAATCTATTACTCTCTGTTATCAGCCATTACATCCCGGGGAGAGGAGACTGTACAGGGGGGGGATACAATCTATTACTCTCTGTTATCAGCCATTACATCCCGGGGAGAGGAGACTGTACAGGGGGGATACAATCTATTACTCTCTGTTATCAGCCATTACACCCCGGGGAGAGGAGACTGTACAGGGGGATACAATCTATTACTCTCTGTTATCAGCCATTACACCCCGGGGAGAGGAGACTGTACAGGGGGGGGGATACAATCTATTACTCTCTGTTATCAGCCATTACACCCCGGGGAGAGGAGACTGTACAGGGGGGGTACAATCTATTACTCTCTGTTATCAGCCATTACATCCCGGGGAGAGGAGACTGTACAGGGGGGATACAATCTATTACTCTCTGTTATTAGCCATTACATCCCGGGGAGAGGAGACTGTACAGGGGGGGATACAATCTATTACTCTCTGTTATCAGCCATTACACCCCGGGGAGAGGAGACTGTACAGGGGGGGATACAATCTATTACTCTCTGTTATCAGCCATTACACCCCGGGGAGAGGAGACTGTACAGGGGGGGGGATACAATCTATTACTCTCTGTTATCAGCCATTACATCCCGGGGAGAGGAGACTGTACAGGGAGGATACAATCTATTACTCTCTGTTATCAGCCATTACATCCCGGGGAGAGGAGACTGTACAGGGGGGATACAATCTATTACTCTCTGTTATCAGCCATTACATCCCGGGGAGAGGAGACTGTACAGGGAGTATACAATCTATTACTCTCTGTTATCTGCAGGATGATGATGACGAAGGTCACAGGTTATTTATTACTGTGTCGCTTTGTGACCAAAGACTTTAAATGTGAATGAATCACAATGATGACTGTAGTGACAGTGATGTATCTAATCCTGGGTGTATCACAGCTCACACATCATTGAGATGCCTCAGTACATTATTCATGCCTTAAAGGGACCAATCTATTACAGAAGATGAACTGGTGAGTGAGGAGCCAATGAGAAGCCACAAAAACCAGGCCCCGCCCCTTGGGGCAAAATTGTGACAACTTGTACACTGTACACATTGTAACAAACCCTCAGCACTACGAACCTCTTGAAGTTCTTATTCAGTGACAGTAATCAGAGATGATGTCAGTGTATGAGGATGTAGATGCGGCTGCGAGGCAGGGAGTGGCCCCCGGTGTATACAGCGCAGAATACGGATATTTATAGATCACAGACGTCACAGGAGCGGAGCGTTATATTATATTACACTTCGCCCCCCCCCCCCCCCCCTTTGTCTCTCTCTAGGACTCCTCGGCCCCCCGCTGTCTCTCTCTCTAGGACTCCTCGGCCCCCCGCTGTCTCTCTCTCTAGGACTCCTCGGCCCCCAGCTGTCTCTCTCTCTAGGACTCCTCGGCCCCCAGCTGTCTCTCTCTCTAGGACTCCTCGGCCCCCAGCTGTCTCTCTCTCTAGGACTCCTCGGCCCCCAGCTGTCTCTCTCTCTAGGACTCCTCGGCCCCCCGCTGTCTCTCTCTCTAGGACTCCTCGGCCCCCGCTGTCTCTCTCTCTCTAGGACTCCTCGGCCCCCAGCTGTCTCTCTCTCTAGGACTCCTCTGACCCCGCTGTCTCTCTCTCTAGGACTCCTCGGCCCCCCGCTGTCTCTCTCTCTAGGACTCCTCGGCCCCCAGCTGTCTCTCTCTCTAGGACTCCTCGGCCCCCAGCTGTCTCTCTCTCTAGGACTCCTCGGCCCCCAGCTGTCTCTCTCTCTAGGACTCCTCGGCCCCCAGCTGTCTCTCTCTCTAGGACTCCTCGGCCCCCAGCTGTCTCTCTCTCTAGGACTCCTCGGCCCCCAGCTGTCTCTCTCTCTAGGACTCCTCGGCCCCCAGCTGTCTCTCTCTCTAGGACTCCTCGGCCCCCAGCTGTCTCTCTCTCTAGGACTCCTCGGCCCCCGCTGTCTCTCTCTCTAGGACTCCTCGGCCCCCCGCTGTCTCTCTCTCTAGGACTCCTCGGCCCCCAGCTGTCTCTCTCTCTAGGACTCCTCGGCCCCCAGCTGTCTCTCTCTCTAGGACTCCTCGGCCCCCGCTGTCTCTCTCTCTAGGACTCCTCGGCCCCCCGCTGTCTCTCTCTCTCTAGGACTCCTCGGCCCCCCCGCTGTCTCTCTCTCTAGGACTCCTCGGCCCCCCGCTGTCTCTCTCTCTAGGAATCCTCGGCTCCCCGCTGTCTCTCTCTCTAGGAATCCTCGGCTCCCCGCTGTCTCTGTCTAGGACTCCTCGGCCCCCGCTGTCTCTCTCTCTAGGAATCCTTGGCTCCCCGCTGTCTCTCTCTAGGACTCCTCGGCCCCCGCTGTCTCTCTCTAGGACCCCTCGGTCCCCCGCTGTCTCTCTCTCTCTAGGAATCCTTGGCTCCCCGCTGTCTCTCTCTGTGACTCTTCAGGTCCCTGCTGTCTCTTCACCTGTCTCCATACTCCTTTGTCTCTCGCTCTGTGTCCCCCTTTCTCTCACCTGTGCTGTGTTTGTGGCAGTCTCTCCCCCTCCAGCGGTCTCATTGGGCTGCATGTCTCTCTTCTGCAGCCCCTCACTCCAGTTCTCGGGGGGCAGCTTCATGTGTGTGTGGTGGATGGAGACAGTCGGCAGTAGGTGAGACAGTCACCGCTTAATTCATAGGGACATTCCTACCTGAGGCCAGGTGCGCTGAGCCCCGCCCCCTCCTATGTCATCACATTGTCACCATGACAACAGGACCTGACCCAACCTGTATTGTCATTCAGAATAATGATCCTGCTCCTCCTTCCCCACGTCCCTGCAGGAGACCCCCCCCATATCATCAGCAGTACTTACCTGGTGGGGTCAGACCCACCTCATGTCCCTGCAGAGACCCCAGATCATGTACATTACTGGGTGACCCTGACCCCATGTATCCCAACAGTGTAACAACCTGCAACAATGTAACAAATCACAAGATTAACAAATTGTAACAATGTAACAAATCACAACCCTGCGGCCCCTGCGCCTCTCCCAGACTCCTCGGGCCGCGTTCACACCTGGCGCCAGGACAAGATCTGTCTAATTACCATAATATGTAAAGTGCATATCCTATGCAGTGTCTATGGGGCCCCGAGCTGTGAGGGCGCGTTCACATGTTGCGCTTTGGTTGCGTTTTCATTGCGTTTTATAACGCATTACAACAGGTGAGGAGAGGTGATTTCCCTAATTACATTACTATTTACATTTGTTAACGCTATATTAACGTATGTGTTAACAAAATGCACGTGTTAACATTGTGTTTACAATGCGTGTTGTAAACACAAATGTTAACAGTAATGTAATTAGGCAAATCAACCTCTCCTCAGCTGTTGTAATGCGTTTTAAAACGTGATGAAAACGCAACCAAAGCGCAACGTGTGAACGCGCCCTCAGGGTCCGTTCACACGCTCAGTCTTTCAGATGCATTTTTGATGCCCAGACCCGGAGTGGAGTGAACACAGAGGAGGAGCAGCTTCTCTCCATCACCTGCGCTCACACATGATCCACACCTGCTTTTGGCTCCAAAAATCGCATCTGAAAAACTGAATGTGTGAACGCAGCCTAAGGAAAAGCACCTTCTATATGGGGCCGTATTCACACGTAGCTTCATAAGTTCTGTAACTGGGCAAATCTCCCCCCTCTGCGTGTGAATGAACCTGACTGGTTTCCATGCAGGGAGGTGTCTGGCAGAGAATGGGTTAAGCTGCCACTGCTGGGGGTCGTTACACTAACGAGCCTCCTATAATGGGTTGATATAAGGAGCGGCCCCCCAGGACATGGCTCACTGCAAGAGACGGATCCTTCACTATGGCTGGAGTCATGTACCCCCAGTATCCCCCTGTCCTGAACTATGGGCCCTCCTACCGGCCGCAGCCCCCCTACTACAAGCCCAAGGTGCCCTCCTGGAAGCCTCCTTACAAGGGGCCCCCGGGGCCCATCAAGTCCTCCCTCCCTTTTGACTGTCTAGATAACTACCGCTGGGCCCAGTTGAAGGCGCTGCTCAGCCAGCTCGGGCCGGACTTTGGAGTGAGTCGGTTTTACACCAAAGAAGTTGGGGTTCAGGTGAACCCCAGAGTGGATGCGTCTGTTCAGTGTTCACTGGGGCCCCGCACACTGAGGAGCCGCAAGGGATGGCCCCTACTGTGCCGCGCCACCCCAGGGCAGCACGCCGGACTGAGCATCGTCACCCCTGTCCGCTTCCCCCGCACTGTGGCCGTGTACTCCAGACTATCCGACCGCAGGCTGTTCACACTGCCCCCTGCGCAAAATAGTGGGGGCAGGGAAGTAGGGGTGCAGCAGGAGGACCCCGAGGAGGAGAGCGATGCTGGGAACAGAAAGCCCACCTTCCAGGTAAACGGGAGAGGGGTCACTGTCCACATATCACTTATTCAATATTACACCCCAGAGCTGCACTCACTATTCTGCTGCTGGTGCAGTCATTGTGTACATACATGACATTACTTATCCTGTACTGATCCTGAGTTACATCCTGTATTATACCCCAGAGCTGCACTCACTATTCTGCTGCTGGTGCAGTCACTGTGTACATACATGACATTACTTATCCTGTACTGATCCTGAGTTACATCCTGTATTATACCCCAGAGCTGCACTCACTATTCTGCTGCTGGTGCAGTCACTGTGTACATACATGACATTACTTATCCTGTACTGATCCTGAGTTACATCCTGTATTATACTCCAGAGCTGCACTCACTATTCTGCTGCTGGTGCAGTCACTGTGTACATACATGACATTACTTATCCTGTACTGATCCTGAGTTACATCCTGTATTATACCCCAGAGCTGCACTCACTATTCTGCTGCTGGTGCAGTCACTGTGTACATACATGACATTACTTATCCTGTACTGATCCTGAGTTACATCCTGTATTATACCCCAGAGCTGCACTCACTATTCTGCTGCTGGTGCAGTCACTGTGTACATACATGACACTACTTATCCTGTACTGATCCTGAGTTACATCCTGTATTATACTCCAGAGCTGCACTCACTATTCTGCTGCTGGTGCAGTCACTGTGTACATACATGACATTACTGTACTTATCCTGTAATGATCCTGAGTTATATCCTGTATTATACTCCAGAGCTGCACTCACTATTCTGCTGCTGGTGCAGTCACTGTGTACATACATGACATTACTTATCCTGTACTGATCCTGAGTTATATCCTGTATTATACTCCAGAGCTGCACTCACTATTCTGCTGGCCTCTATAGACAAGAATAGGTGTGCATAGTACATTTTGGGTGTATATTTGGGTAGTTCTGGTTGTGACCCGCTGACTTGTACATTGCAGTTCCTGGAGCAGAAGTATGGCTTCTTCCACTGCAGAGACTGTCAGGTGAGGTGGGAGAGCGCCTACGTGTGGTGCGTATCCGGGACAAACAAGGTGAGACCTGATCTGCAGCTGCTTCCCGTTCCCTCTGACAGATGCAGTGTTGGTGCAGTGTGCCCTCTGGTGGTGGAGCAGAGCTGCTGCACACTATGCCAGAGCTTCTAGTCTGGGGTTCTGCTGCCCCCAACAGGTCTGAGACCTAACGGCAGTACTATAGATGATACTCAGACTGTACAATTCCTCTGCTTGCTGTCAGTGATGTGCACAGCTTTTCCCATGAAAGTGTAAGGACAGTGTGCTGAAGCTGCTCAGTCCTGTGCAGTACCATATGCCACCAGGGAGCAGGTGTGGCGCTGTCTGCTGAGCACATGTTATAATGGGGTTGCTGAGGTTTAGTTTAACCCCTTAGCTGCTGGAGGGTTACTGGGTGCTGATGTTATGTCTTAGTTTCACTTTCACTTGAAATTTTCTTTTGGAGATTGCTTTAATTGCAATCAAAGCTACAAAACCCGAGCCCCCGTGCTCAGCGCAGAAACTCGGCAAGTCCTAATGACTGTCCTGGGGTCTGTCCGCCATACTTTACCTGCCTTCACGTCTTGTATCTACTCCCCTGCAGGTTTACTTCAAGCAGTACTGCCACAAGTGTCTGAAGGGCTACAACCCCTACTATGTGGAGTCCATCGAGTGCAAGGTATGAGGCGCCCCCTACAGGCCGGGAGGGATTGGGGTGTGCCCCCTCAGTGTAGCTTGGGAGGGGGTACAGCTGGTGACATGAGGTAGGTGTGCCCATTTTGTGGTGGGAGGTCAGGGTTTCCCTTGTAGTGGAAGGCATTACCACTTGGTATAGTTTTTGGCCCACAGTTGGGGACAGGAGGTCTGGAAGTGCCCTCGAAGTAGTTTGGGGGTTACAAATAGACAGGAGGTTAGGGGTGCCCCCATTGTGTTGCTGGATGCAGTGGGGAGGGGGTGAGGTGCCCTTGGTGTAGTTTTGGGGGTGCTGGTAAATATGGAAGGGAGGTAGGGGTGCCCCCTTGGTGTTGCTGGGTGCAGTTGGGAATGTGCACCATTGCTGTAGTTTGGGGGTACAGTTGGATATGAGGTCATGGTCCCCCTTGGTGTTGCTGGGTGCAGTTGGGGGGCGGGGGATGTACACCCTTGCAGTAGTTTGGGGGTACAGATACAAGGTCATGGTCCCCCTTGGTGTTGTTGGGGGGCGGGGGATGTGCACCCTTGCTGTAGTTTGGGGGTACAGATACAAGGTCATGGTCCCCCTTGGTGTTGCTGGATACAGTTGGGGGGCGGGGGATGTGCACCCTTGCAGTAGTTTGGGGGTACAGATACAAGGTCATGGTCCCCCTTGGTGTTGCTGGGTGCAGTTGGGGGGCGGGGGATGTGCACCCTTGCTGTAGTTTGGGGGTACAGATACAAGGTCATGGTCCCCCTTGGTGTTGCTGGGTGCAGTTGGGGGGCGGGGGATGTGCACCCTTGCAGTAGTTTGGGGGTACAGATACAAGGTCATGGTCCCCCTTGGTGTTGCTGGATACAGTTGGGTGGCGGGGATGTGCACCCTTGCTGTAGTTTGGGGGTACAGATACAAGGTCATTGTCCCCCTGGTGCGATGCTCTGCAGCTGACCCCTCCTCCCTCTTGCAGAGCTGCAGGAGGGCCTGGTGCTCGTGTCCGGAGAGACGCTACATTGACCTGAAGCGCCCCCACTGCCAGGATCTGTGCGGCCGCTGTAAGGGGCAGCGTCTGTCCTGTGACAAGACCTACAGCTTCAAGTACATTGTGTGAGCAGCGCCCCCCGCAGGCCACAGCCGCCGCTGCTGACTGGAGATTGTGATAAGACGTAGAGAAATGTATAGTTTGTGTTAATTTGTAAGATATGATGTAAATAAAATGCTGATTTGTTTTGTTATTGGCTGGATGTATGGTGCCTCACTGGCCAATCAGGGGGCGGAGTCCATGGTGTAGTGCCCGCCCCCTGAGCGGCTCCTGTATATATCACCTTCCTTCATGTTACATTAAACCACTGCAATCTTAAAATAAACCAAAAAAATAATCACCCGGTTGTTGTCATTGTGTTATAGGGGCGTCTACCATGATGTACGGGGGGCTCCCACTGAGTAATGGCCACCACTAGGGGGAGCTCTGGCACTAATGCACACGGCGCCCACCACTAGGGGGAGCTCTGGCACTATGCACACGGCGCCACCACTAGGGGGAGCTCTGGCGCCAATGCACACGGCGCCACCACTAGGGGGAGCTCTGGCGCTATGCACACGGCGCCCACCACTAGGGGGAGCTCTGGCACTATGCACACGGCACCACCACTAGGGGGAGCTCTGGCACTATGCACATGGCGCCACCACTAGGGGGAGCTCTAGCACTATGCACATGGCGCCACCACTAGGGGGAGCTCTGGCACAACTGCACACGGCGCCCACCACTAGGGGGAGCTCTGGCACTAATGCACACAGCGCTAGCACTACTGCACACGGCGCTCACCACTAGGGGGAGCTCTGGCACTATGCACATGGCGCCACCACTAGGGGGAGCTCTAGCACTATGCACATGGCGCCACCACTAGGGGGAGCTCTAGCACTATGCACATGGCGCCACCACTAGGGGGAGCTCTAGCACTATGCACATGGCGCCACCACTAGGGGGAGCTCTAGCACTATGCACATGGCGCCACCACTAGGGGGAGCTCTAGCACTATGCACATGGCGCCACCACTAGGGGGAGCTCTAGCACTATGCACATGGCGCCACCACTAGGGGGAGCTCTAGCACTATGCACATGGCGCCACCACTAGGGGGAGCTCTGGCACTAATGCACACGGCGCCCACCACTAGGGGGAGCTCTGGCACTAATGCACACGGCGCTCACCACTAGGGGGAGCTCTGGCACTAATGCACACGGCGCTCACCACTAGGGGGAGCTCTGGCACTAATGCACACGGCGCTCACCACTAGGGGGAGCTATGGCACTAATGCACACAGCGCTAGCACTACTGCACACGGCGCCCACCACTAGGGGAGCTCTGGCACTATGCACACGGCGCCACCACTAGGGGAGCTCTGGCGCTAATGCACACGGCACCCACTAGGGCAGTGGTTCTCAACCTGTGGGTCGTGACCCCAGCAGGGGTCGAATGACCAAAACACAGGGGTCGCCTAAAGCCTTTGGAGCTGCAATTTTATTGTGTTTTTACTGCAAATCGCATGGTTTGGGGTCACCACAACATGAGTAACTGTATTGCGGGGTCACAGCATTACAAAGGTTGAGAACCACTGCACTAGGGGGAGCTGCAGGGACACTCAGATGGGACTGCACTGAGCTGAACTATGATTGCAGCTCTGGTTGACTCCATTGTGTCATTCACCTCCACTAATCTCTGCTCTAGATGAGTGGGAGAAGAAAGACAATTGTGGCTGCAGCAGCTTTGGCTGTGACTAGAGGGTGAGAGTTGCAGCTCTGGGAGTGCTGGCTGAATGCAGCTGCAGCTTTGGCTGTGACTAGTGAGATGTATG
The DNA here is from genome assembly GCF_040894005.1 of Engystomops pustulosus. NCBI lineage: Eukaryota > Metazoa > Chordata > Amphibia > Anura > Leptodactylidae > Engystomops > Engystomops pustulosus. Next base: position 5,374,469 of record NC_092412.1, on the reverse strand, counting down.
ACAGGGGAGCAGCTGTCGCCCTGGGGTCACCGCCTCCGCCCCTCTGTAATCTGAGGGCGGCTCCGGGCTTGTGGGACGCAGGGCGGGAAATTGAAAAATGACGGAGAAAGAAAACAAGAAACACGGCGAGCAGGAGGGTGAGACAATAACTTCACTTATTATACGGCTTACTGTATACAAAGTAACCAGGGACAGAGGGGCGGGGCCCTGCGCCAGATAATATATATACATAGTGTCATCATATAACATATACACATATTATACATTACAGAGTATGGGGGGGACACAAGAGCTTACAGTCTATGAGGATGAGGGGGTGACACAAGAGCTTACAGTCTATGAGGATGAGGGGTGACACAAGAGCTTACAGTCTATGAGGATGAGGAGGTGACACAAGAGCTTACAGTCTATGAGGATGAGGGGGTGACACAAGAGCTTACAGTCTATGAGGATGAGGGGGTGACACAAGAGCTTACAGTCTATGAGGATGAGGAGGTGACACAAGAGCTTACAGTCTATGAGGATGAGGGGTGACACAAGAGCTTACAGTCTATGAGGATGAGGGGGTGACACAAGAGCTTACAGTCTATGAGGATGAGGGGGTGACACAAGAGCTTACAGTCTATGAGGATGAGGGGTGACACAAGAGCTTACAGTCTATGGGGATGAGGGGGTGACACAAGAGCTTACAGTCTATGAGGATGAGGGGTGACACAAGAGCTTACAGTCTATGGGGATGAGGGGGTGACACAAGAGCTTACAGTCTATGAGGATGAGGGGTGACACAAGAGCTTACAGTCTATGAGGATGAGGGGGTGACACAAGAGCTTACAGTCTATGAGGATGAGGGGTGACACAAGAGCTTACAGTCTATGGGGATGAGGGGGTGACACAAGAGCTTACAGTCTATGAGGATGAGGAGGAGACACAAGAGCCTACAGTCTATGAGGATGAGGGGGGACACAAGAGCTTACAGTCTATGAGGATGAGGGGGTGACACAAGAGCTTACAGTCTATGAGGATGAGGGGTGACACAAGAGCTTACAGTCTATGGGGATGAGGGGGTGACACAAGAGCTTACAGTCTATGAGGATGTTGTGCTCTGGGTCTTGGTGCCATCCAGACATTTTTGGACTTTTTAATAGCAAGTTTATCCCACATAAAAAGAATAACAATGGCCTCCCTCCGCAGCCCTTCTACCAGATATCACCTGAAGTGGAAGAAATCCCACTGCTCCTACACCTGCCCTGGTCTGTGCCTGATTACTGGACTAACCCTGGGCACCGCTTCTTCCTTGTCACTTGGCCCTCCAGTACCTTGTACTTGTGTCTCTTGATCAGTCTAAATCAGGGGCTCCATGAAGGCGGGGCCAGAGGTCATTATACAAGGGGCTCCATGAAGGCGGGGCTAAGGGGTCATTATACAAGGGGCTCCATGAAGGCAGGGCTAAGGGGTCATTATACAAGGGGCTCCATGAAGGCGGGGCTAAGGGGTCATTGTACAAGGCGCTCCATGAAGGCGGGGCCAGGGGTCATTATACAAGGGACTCCATGAAGGCGGGGCTAAGGGGTCATTATATAAGGGGCTCCATGAAGGCGGGGCCAGGGGTCATTATACAAGAGGCTCCATGAAGGCGGGGCCAGGGGTCATTATACAAGGCGCTCCATGAAGGCGGGGCCAGGGGTCATTATACAAGGGACTCCATGAAGGCGGGGCCAGGGGTCATTATACAAGAGGCTCCATGAAGGCGGGGCCAGGGGGCATTATACAAGGGGCTCCATGAAGGCGGGGCTAAGGGGTCATTATACAAGAGGCTCCATGAAGGCGGGGCCGGGGGTCATTATACAAGGGGCTCCATGAAGGCGGGGCTAAGGGGTCATTATACAAGAGGCTCCATGAAGGCGGGGCCAGGGGTCATTATACAAGGCGCTCCATGAAGGCGGGGCCAGGGGTCATTATACAAGGGACTCCATGAAGGCGGGGCTAAGGGGTCATTATACAAGAGGCTCCATGAAGGCGGGGCTAAGGGGTCATTATACAAGGCGCTCCATGAAGGCGGGACCAGGGTTTATTATACAAGGGGCTCCATGAAGGCGGAGCCTGAGGTCATTATACAAGGGGCTCCATGAAGGCGGGGCCAGGGGTCATTATACAAGAGGCTCCATGAAGGCGGGGCCAGGGGTCATTGTACAAGGGGCTCCATGAAGGCGGGGCTAAGGGGTCATTATACAAGGGGCTCCATGAAGGCGGGGCCAGGGGTCATTATACAAGGGGCTCCATGAAGGCGGGGCCGGAGGTCATTATACAAGGGACTCCATGAAGGCGGGGCTAAGGGGTCATTATACAAGAGGCTCCATGAAGGCGGGGCCGGGGGTCATTATACAAGGGGCTCCATGAAGGCAGGGCTAAGGGGTCATTATACAAGGGGCTCCATGAAGGCGGGGCTAAGGGGTCATTATACAAGAGGCTCCATGAAGGCGGGGCCAGGGGTCATTATACAAGGCGCTCCATGAAGGCGGGGCCAGGGGTCATTATACAAGGGACTCCATGAAGGCGGGGCTAAGGGGTCATTATACAAGAGGCTCCATGAAGGCGGGGCCGGGGGTCATTATACAAGGCGCTCCATGAAGGCGGGACCAGGGTTTATTATACAAGGGGCTCCATGAAGGCGGAGCCTAAGGTCATTATACAAGGGGCTCCATGAAGGCGGGGCCAGGGGTCATTATACAAGAGGCTCCATGAAGGCGGGGCCAGGGGTCATTATACAAGAGGCTCCATGAAGGCGGGGCTAAGGGGTCATTATACAAGGGGCTCCATGAAGGCGGGGCCGGGGGTCATTATACAAGGGGCTCCATGAAGGCGGGGCTAAGGGGTCATTATACAAGGGGCTCCATGAAGGCGGGGCCAGGGATTATTATACAAGAGGCTCCATGAAGGCGGGGCCGGGGGTCATTATACAAGGGGCTCCATGAAGGCGGGGCCAGGGGTCATTATACAAGGGGCTCCATGAAGGCGGGGCCAGGGGGAATTATACAAGGGGCTCCATGAAGGCAGAGCCAGGGGTCATTATACAAAGGGCTCCATGAAGGCGGGGCTAGGGGTCATTGTACAAGGGGCTCCATGAAGGCGGGGCCAGGGGTCATTATACAAGGGGCTCCATGAAGGCGGGGCCAGAGTGAATTATACAAGGGACTCCATGAAGGCGGGGCCAGGAGTCATTATACAAGGGGCTCCATGAAGGCGGGGCCAGGGGGAATTATACAAGGGGCTCCATGAAGGCGGGGCCAGGGGTCATTATACAAGGGGCTCCATGAAGGCGGGGCTAAGGGTTCATTATACAAGGGTCTCCATGAAGGCGAGGCCAGAGGTCATTATACAAGGGGCTCCATGAAGGCGGGGCCAGGGGACATTGTACAAGGGTCTCCATGAAGGCGGGGCCAGGGGTCATTGTACAAGGGGCTCCATGAAGGCGGGGCTAAGGGGTCATTATACAAGGGGCTCCATGAAGGCGGGGCCAGGGGTCATTATACAAGGGGCTCCATGAAGGCGGGGCCGGAGGTCATTATACAAGGGACTCCATGAAGGCGGGGCTAAGGGGTCATTATACAAGAGGCTCCATGAAGGCGGGGCCGGGGGTCATTATACAAGGGGCTCCATGAAGGCAGGGCTAAGGGGTCATTATACAAGGGGCTCCATGAAGGCGGGGCTAAGGGGTCATTGTACAAGGCGCTCCATGAAGGCGGGGCCAGGGGTCATTATACAAGGGACTCCATGAAGGCGGGGCTAAGGGGTCATTATATAAGGGGCTCCATGAAGGCGGGGCCAGGGGTCATTATACAAGAGGCTCCATGAAGGCGGGGCCAGGGGTCATTATACAAGGCGCTCCATGAAGGCGGGGCTAAGGGGTCATTATACAAGAGGCTCCATGAAGGCGGGGCCGGGGGTCATTATACAAGGCGCTCCATGAAGGCGGGGCCAGGGGTCATTATACAAGGGACTCCATGAAGGCGGGGCTAAGGGGTCATTATATAAGGGGCTCCATGAAGGCGGGGCCAGGGGTCATTATACAAGAGGCTCCATGAAGGCGGGGCCAGGGGTCATTATACAAGGCGCTCCATGAAGGCGGGGCTAAGGGGTCATTATACAAGAGGCTCCATGAAGGCGGGGCCGGGGGTCATTATACAAGGCGCTCCATGAAGGCGGGACCAGGGTTTATTATACAAGGGGCTCCATGAAGGCGGAGCCTAAGGTCATTATACAAGGGGCTCCATGAAGGCGGGGCCAGGGGTCATTATACAAGGGACTCCATGAAGGCGGGGCTAAGGGGTCATTATACAAGGGGCTCCATGGAGGCGGGGCCGGGGGTCATTATACAAGGGGCACCATGAAGGCGGGGCTAAGGGGTCATTATACAAGGGGCTCCATGAAGGCGGGGCCAGGGATTATTATACAAGAGGCTCCATGAAGGCGGGGCCGGGGGTCATTATACAAGGGGCTCCATGAAGGCGGGGCTAAGGGGTCATTATACAAGGGGCTCCATGAAGGCGGGGCCAGGGGTCATTATACAAGGGGCTCCATGAAGGCGGGGCCAGGGGTCATTATACAAGGGGCTCCATGAAGGCGGGGCCAGGGGTCATTATGCAAGGGTCTCCATGAAGGCGGGGCCGGAGGTCATTATACAAGGGGCTCCATGAAGGCGGGGCTGGAGGTCATTATACAAGGGGCTCCATGAAGGCGGGGCCAGGGGACATTGTACAAGGGGCTCCATGAAGGCGGGGCCAGGGGTCATTGTACAAGGGGCTCCATGAAGGCGGGGCCGAGGGATTATTATACAAGGGGCTCCATGAAGGCGGGGCCAGGGGGAATTATACAAGGGGCTCCATGAAGGCGGGGCCAGGGGGCATTATACAAGGGGCTCCATGAAGGCGGGGCCAGGGGGCATTATACAAGGGGCTCCATGAAGGCGGGGCCAGGGGTCATTATATAAGGGGTTCCATGAAGGCGGGGCTAAGGGGTCATTATACAAGAGGCTCCATGAAGGCGGGGACGGGGGTCATTATACAAGGGGCTCCATGAAGGCGGGGCCAGGGGGAATTATACAAGGGGCTCCATGAAGGCGGGGCCAGGGGTCATTATACAAGGGGCTCCATGAAGGCGGGGCCGGGGGTCATTATACAAGGGGCTCCATGAAGGCGGAGCCAGGGGTCATTATACAAGGGGCTCCATGAAGGCGGGGCCAGGGGGAATTATACAAGGGGCTCCATGAAGGCGGGGCCAGGGGTCATTATACAGGGGGCTCCATGAAGGCGGGGCCGGGGGTCATTATACAAGGGGCTCCATGAAGGCGGGGCCAGGGGTCATTATACAGGGGGCTCCATGAAGGCGGGGCCAGGGGGCATTATACAAGGGACTCCATGAAGGCGGAACCAGGGGTCATTATACAAGGGGCTCCATGAAGGCGGGGCCAGAGGTCATTATACAAGGGGCTCCATGAAGGCAGAGCCTGGGGTCATTGTACAAGGGGCTCCATGAAGGCAGAGCCAGGGGTCATTGTACAAGGGGCTCCATGAAGGCGGAGCCAGGGGTCATTATACAAGGGGCTCCATGAAGGCGGGGCTAAGTGGTCATTATACAAGGGGCTCCATGAAGGCGGGGCTGGAGGTCATTATACAAGGGGCTCCATGAAGGCGGAGCCAGGGGGCATTATACAACGGGCTCCATGAAGGCGGGGCCAGGGGGAATTATACAAGGGGCTCCATGAAGGCGGGGCCAGGGGGCATTATACAAGGGGCTCCATGAAGGCGAGGCCAGAGGTCATTATACAAGGGGCTCCATGAAGGCGAGGCCGAAGGTCATTATACAAGGGGCTCCATGACGGCTGGGTCAGGGGTCATTATACAAGGGGCTCCATGAAGGCGGGGCCAGGGGTCATTATACAAGGGGCTCCATGAAGGCGGGGCTAAGGGTTCATTATACAAGGGGCTCCATGAAGGCGGGGCTAAGGGTTCATTATACAAGGGGCTCCATGAAGGCGGGGCCAGGGATTATTATACAAGGGGCTCCATGAAGGCGGGGCCAGGGATTATTATACAAGGGGCTCCATGAAGGCAGAGCCAGGGGTCATTGTACAAGGGGCTCCATGAAGGCGGGGCTAAGGGGTCATTATACAAGGGGCTCCATGAAGGCGGGGCCAGGGATTATTATACAAGGGGCTCCATGAAGGCGGGGTTAAGGGGTCATTGTACAAGGGGCTCCATGAAGGCGGGGTTAAGGGGTCATTGTACAAGGGGCTCCATGAAGGCAGAGCCAGGGGTCATTGTACAAGGGGCTCCATGAAGGCGGAGCCAGGGGTCATTACACAAGGGGCTCCATGAAGGCGGGGCTAAGGGTTCATTATACAAGGGGCTCCATGAAGGCGGGGCTGGAGGTCATTATACAAGGGGCTCCATGAAGGCGGAGCCAGGGGGCATTATACAAGGGGCTCCATGAAGGCGGGGCCAGGGGGCATTATACAAGGGGCTCCATGAAGGCGGGGCCGGGGGTCATTATACAAGGGGCTCCATGAAGGCGGGGCCAGGGGTCATTATACAAGAGGCTCCATGAAGGCGGGGCCAGGGGTCATTATACAAGGGGCTCCATGAAGGCGGGGCTAAGGGGTCATTATACAAGGGGCTCCATGAAGGCGGGGCCAGGGGTCATTATACAAGAGGCTCCATGAAGGCGGGGCTAGGGGTCATTATACAAGGGGCTCCATGAAGGCGGGGCCAGGGGTCATTATACAAGGGGCTCCATGAAGGCGGGGCCAGGGGTCATTATGCAAGGGTCTCCATGAAGGCGGGGCCGGAGGTCATTATACAAGGGGCTCCATGAAGGCGGGGCTGGAGGTCATTATACAAGGGGCTCCATGAAGGCGGGGCCAGGGGACATTGTACAAGGGGCTCCATGAAGGCGGGGCCAGGGGTCATTGTACAAGGGGCTCCATGAAGGCGGGGCCGAGGGATTATTATACAAGGGGCTCCATGAAGGCGGGGCCAGGGGGAATTATACAAGGGGCTCCATGAAGGCGGGGCCAGGGGGCATTATACAAGGGGCTCCATGAAGGCGGGGCCAGGGGGCATTATACAAGGGGCTCCATGAAGGCGGGGCCAGGGGTCATTATATAAGGGGTTCCATGAAGGCGGGGCTAAGGGGTCATTATACAAGAGGCTCCATGAAGGCGGGGACGGGGGTCATTATACAAGGGGCTCCATGAAGGCGGGGCCAGGGGGAATTATACAAGGGGCTCCATGAAGGCGGGGCCAGGGGTCATTATACAAGGGGCTCCATGAAGGCGGGGCCGGGGGTCATTATACAAGGGGCTCCATGAAGGCGGAGCCAGGGGTCATTATACAAGGGGCTCCATGAAGGCGGGGCCAGGGGGAATTATACAAGGGGCTCCATGAAGGCGGGGCCAGGGGTCATTATACAGGGGGCTCCATGAAGGCGGGGCCGGGGGTCATTATACAAGGGGCTCCATGAAGGCGGGGCCAGGGGTCATTATACAGGGGGCTCCATGAAGGCGGGGCCAGGGGGCATTATACAAGGGACTCCATGAAGGCGGAACCAGGGGTCATTATACAAGGGGCTCCATGAAGGCGGGGCCAGAGGTCATTATACAAGGGGCTCCATGAAGGCAGAGCCTGGGGTCATTGTACAAGGGGCTCCATGAAGGCAGAGCCAGGGGTCATTGTACAAGGGGCTCCATGAAGGCGGAGCCAGGGGTCATTATACAAGGGGCTCCATGAAGGCGGGGCTAAGTGGTCATTATACAAGGGGCTCCATGAAGGCGGGGCTGGAGGTCATTATACAAGGGGCTCCATGAAGGCGGAGCCAGGGGGCATTATACAACGGGCTCCATGAAGGCGGGGCCAGGGGGAATTATACAAGGGGCTCCATGAAGGCGGGGCCAGGGGGCATTATACAAGGGGCTCCATGAAGGCGAGGCCAGAGGTCATTATACAAGGGGCTCCATGAAGGCGAGGCCGAAGGTCATTATACAAGGGGCTCCATGACGGCTGGGTCAGGGGTCATTATACAAGGGGCTCCATGAAGGCGGGGCCAGGGGTCATTATACAAGGGGCTCCATGAAGGCGGGGCTAAGGGTTCATTATACAAGGGGCTCCATGAAGGCGGGGCTAAGGGTTCATTATACAAGGGGCTCCATGAAGGCGGGGCCAGGGATTATTATACAAGGGGCTCCATGAAGGCGGGGCCAGGGATTATTATACAAGGGGCTCCATGAAGGCAGAGCCAGGGGTCATTGTACAAGGGGCTCCATGAAGGCGGGGCTAAGGGGTCATTATACAAGGGGCTCCATGAAGGCGGGGCCAGGGATTATTATACAAGGGGCTCCATGAAGGCGGGGTTAAGGGGTCATTGTACAAGGGGCTCCATGAAGGCGGGGTTAAGGGGTCATTGTACAAGGGGCTCCATGAAGGCAGAGCCAGGGGTCATTTTACAAGGGGCTCCATGAAGGCGGAGCCAGGGGTCATTACACAAGGGGCTCCATGAAGGCGGGGCTAAGGGTTCATTATACAAGGGGCTCCATGAAGGCGGGGCTGGAGGTCATTATACAAGGGGCTCCATGAAGGCGGAGCCAGGGGGCATTATACAAGGGGCTCCATGAAGGCGGGGCCAGGGGGCATTATACAAGGGGCTCCATGAAGGCGGGGCCGGGGGTCATTATACAAGGGGCTCCATGAAGGCGGGGCCAGGGGTCATTATACAAGAGGCTCCATGAAGGCGGGGCCAGGGGTCATTATACAAGGGGCTCCATGAAGGCGGGGCTAAGGGGTCATTATACAAGGGGCTCCATGAAGGCGGGGCCAGGGGTCATTATACAAGAGGCTCCATGAAGGCGGGGCTAGGGGTCATTATACAAGGGGCTCCATGAAGGCGGGGCCAGGGGTCATTATACAAGGGGCTCCATGAAGGCGGGGCCAGGGGTCATTATGCAAGGGTCTCCATGAAGGCGGGGCCGGAGGTCATTATACAAGGGGCTCCATGAAGGCGGGGCTGGAGGTCATTATACAAGGGGCTCCATGAAGGCGGGGCCAGGGGACATTGTACAAGGGGCTCCATGAAGGCGGGGCCAGGGGTCATTGTACAAGGGGCTCCATGAAGGCGGGGCCGAGGGATTATTATACAAGGGGCTCCATGAAGGCGGGGCCAGGGGGAATTATACAAGGGGCTCCATGAAGGCGGGGCCAGGGGGCATTATACAAGGGGCTCCATGAAGGCGGGGCCAGGGGGCATTATACAAGGGGCTCCATGAAGGCGGGGCCAGGGGTCATTATATAAGGGGTTCCATGAAGGCGGGGCTAAGGGGTCATTATACAAGAGGCTCCATGAAGGCGGGGACGGGGGTCATTATACAAGGGGCTCCATGAAGGCGGGGCCAGGGGGAATTATACAAGGGGCTCCATGAAGGCGGGGCCAGGGGTCATTATACAAGGGGCTCCATGAAGGCGGGGCCGGGGGTCATTATACAAGGGGCTCCATGAAGGCGGAGCCAGGGGTCATTATACAAGGGGCTCCATGAAGGCGGGGCCAGGGGGAATTATACAAGGGGCTCCATGAAGGCGGGGCCAGGGGTCATTATACAGGGGGCTCCATGAAGGCGGGGCCGGGGGTCATTATACAAGGGGCTCCATGAAGGCGGGGCCAGGGGTCATTATACAGGGGGCTCCATGAAGGCGGGGCCAGGGGGCATTATACAAGGGACTCCATGAAGGCGGAACCAGGGGTCATTATACAAGGGGCTCCATGAAGGCGGGGCCAGAGGTCATTATACAAGGGGCTCCATGAAGGCAGAGCCTGGGGTCATTGTACAAGGGGCTCCATGAAGGCAGAGCCAGGGGTCATTGTACAAGGGGCTCCATGAAGGCGGAGCCAGGGGTCATTATACAAGGGGCTCCATGAAGGCGGGGCTAAGTGGTCATTATACAAGGGGCTCCATGAAGGCGGGGCTGGAGGTCATTATACAAGGGGCTCCATGAAGGCGGAGCCAGGGGGCATTATACAACGGGCTCCATGAAGGCGGGGCCAGGGGGAATTATACAAGGGGCTCCATGAAGGCGGGGCCAGGGGGCATTATACAAGGGGCTCCATGAAGGCGAGGCCAGAGGTCATTATACAAGGGGCTCCATGAAGGCGAGGCCGAAGGTCATTATACAAGGGGCTCCATGACGGCTGGGTCAGGGGTCATTATACAAGGGGCTCCATGAAGGCGGGGCCAGGGGTCATTATACAAGGGGCTCCATGAAGGCGGGGCTAAGGGTTCATTATACAAGGGGCTCCATGAAGGCGGGGCTAAGGGTTCATTATACAAGGGGCTCCATGAAGGCGGGGCCAGGGATTATTATACAAGGGGCTCCATGAAGGCGGGGCCAGGGATTATTATACAAGGGGCTCCATGAAGGCAGAGCCAGGGGTCATTGTACAAGGGGCTCCATGAAGGCGGGGCTAAGGGGTCATTATACAAGGGGCTCCATGAAGGCGGGGCCAGGGATTATTATACAAGGGGCTCCATGAAGGCGGGGTTAAGGGGTCATTGTACAAGGGGCTCCATGAAGGCGGGGTTAAGGGGTCATTGTACAAGGGGCTCCATGAAGGCAGAGCCAGGGGTCATTGTACAAGGGGCTCCATGAAGGCGGAGCCAGGGGTCATTACACAAGGGGCTCCATGAAGGCGGGGCTAAGGGTTCATTATACAAGGGGCTCCATGAAGGCGGGGCTGGAGGTCATTATACAAGGGGCTCCATGAAGGCGGAGCCAGGGGGCATTATACAAGGGGCTCCATGAAGGCGGGGCCAGGGGGCATTATACAAGGGGCTCCATGAAGGCGGGGCCGGGGGTCATTATACAAGGGGCTCCATGAAGGCGGGGCCAGGGGTCATTATACAAGAGGCTCCATGAAGGCGGGGCCAGGGGTCATTATACAAGGGGCTCCATGAAGGCGGGGCTAAGGGGTCATTATACAAGGGGCTCCATGAAGGCGGGGCCAGGGGTCATTATACAAGAGGCTCCATGAAGGCGGGGCTAGGGGTCATTATACAAGGGGCTCCATGAAGGCGGGGCCAGGGGGCATTATACAAGGGGCTCCATGAAGGCGGGGCTAGGGGTCATTATACAAGAGGCTCCATGAAGGCGGGGCCAGGGGGCATTATACAAGGGGCTCCATGAAGGCGGGGCCAGGGATTATTATACATGTGTGTACAGGGAGGTGGATTTCTATAGAGTGCAGCTATATATGGCACAGCTGGTTTTGTGGCGTTTTCCTCCCTTCTTGGCAGCATCTGCACTCATTGCCTTATTTATAGAGCGCTCAGCATTACCCCGCGGCTTACATGTTACGTCAACCAGTACAAGAAGTGCTTTAGTTTCCTGACCGTATCAAATAATCGCTTACGTCACATCATTTGGCTCCAACAAAATGGCGGCCATGTGCAGACAGGAGCCGTCAGCCTGGCCTCCCCTCTACGCAGAGCGCGCGCGGCCGTAACGTATGTAATAGCCGCGCAGCCGCCTCCATGTTCTCTGAGCCCTTCCTGTCACATCTTCCCGCCAGAAGGTAGGGGCGTGGCCGCCAACGACTCCTGTCTCGGATTCGCAGCTCTTGTGTCTAATCCCTCATCAAGACCCGCCCCCCGCGCTGTAATCAGTGACGTCACCGCCTACGGCTTTGGCGGGACTTTTTGTTTGCCGCAGTTCGCGCTCATTTCATTTGTGAGGAGATTTCTCTTCTGTGAAGGAAAAAGGTTCCTGAAGCCTGAGGAGCACAATGCACGTCATCAAGAGAGGTGAGAGCCCCAAATACCGCGTACCCCCTGCCCCAGGTGGTGATATAGACTCCAAGATTACCCCAGAGCATAGATGTACCCCAATATTTACCTCATGGGACCCCAGAGTATAGACATATCACCCCTATTATCTGTGTATACCCCCTCCCCCAGGTGGTGATATAGACCCCAAGATTACCCCAGAGCATAGATGTACCCCAATATTTACCTCATAGGACCCCAGAGTATAGACATAGGCTCCATATATCTGTATGTACCCCAATATTTACCTCATAGGACCCCAGAGTATAGACATATCCCTCATATATCTGTATGTACCCCAATATTTACCTCATGGGACCCCAGAGTATAGACATGGGCTCCATATATCTGTATGTACCCCAATATTTACCTCATAGGACCCCAGAGTATAGACATATCACCCCTATTATCTGTATGTACCCCAATATTTACCACATAGGTCCCCAGAGTATAGACATAGGCTCCATATATCTGTATGTACCCCAATATTTACCTCATAGGACCCCACAGTATAGACATTCCCCATATACCTGTATGTACCCCAATATTTACCTCATAGGACCCCAGAGTATAGACATAGGCTCCATATATCTGTATGTACCCCAATATTTACCTCATAGGACCCCACAGTATAGACATTCCCCATATACCTGTATGTACCCCAATATTTACCTCATAGGACCCCAGAGTATAGACATATCACCCCTAATATCTGTATGTACCCTAATATTTACCTCATGGGACCCTCTGAGTATAGACATATCCTCCATATATCTGTATGTACCCCAATATTTACCTCATAGGACCCCACAGTATAGACATTCCCCATATACCTGTATGTACCCCAATATTTACCTCATAGGACCCCACAGTATAGACATTCCCCATATACCTGTATGTACCCCAATATTTACCTCATAGGACCCCAGAGTATAGACATATCCCTCGTATATCTGTATGTACCCCAATATTTACCTCATGGGACCCTCTGAGTATAGACATAGGCTCCATATATCTGTATGTACCCCAATATTTACCTCATAGGACCCCAGAGTATAGACATAGGCTCCATATATCTGTATGTACCCCAATATTTACCTCATAGGACCCCAGAGTATAGACATATCCCCCATATATCTGTATGTTCCCCAATATTTACCTCATAGGACCCCAGAGTATAGACATTCCCCATATACCTGTATGTACCCCAATATTTACCTCATAGGACCCGGGTATAGACTTATCCCCCATGTATCTGTATGTACCCTAATATTTACCTCTTAGGACCCCCTGATAATAGCCGACCCCTGCGTCTGTATTGTTACCCTGTAATCCATAAACATCACCTGTGAACATCAAAGGTGCCCCCCAAAGTATACAGATATCCACTCGTATATAAGGGGTGGGAAGTATCTGAGTGATACCTTGGGTGTACATCTCCATCTGAGACCCCCAATATCATATATAACCCGTTACACCTCAGATGTACCCCCAAATATCTTTATAATCTCCCTAATGTCCTCCCTCTGTGCCTTATACCCCCCAATGTTCTTTCATACACCCCTCTATCAAGGTATATCCAAACATGCACCTGTATAAGAGGGTGTATACCGATATTTTGGGGTAACTTCTCATGCATACACCCCATATATGAAGTAGCACTAATATCCTTGTATATCCTCTCACACCTCTCCTTGAATGACTGCCCTTAATGCACCTCTGTGCCCGAAAAATTACCCCAAATATTCTCACACCCCTATGTCCAAGGTATCACAGTATAACCTTATATAAACAGCTGTAACCCCCTATCCCAAATATCCTAATACACCCCTGCTCCTATAGTGCAGACAATGCCATCTGTAGTGCGGAGGCTGGGGGTTATTTTGGGTTCATCCCTGTGACTTGTCCTGTAAAATGTATGGACCTGTCGGGTGGCCTCCTGTTGATCTGCTGTGTATTTTGGAGGGTGCACCCTACATGAGGGTCACTTTTGTGTATAATCCCCTCCTCCACATCTTTATATCTACAGATAACATAAGATCCTGTGTAAATATCTTCCAGGTGAATGTTTACATTGAGGTTTCATGATGTGACCCTTGTCCTGGCTGATCATTCCTCCCCCCAGAATGATGACCCTTATGGTGACGCGTCATGTGTGACCCTTGCCCTGTCTGACCATCTCCCACCCCCCTGAATGACCCTTATGGTGAAGTCTCATGATCTTTCCTTCTTTCTCCACAGATGGGCGGCAGGAGCGCGTCATGTTTGATAAGATCACGTCCCGCATCCAGAAGCTTTGCTATGGACTTAACGCAGATTTTGTGGATCCGGTGAGTGCTGCAGCGATGATCTGTTTTGTATATGTGGGTTACTGAGTGATTACAACCAGGTATCGTCTGGTAGCACGGTGGCTCAGTGGCTAGCACTACAGCCTTTCAGTGCTGGGGTCCTGGATTCAAGTTCCATCCAGGTCCTTTGTTTTCCTCCCATACTCCAAAATAATACAGGTAGGTTGATTAGATTGTGAGCCCCAATGGGGACAGGGACTGATCTGGCAAACTCTGTACAGCACTGAGTAATCTGTGTGCACTATATAAATTAAAGGAATTCTTAAATTATGTGTCCGCAGGCTCAGATCACAATGAAAGTCATCCAGGGCCTGTACAGCGGTGTCACCACTGTGGAGCTGGACACCCTGGCGGCAGAGACCGCAGCCACCCTGACTACTAAACACCCTGACTATGCTATTCTGGCCGCAAGGATCGCAGTGTCCAATCTGCACAAGGAGACCAAGAAGATCTTCAGTGGTGAGCAAACTAGTCATTTATTTCTTATTTGGAATTGTCTTGTACAGGAAGGTCGGAAAGAGCCTGAAACACTAATCATCCCCTGCCAATCTCATATCCATCACCTGTCTTGGCTTAGAAGAACAAATGTCAGATAACTGTTAGGAAATTCGGCACTTTTACCTGACTGCTGCTCTCTCCTCAGGCTGTGTTCACATGTGGTGTTTACATTGCGTTTTGAAATGCAATTTATCAGCCGAGCATTTTGTAAATACAAATGTTGCGTTAACAGAATGTTATGAGGCGTCTCCCCTGAGCTGATAGATTGGGTCTCAAAACGCACTCTCTCATCCTGCTGTAGAGGTCACTGTGATTTATGGAACTAAGGGCTTATTTCTCTCCATATTGTTTTCCTGAGACATCACCGCAAAATCCACAAAATGTTATCTAAACTTTTAGTCCATGCAATAAAAATGCAAATGAACTGTGATTACAATCTCAAAACTCATTACGACTCCAACCTGTAATAGCCACCGGGAAGATGCAAGCAGTGTTGAGTCCCTGTCTTCTAAAGTGGAACATCTGCAGGGGAGGCGTCTCTCTAATAGACCACAAAACCAAGGGGCAGTCACCTAGTGGATCCAAAGACACAAATCCTGCATTCGCAGAACAGTGGCAGCTGCTGCCGTCAGCCAAGTAGTGCAGAGTATTACACAGCCTGGGGAGATGGAGGAAACACCCTCATCACTAAGGTCCAATTTAATATTGCATTTAGAAGTGAACAATCCATTTAAAGTTGTTGCCTGGAGGTCAAAAATCATGTCTGCTTTCATCAGAAGTGGACTCTCCTGACCATGAGTAGTTAATAACGTAATAGCTGCTTGGCCCAGGAAGATATGGACATGACAAAACCAATTCTAATTTTGGGAGGGAAGCGGAGTCATTTTATTTCTATCTACGTGTGTGGTTTTTGTGAATTTTTAATTTTTACTGTCCCACTAGGGGACTTGCATTGGGAATATATATTGTATATATCAGTCTTTTACTGACATTTTGGCCATGGAACCCAGACTTGGACTGGGCCTCATAGGCGCTGTACATGGCAGAGATAGAGGCCTTTGTCAGACCTCCGGCTGCCATGTCAACCATCCCAACGCCCAGCAATCGTGCTGCTGGGGGCCAGAGGAGTGACAGGGAAACATAATAATGATAATGATAATGATAATGATAATAATAATGATAATAATAATGATAATAATAATGATAATAATAATGATAATAATAATGATAATAATAATAATAATCATAATCATAATCATCTTTACAAATCATAGGGGACATATACAACTATATTACACTACAAAGAACAAACAGTCATATGGAACAATAGGAGTGATGGCCCTGCTCACAAGAGCTTACAGACTATGAGGATGAGGGGGTGACACAAGAGGTTGTATAATGGTCCAGCCATTCTTTATAAGGGAACAATATAAAATAATTTAATAAATAATTTACTAAACAACGATGTTGCTGCGTTAACCAGCCATCAGCCGCCATCTTATTTACAGGGTCCAAGGTGAAAGACTGCAGAGAAGCCTGGAGCTTGGTATATATCTGCTGTTTGCCCGATAACAGATAGGATAGTACATAGGATGGATTAGTAAAGGGAGAGTTGACATTTCATGCAGTTAGCGAGTGTGATAGGCTTGCCTAAAGAGATGGGTTTTAAGAGCACGTTTGAAGCTTTGGAGGGTGGGTATTAGTCTCAGAGTCTGGGGAAGGGCATTCCAGAGAATTGGTGCAACTCGGGAGAAGTCCTGGAGACGTGCATGGGAGGTTCGAATTAAGGTAGAGATTAATCTAATGTCACTGGCAGATCGAAGAGCACGGGAAGGGCAATAGACTGAGATGAGAGAAGAGAGATAGGGAGGTGCAGCATTATTCAGAGATTTGTGGAAACATACAAGAAACATACTTGATTGCGGCAGTTAAGGGGTTAAATTGCACGGCAAGGCACAGCCTCCCTGCCTGGCAGAGATCAGGGTGTATGTAAAACCTGGTCTCACTCTGACCCCGACGATGCAATCCTGATGACTATATAGATCGTCCTCATCGGCAGGCAGATGCTGCATAAGAACGATCTGTATCGTCAGCTGGTGTTAAGCAGTAAACTTAATATGAACCCATGATGGTTTTTCTGATCAGTCTAATGGGAGCTCTTTGTTTTTATAGAGGTGATGGAAGATCTGTATAACTATGTGAACCCCTTGAACGGTCGTCACTCGCCCATGGTTTCTAAGGAGACGCTGGACCTTGTACTCGCCAATAAAGATGTAAGTTCTGTATAAACCCGGGTTATGTTACCACTAATGGCAAATACAAATCTAAGCAGACGCCTCCTGTATACCTTTATGTGACTATGTAATAAGTGCTGGGGGTCTTCTCACAGGAGTGTTGTGGCCTCTGACCTCTCCTTAGGCTTGTGGGGAGACCCCCATATTAATGTGGTGTAAGCCTGTGGGGAGACCCCCATATTAATGTGGTGTAAGCCTGTGGGGAGACCCCCATATTAATGTGGTGTAAGCCTGTGGGGAGACCCCCATATTAATGTGGTGTAAGCCTGTGGGGAGACCCCCATATTAATGTGGTGTAAGCCTGTGGGGAGACCCCCATATTAATGTGGTGTAAGCCTGTGGGGAGACCCCCATATTAATGTGGTGTAAGCCTGTGGGGAGACCCCCATATTAATGTGGTGTAAGCCTGTGGGGAGACCCCCATATTAATGTGGTGTAAGCCTGTGGGGAGACCCCCATATTAATGTGGTGTAAGCCTGTGGGGAGACCCCCATATTAATGTGGTGTAAGCCGCCTTCATTGAGCCTCCTGATATTTATCATGCCTCCTTGTTTTCCTCAGCGTCTCAACTCCTCCATCATCTATGATCGAGACTTCTCCTATAATTTCTTTGGATTTAAGGTGAGGACTGGGTTTGGGCCGCCAGCCTGATGTAAACACTGAGATCCTTGTAGACCTTCACTAATTCTTTTCACTTTCCTCTCAGACACTGGAACGTTCCTATTTGCTAAAAATTAATGGAAAAGGTAAGTGAACAGATGTTACCAGTCAGGGGGGTTTGGGTTTTTACCCTTCATTGTCTTCTCCATATATGAAACCCCTTCTCTCTCTTCCTGCAGTGGCAGAGCGGCCCCAGCACATGCTCATGAGGGTGTCTGTGGGCATCCACCAAGAGGACATTGAAGCCGCAATAGAAACCTACAACCTTCTGTCTGAGAAATGGTTCACCCATGCGTCCCCCACACTGTTCAATGCAGGCACCAACAGACCCCAACTCTCCAGGTATGTTACAGTACAGTCAGCGGCCGCCCCCGGTGTATCCTGCACCTCTGTTACCCAGGTGGTTTGTCATTCCTCCTGAACCTACAAATATACCCTCATCTCTGCATGTCGGAGCTGCCTATAACCAATTTAAACAACGGTTAATCTCATGGATATTTGTGCAAACCTCCAGCAGAAACCCAAAGGTCAAGCCCTGGATAAGTCTGACACTGAGATGTGACTCTAGCATTTATTTAAGTCTATTTTCTAACCTTTGCAGACCCTGATGAACACGCTCTAGTCTTACCCCTGTAATGTGATCTGTACACTGTTATATCCTAATGATCTCCGCCTGGTCTGACCCTCCCTCTGTGTGTGTGTGACAGAGACCTCTAGTGGTTGCATCTGTATGTAGCAGATCTACAATGACTGCTTTGAAGGGACCTATTATTTACTTGGTGTATTGCTGTAAATGAAATAACTTTCACATTTTCTTTATATTTTTACACTTTTTACCTCTTGTTTAAAAAGCAGCATTTATTAAATAACACACGGTTGGGATACTAAGCTGCCATAATACACTACCATTGAAAGGTTTCCCTGCCCAGGATGTTTCATTAAAGGGGTTTTCACATGAAAGAAAATTCTTAAATCTCAACCCCCCTAGTGATAACACAGTAAATATCTTTTTAACCTTCATAAGTTTACTCGGTTTTATTGCTGTTTTAGCTCCTTTATATACACTTTCATCTGGCTGCTGAACAGTGTACTTGTATCTGACATATTTTGTATCTGCCTATTTTATGGAAGGACATTCAGCTCTCCCAACATCTCTGCTATATCGCAACACACTAGATCTGCTGTGCCTTCCCAAATAAAGAACTTATCTGTCTGTAGCTTGTAGTTCTCCCCATGCTACTGTCAGATGGAGTCAGTGTGAGCTCCGCCCTGGACTGCAGGAGGAGGGGCTAGAGTGCTGGGCGGGACGAGAAACTTGTCATCAGCACAGCCGTCAAACAGAAATCTTGGTCATCAGTGTCTATCGATGAGGAGCTGACACCCGGCCCTGCACTGATACAGCTGTTACAGAATCAACGAAATGGTGTGAGGTTATGCAAGTGTAAAGGGCTAAAACACGTGACTGTGTTCATGATGCTGCTGTTTCACATGGAAGTGGGGGATCCTTGCATCCTACATCACTATTAAACTTGGTGTCCCATCCACAGCATTGTGGTTGGTTGGACAGTGATTCATGGACCGACCCCTCCCATTGGGTGTTTTGGGCCCAAAGCTATATGCAGATCTGTTCTGTGTGAAAGTGACTTAACCCTTCTTTTATCTCCTAGCTGTTTCCTGCTCTGCATGAAAGATGACAGCATTGAAGGCATCTACGATACCTTGAAGCAATGTGCTCTGATCTCCAAGTCGGCTGGAGGGATCGGACTTGCTGTCAGCTGTATCCGGGCCACTGGGAGTTATATTGCAGGGGTGAGTGTACAGGGGTAGTAATGTTTATTACAGAGGTTTGCTTGTGAGTTATTAATGTGTTGTGATCAGCGCATGGCACCACCCCACTAAAATACTGCAGCCTCTTTCGATAGGAATTGTACTACTTATAATGTGAAATTATTTACTGGTGGTCCAGTGTTTTCACTCACAGGCCTTGTGGACATTGGTCCCGTGGACCTGTTAGTGTTATTCAAGTGACTGTGCCTGAACTCTGCAGAGCTTTGTTTCTGGTATCAATGTCCTGAGTGAGAAGTGCAGATGCTATAGCACGCTTACATCAGTGGCGGATCTTCCCTTACTGATAAAGGGCTTATCTGGAGAGGGAAAACTGGTTACACCTGACCATGGTTTGTGCCAGTATCACAACTCTGCTTCATTTATCTCATAGTCGGGTCTGGCACTGTATTTGGACAATAGCGGCCATATTTTTCATCCTCCAGGCAATTGCATATCCCCTTTTTGTAGGCCTTTTCCCATGTAGACTGATGTTTCCATTGAATAGTGTGTGTACCTCCGTATGTGTGACCACTCTCCAACTCTATGGCAGTGCTGAGCACAGTCTCTGTTCATCTTTAGAGCAAATAACAGAGGGTTGGGCATGTGTGGTGCACTCTATTTAGTCTGACTTCTATGTTTCCAAGATGGAAGTGGATCTGACATAAATGGTCTACATGGGGAAAGTCCTTTATGGACCAAAGTAGCAAATGTAAAGGGTTAATTGTACTCCTGTGACTAGTAACCCTATCCGCTTGGTTAGCGGTAACTGTGTTGGCCCCCTTGCTGATGCGTGCAATACTAAGATTTTAATTTTGCACTACAACATGTTTGTTTTTTTTTGCTTTCTAGACAAATGGTAATTCCAATGGCCTGGTGCCAATGCTGCGCGTCTACAACAACACGGCCCGCTACGTAGATCAGGGAGGAAACAAGGTTTGTATCTGTCTTTGTGAGGTCTTTGTGTAGATTGTATTTCTGAAGGGCTTCTCATCCTGCCTCCTATGTTTTAGACATTTATACATTGAACACTTACTTAGCTGTTCACATATTTTCCTGCAGAGACCTGGGGCGTTTGCCATCTACCTGGAGCCATGGCATTACGATGTCTTTGAGTTCCTGGATCTGAAGAAAAATACTGGAAAGGAGGAGCAGCGGGCGAGGGATCTCTTCTTTGCCCTATGGATCCCAGATCTCTTCATGAAACGTGTGGAATCGAATCAGGTACAGAAAATCGGAGGATGCTTTTACTAAACTATAACCAGTCATTAGGAGTGAAGTCTTTATTATGCTATATTTAACCCTTTTATAGGACTGGTCCTTGATGTGTCCTCACGAGTGTCCAGGTCTAGAGGAAGTTTGGGGGGAGAAGTTTGAAGAGCTCTATGAAAGGTGGGTGTGTCAGATTGTAAAATTATGCACAAAATGTTTTTAAGTTGTGTCCTGTTACGGAGTAATCTTTTTTTTTTTTGTGTTTTTTCAGGTACGAGAGAGAGGGTCGGGCTCGTAAAGTAGTGAAGGCTCAGCAGCTGTGGTATGCCGTTATGGAATCTCAGACAGAAACCGGCACGCCGTACATGCTCTACAAGGATTCGTGTAACCGCAAGAGCAACCAGCAGAATCTGGGCACGATTAAGTGCAGTAATCTGTGCACAGAGATTGTGGAGTACACCAGCGACAAAGAGGTGAGGCTTATTAGGTAGAATATACTGTAGCAAGTGGTGTATAGAGGTAACCTGATGCACTGTGTAGTCTTGTCTCTCTGTAGGATACTTTTCATATGTACTAAGGTTTTACAGCCATCTGGATATCCTGTGTTGTACCTGTCTGATGCACGATGTAGTCTTGTATTTCTGCAGTAAACACTTTGCTTTGTAGTTTGGTTTTATAATCACATGGATATCCTTTTGTTGTAGGTTGCTGTATGTAACTTGGCTTCTCTGGCGCTGAACATGTATGTGACACAAGACCGGACCTATGACTTCAAAAAGCTGGCGGATGTGACCAGAGTCGTAGTCAGAAACCTCAACAAAATCATTGACATCAACTTCTATCCAGTACCTGAGGTGAGGACGTCTGTGCTGGTCGTGTCTGCAAACTTTCTGGCCCCAATTCTAGTGCACTAAATAACATCCCTCTTCACAGGCCGAGTACTCCAACAAGAGACACCGGCCCATTGGGATTGGTGTGCAGGGCCTGGCGGACGCCTTTATCATGATGAGATATCCTTTTGAGAGCGCTGAAGCTCAGTTACTGAACAGGCAGATCTTCGAGACCATCTATTACGCTGCTCTGGAGGCAAGCTGTGAACTCGCCAAGGAGCTTGGTGCTTACGATACATATGAGGGGTCTCCAGTCAGTAAAGGGGTAAGAAACGGTTCAGCATTTATTTTCCTTTTGCATCAAAGTTATACTCCTGGATGATGATAAATTGATTTATTTCTACAGACCTTACAGCATGACATGTGGGATGTGACCCCTACAGATCTCTGGGACTGGAAGTCTCTAAAAGAGAGAATTGCTAAGTAAGTAACCACAACACTCCTGCGCACTGTTGTCTTGTATGGGATGTTTGGATTGACTTGCAGGCTTTGGGTTACCTAGAGTGCATCTGGTTAGTGGGTTACAGCTGTCTGGTACCCCACCCTCCCTATAATACATGTTTAGTGGATCGGTATAGATGCTTAAACTAGATAATGTTCCTTTAATGAGCAGCAACTTACAATTTTAGTCTTTTTCACTTCAAGATGTGGGAATGAGCTGCAGCAATTGCACATTAGACTTCTAAATTGGCTTTTTCTGGAGTTGTTTGCATTTTTTTGTCATCTTCTTGTACACTTGTTGTCGTGTCTCACTCAACCCTCAACTTTCTTGCCAGGTTTGGTGTTAGAAACAGCCTTCTCCTTGCTCCAATGCCCACTGCTTCCACTGCCCAGATCCTGGGAAACAATGAGTCCATTGAACCGTACACTAGTAACATCTACACCCGCAGAGTTTTATCCGGGGAGTTCCAGGTATACACAATACTTGCCTTTTATGTCATGTCTTTGCAATTCAGCAGCAGCAACCTCTGCAGTTTGCCTTGGATGCCTTTCACCCAGGTTTGTCCTGTCTTTTTAGATTGTGAACCCGCACTTGCTAAAGGATCTCACTGAAAGAGGATTATGGAATGAAGAGATGAAGAATCAGATCATTGCTTGTAATGGATCTATTCAGGTAAAGCTCAGACTAGAATTTGTCTGTATAGAGCAGTGGTGGCGAACCTATGGCATTGGTGCCAGAGATGGCACTCAGAGACCTCTCTGTGGGCACGCGGGCTGTCTCAGAGTTTAGACATGGCATCTTCCTGCAGTCTCTGGCACAACAAGTAGTACCCTGCTGTGCACAGGGTTGGATTGGACCTCAAAGATTCTGTTAGCAATAAGTTTGGTACTGCCTAAATTGCCGTGTTGGCACTTTGGGACAAGCTAGTGTGTTTTGGGTCTCATTTTGGGCACTCTATCTTTAAGGTTCGCCATCACTGGTATAGAGTGTGGGGAAAGTTCTTTAGTATTGAGAGTTATAGGGACTGTCTAATACTCTTGGTACCACCACTGAATAGGAACAACCTCAAACGCTGTATAAGACTTGAATATTTTATATTGCATGTTCAGACCATCGATGACATTCCCAATGACTTGAAAGAACTCTACAAGACCGTGTGGGAGATTTCTCAGAAGACTGTGATTAAGATGGCGGCTGACAGAGGAGCCTACATTGACCAGAGTCAGTCCTTAAACATCCATGTGGCAGAACCCAACTACGGCAAACTGACCAGCATGCACTTCTATGGATGGAAGCAGGTGTGTCACGTGTACATGCATGTAAAACTGTGCAATCTTCTGTCATTATGTGAAATATGCAGCATATTTCATATAAAGTATGGGGCCCACATGTAACAGAGGGGTCTCATCAGGTAGATCATTGCTTTATTATTCACATGTGACCAGAGCCTGACTCCCTGATGTGGACAGTATCCGCCTTTTCCTCACTGTTCTCTCTTTCTAGGGATTGAAGACGGGCATGTACTACCTGCGCACACGGCCGGCAGCTAATCCCATCCAGTTCACATTAAACAAGGAAAAGCTCAAGGAAAAAGAGAGCCTAACAAAGGAGTCAGACAAAATAGAAGAGAAGGAGCGAAATAAAGCCGCCATGGTGTGTTCCCTAGAAAACCGGGATGATTGTCTCATGTGCGGATCATAGAGGAGATTCCGCTCCAGCTTGTATAGACTTTCGGCTGCTCATGACTTGAGTCCCTGTAAAGCCTCCGCTTACATACGCACATAGTCTACAGTCTCTTGGGTCGGGCCTTGTAGCCTGTTTATAACCTGGTGGTCGGGAAGGATCATCCGTCGCTCCGTGCTGTCGTTCTTGTGCACTAGAAACTAATGAATTCATCTTTTTCTACAAAAGGTCTGAGAGTTTTTATTTGGTAGTTTATGATGTAATGAGGGTCATTCTAAGGTAAAAGGTGTAGCATTTCCTGTGTGCTTTATGATGCATGGAGACCTCACTAGGGTCCCCTGGCTAATCTGACAACCTACTATCACAGCTATCTTTTTTGAAATCTTTATTGCCCTAATATGTAAATTTTGTAAAGCGGCTACTGGGGCGTGGAGTAGCCGGACATGAGGCTACCTGCTGCGGCTACTCCGCGCCCCAGTAGCCTCTTTACTCCTACTGCAGATCGAGGCCTCCCCAAGCGGGGGTGGGTGTCAGCTGT
Organism: Engystomops pustulosus; assembly: GCF_040894005.1. Lineage (NCBI taxonomy): Eukaryota > Metazoa > Chordata > Amphibia > Anura > Leptodactylidae > Engystomops > Engystomops pustulosus. Next base: position 5,350,220 of record NC_092412.1, on the reverse strand, counting down.
ATTAGACAGCTGACACCTGGTAACTTCTGCATTCGGTGTTGTTGAGCTGAGGGCGGGTCCTAACAGTTCTGCTCATAGCCGCTGCCATCAAATGCTGGTTGGTGCCCCAGGGCACTGGCTGGCACAATGACGGCAAGCAGCCTATTATTCTATATTGCTTTCTGTTGGAGAAGATGTAAATATTCAAAACTATTGCAGTATATTTCATTGCAGAAATTATGGGACCCCCCAGTATATTGTAGAAGTGATAGGACCCCCAAGGGTTCAAGTACCTTAGCAGGCCTTGTATGACTTAAATATGAAGAGAAATTATAACAATTAAAATTGCCCTCCTTTCCCTAGGTCTATTTACAATATAGAAACCAAATTCTGGCCATGAACCCCGTAACAGAAAATGGCGCTTAAATAGCCAAGCTTTGCCATTTAGCCTCCAATAAAAACTTTAAGTAATCCAAAGGTCTTAGTTTTCAGAATATCACACCCTTCTTCTGAATTTTAAAAGCAGATTTCACTTGGACCCGTTCGCGCGTCATAATGGACACGTCCTAAATCTGGTGCGCGGCAGAATGAAGATTTGTTATTTAATATGTGATTCTTAAACTCCTCCCCCAAGTTTATTTCTTCAAACCCTACAATTACTTTGCCAATTTCACTACACTTGGAATTCCGCTTTCCAGTACATTTCACAGAAGATTAACTCCCCCCCCCCCCCCCCCAATGTTTGCCGTAATAGTATACCAAACACAAAGAAAAAGGCTGATGTGCGAATTGGACAACAAAATATTTTATTTAATTACGTAAGTCTTTGCTGGTTTTTTAAAGTGGTTTTTAAGTGTCAGGCTGCATTCAAATACAAAATCCATACAATTTGTATGTAACAACTACAAAGAATGTGACTTTATTGCTGGAGCAGAAACCTAGCAAGGGTATACAATACATAAGAAATATACTTATAAAGCATTACCAGGTAAGTCGAGGTAGCAATCGGATGGAGTGGAGAGACCCCACGCGTATCGCCTTGTAGACAGGCTTCCTCAGGGGATGGTAATATGTCACACCTCGACTCCGGCTGTATGGCGAGGACTCATGTGCTGGCACAGAGCGCGGGTGTTATCCATGTAGATGTTTCTATCAAAGCTGCTCGTAGGCGGCACTATATTGGATATGACTGCCTTGGGTCCTATTATGTCTGATTTTAACCTCTATAACAACGTGATTTGCACATGGTAATAGATGTGTAAAATCCCCATGTACTGCCACACTGTAGTATAGCTGAATCAATGGGACAAACTAGGGTTAAAGTAGTAAAAATTGCCCTCCTTTCCCAAGAACTCGTATAAATATTAACAATAAGAATCATAAACCTGTTAGGTATCGTGTTCCCAAAGCAGTGAAATTGTTGAAAAAATTTTACAGATTTACAGATTTCACTGTATGCCCCAAATGACTTGTCTACTTCATTCTTTGGGTCGGTACGGTTACAGGGATATCAAATGTATACAGGTTTTGTTTTTATAAATTTACAGAAAGAATTGTCAGGATCCACTATTAGTGGATCCTCTGGACCACCATGGGTGGTGGTACTAGCAGACACCTGGGACCGGAATCTAAGTGGCACCTGGCTCTCACAAAGGCCCGCTGCGGCAGGATGCCACAGGTTAGTCAACAGGTGTGACTAGCCCCCAGTGTCAACCAAGATTGAGGTACCTTTGTAGGAGATAGGAGGAACCTATGCAGAGAGCCCGATCCAGGATATTCTTCTCGGGTTACCAAGACCTCTCCTCTGGGCCGAATCCCTTCCAGTCGACAAGATAGAATCGTTTCCCTCTGACCGTCTTCATATCAAGGACTTCTTTCACTTCGAAGACATCGGAAGCTTCAGGAGCAGGAGGTGGTACTTGCTGGGAGAATCGATTTAAGGATTACAGGTTTCAGTAGGGAGACGTGGAAAGAATTTGGCATGCGCATGGTGGGAGGAAGGTAGAGCTTAGACACCACTGGATTAATGCGCTGTAACAGGTCAAATGGTCCCAGGAAACGAGGACCCAGTTTGTAACTGGGGATCTTCAACTGAACATACCTGGAAGACAGCATCACTTTATCTCCTGGAGAGAAGATGGGAGGAGACCTGCGTTATCAGTTTGAGTTTTTATGCGGGCAGACGCCGGAAGCAGAGACTGACAAGTCTGTTCCCAGATGGATTTAAGGTCTTCTACCAACTCTTCCAAAGCAGGAATATTGGCAGACGCAGAGAGAGGTAGGGGTGGACGTGGATGTCTCCCATACACAACAAAGAAAAGGGTGGCACCGGCAGACTTGGATTCCATGGAGTTGTAGGAGAACTCTGCCCATGGCAACAGAGTGGACCAGTTGTCCTGTTGGGCGGAGATAATAGCCTAGGATCTGATAACCTGTCGACAGTCCATTAGACTGAGGATGGTACGCAGAAGAGAAGTCCAACTACACCTGAAGCGGGAGACAAACTGGACCCCTCGGTCCAAAACTATGTGCAATGGAAGTCCATGTAGCCGAAAGATGTGGTTGAAGAAATGACTGGCAGGGCGAGGAGCAGACGACGGACCTAGCAGCGAGACGAAATGAGAACCGGTCGGTTACCACCCAGATGATGGTATTCCCAGGGGAAGATGGAAGGTTCGTAGCGAAATCCATGGCCATGCAAGTCCACGGGCAGCTTGGTATCCGCAAGGGAATCGGGAGACCAGCGGGTTTGAGGCGTGATGACTTATTACGAACACAGGAGGTGCAGGAACCCACAAAATCCTGTACATCTTGGACCAGATCCGGCCACCAATAGTAACGGGAAATGAAGGCTACACAGAGCTGCACCCCCAGGATGCCCAGCCACTCGAGAGCAATTTCCCCAAGTCAGATTACTCTTCCAAAGAGCAGGTCAAACATGAGTTTTACCCGGTGGGAGCTGCCCGAGGTCCACTGGAGCTGCCACAACCAGCCGCTCAGGATCTGCTGAGGAGCTGGTTCTTCCCCCAATGACATCCGAGGCATGAGAGAGGGCGTCCGCCTTCTTCTCAGCTGGACGGAAATGAGGACATCAAATCGGGTGTGACCAGCGAGCTTGACGTGAATTGAGTTGCTGAGCAATCTGGAGATAGATTCTTGTGGTCCGTGTAAATGCAGACCAGAAAACGAACTCCCTCCAGGAGGTCACCACTCTTCCAAGGCGAGCTTAATTGCCAGCAGTTCTCTATCTCCTATGGAATAATTCCTTTCTGCGTAGGAGAAAGTCTTAGCGAAAAATCCACAGGTGAGGCTTTGGCCTTTGAGACCCTTCTGCGTGAGCACCGCACTGGCCCCTATTTTTTCCATGCAGAAGATCTGGAGCATTTTGTGAGCAGAGTCTGAGATAGAGAGGGGGAAAAGGTAAAGTGCCAGGGTAGTATATCCATCTTAACAACGTTGATACGACCAAACCAGGACAGGTGTGTTTTGTCGTATGAAGGGATGTCCTTGAGCGTGCGCGCCAAGAGTGGCAGGTAGTTCAATGAGTATAGGTTAGAGGGGTCGTTTGTGACCTGTAGCACCAGGTATGTGATCGTGCTCGCGTGCCAACGGAATGAAGAGGTCTTCGGCGGCTTGAGCTTTGGAGGGCAAAAGTGAGACCTTTTAACGCTTCAGATTTGCTATAGTTGGTTTTGAAGTTGCTGAGTTGGCCGTAGCATTCGAATTCCTTGAATATAGAAGGAAACTAGATCCTTGGCTTCGTCACTTAAAGTAGAACTTCGCATTGAAATCAATGGTATCGAGGTTAGCGTAACGGCATGACGTAAGCGTCACGCTGCACAGCCGCTTCCGCCCTCCCGGCGTTCCCGTACCGGCACTACGGGTCTGGAAACACTGCTCCGCTGGGCGCACTAACTTGAAAGCCGGGCGACTCGCTGGACGATGCCGTGCCGGTACATTCACGGCGCTCCTGAGAGCCTCGGATGTTAGGAAGGAGAGACGCGACAGCAACGGCCGATCGAGTCACGGATGTCCCGCAGCGCAGGGGGTAAGATGGAGTCTGACAGAGCCAGCCTGGAAGTTTAATACTAGACGGTCCCGGGATCCCGAGTTCGGTGGAGCGGAGAAAGTCTTGGAGCGGGTTCGGGCCACGCTGTGGCAGCAGTGTGGCTGGAGTCGATTCCGGGACGACGGCGCAGCTGAGCCGGGGAATATAAAAGTGGACCAAAACCTAGGCTGGACTTCTGGAAGATCGACGAGTGGCCTATTAGATGCTGAACCCATCTGACCCTTCGTTGCAGATCCGCGGGTGGTGAGATGAATTTTGGGCTTATTACCCCTTACAGATACAATAACCATCCATGAGCCTTTGCTTTATTAACTTTTCTCCTATTAACTCTCGCAACCTACTAACTGGAGATCTCTGCTTCCTGTACTATTAAAATCTACGCTGGACTTCGGGCTCTTACTAACTTGCCCCTCTCTACTAATAATTGCATACTAACAGTGTTGGATTTTTTTTTTTTTTTTTTTTGGTGATTCATCTAATACTAGAGCATCTCTCATATATGGCTGGACATTCGATCATTGAGAGATTATTGGTGTGCTCACAGTTATTTTAGTTTGCTTTGTTTGTCATTGTATGGCTATTGGGGCTGATGCTGTATCGTTTGATCGACGTAATTTGTCAGCCGTAATGCTATCCTGATTGTGTGATTATTTAGTTGTTTGTTTGTTGAGGGGTATATCGGAGTCAGGTTCCACAGTCTTATAGCTAAACTTAATACATAGGAGGACCGGTTGTTAAGCCTCTTTTTACGAGGCTGTTAAAAGGCAAAATAGCTTTAGGATAACCAAGGTGACTATGGGCCCTAAAAACGCAGTAAGAAAGTCCCTGGGTTCGGTGTCCCCTAAGGAGAAAGGAGGTGGGAAAGGGGACAACTCTACAAAAATTGATAAACTATGGAAGTCCCCATCTGTTAAAACCCGTACTGCTCTGAATATGCCGAAAAGTTCGGGCAATGAAGGTCAGGACCCAAAAAATACAACCCAAGGGTCGAGATTTAATGTGTTAGAAAGTGTAGAAGTAGAGGAGGACGATTCAGTGGGGAGTGGAGAGAATGCTATGCTTAAAGAAATTTTGGCATCAATTAAAACCTGTAACAATGCAATCCTTGAACTAACTGATCAGGTTGGTGCCCTGAGAGGAGACGTATCCCTACTCCGTGACGATGTAAATAAGATCAGAGAGAAACAGAAACAGGCAGACGAGAGGATCTCAAAAATTGAGAAAGAGGTGGGTCTACTTAAAAAGGACACGCTTAGTTTGGAACGGGAAAATACTGCTCTAAAAAGCAAATTAGCTGATATGGAGGATCGCTCAAGGAGGTCTAATTTGAGATTAATAGGGGTACCAGAGAAAGCAGAAGGGGACAATGTCGTGAGTTTTGTTAAGGGATGGTTCCTGGAGAAAATAGGGAAAGCACATCTATCGCCCAATTTCGAAATTGAACGAGCCCATAGAATTCCGGGGGGATCACATATACCTGGTAACACCCCTCGAACTATTATTTGCAAAACACTACTATCTGGGGACCGAGATGTGATATTGAGACGTGCCTGTGAGCTCAAAGATCTCTCAATCCAAGGGGCAAAAATCTCACTGTACCCAGATTTCTCCAGAGAGACCCTACGAAAAAGGAAGAGCTATTTAGAAGTTAAAAAGAGGTTGAGAGTGAAAGGTATAATTTATTCTTTGATGTTTCCGGCGAAATTAAAAATATTATATCAGGGTCAGTCCCACTTCTTTAACTCCGCTGAACAAACGTCAGACTGGTTGGATGAGAAGGGACTCTGATTTACTGTGTTGTTAAAGAATGTCCTAATTATGCGATAAGCCTGTACGGGAGGGTAGGGGGGTGGGCGGGGGCGGGTAAGTGGCTTTAGTAGGAAGAGTTCTACTATGGTAGGACAAGGAGCGGGGAGGGACAGAGGGGGGAGGGAAGGGTGGTCGGTCTGGAGATGGAACTTTTGATGCATGTTTTTTGTTGGGGCTTTTTTTCTTCTTTTTTTCCCTTCTAGAGAGATGGGATCTACTAGGGTGATAGCTTGGAACATCAGGGGGCTGAAAGACCGTGTGAAACGATGTATTATCTTTAATTATATCCTTAAACAACTCCCTGCTATTGTAATTTTGTTGGAAACGCACTTGGATAGAGAGTCTCAGTACTTGATAAACAAGATGTGGGCGACTCAAACATTTAATTCTGTATTTTCATCCTTTGCCAGAGGAGTGTCTATTTTGATACACAGATCTATCGATTTTAAAATCCTGGACGTCCACTGCGATGTAGAGGGGAAATTAGTTTTTTTATATGGCATACTTAAGGGGGTCAAATGTGTTGTGGCTGGGATTCATATTCCTCCCCCTTTCAAATATGAGACCTTACTAAATTTAATTCGTTTTGTAGAAAAAGTGGGGGAGTGCCCCGTCCTTATGTTAGGAGACTTTAATAACGTTTCCTCAGATAAGAAGGATCGACTGGGGAAAAGTAAGTCTACCAGCTTCGCCGCGCTTGATACCCCCTTTGCTAGATTCTGTCAGGAAGTTGGTTGGCTAGATATCTGGAGGTCGCTGTATGGCAATCTGCCGGCTTATTCCTGTTATAACCGATCATATAATTCGTTCTCCAGGATTGATTTTGCTCTGGCCAATGAATTAGCGGTAGGTTGGGTTAAAAAAATGAGATACGATAATCGTTCAGTGTCGGATCATTCCCCCATAGTCTTAGAACTGTCGGGGAAAAATATTCCTGTTAGCAAATTCTGGAAACTTAATCCATTCTGGCTCTCTCTTCTGACAAATGAGGATAAAATTAAGAAAGAGCTTCGGTATTTTATTGAATTAAATAGAACCGAGGGAGACCTTAGGCTACTATGGGATTCTTTAAAATCATTTATAAGGGGAATTCTAAATTCTGAAATTATATTTTTACGTAAACAATTTGCTAGACAGGAAAGAGCTCTTAAGGAAGAAGTGGTTAAGAGAGAGAAAGCTTTCCAGGATGATAGATCCCAAGCAGCCCTGAATAGCTTTAACCAGGCACAAGAGGCTTATAATAAATTCATTATGAACAAAGCAACGCAAAAACTTTTTTTTTTTTAAACCAGTCAGCTCATTGTGAGTGTGGTACCCCAACTAAGAGGCTGCTACAAAAGATAAAGAAACAACAAGAGATTAATAGAATACAGGCGATGCGAAATAATTTTGGGGATATCATATATGACGAGGGAGAGATAAAGGATATCTTTTTACAACTATTTCAAAACATCTATTCCTCAGACTTGGAAGCCACAGCAGAAGAGATAAATCAATATCTTAATGGCATCCAAATCCCCTCCCTTCAGGAGGAGAGAAGAGAAATATTGTCTCACCCAATCTCAGTCAGAGAGCTGGAGGAAACAATATCCTCATCTAGACCGAATGTCTCCCCAGGATTGGATGGCCTACCACTGGAAATTTATCGTAGGTTTGGCCCTATCTTGCTCCCCCTTATGGTGGAGGTCTGGGAGAGGGCTCAAGAGGTGGGCAGCCTTCCTGACTCATGGTACGATGCAAGTATTGCTCTGATCCATAAAAAAAACAAAGATCCAGTGGACGGTGAATCTTACCGCCCAATCTCATTGCTGAATTCAGATGCGAAAATAATGGCTAAATTATTAACTAATAGATTAAAGGATATGGTGCCATCATTAATTCATGAAGATCAATGTGGGTTTGTGGGTGGGCGTCAATTAAGAACTAATATTAGGAGGCTATACATGAGTTTGCAGCTGGGCCGGGGGGAGGCCCGCTCCATACTGTCGCTGGATGCCTCTAAGGCCTTTGACAGGGTGGAGTGGGCCTTCCTTTGGGAGGTGCTGCACAGATTTGGGTTAGGGAACAGATTTATAAAGTGGATAAGATTGTTTTATGTAGCCCCTAAGGCCTGTATTAAAGTGAACAGTGAATTTACATCTTTTTTTTCATTGACGAGAGGCACGAGGCAGGGTTGCCCCCTGTCTCCCCTACTGTTTGCCCTGTTTATAGAACCCCTGGCAATAAAAGTTTGGGCAATGAATGAGTTGGTGGGGGCAGGATGTTTAGGCCCGGGAGACAGAATAATGCTCTATGCTGACGACATTCTTCTTTGCTTAAGAGACTCAGGGACTTCGGTTCCAAAAGCCCTAAAGACGATAAAAGAGTTTGGCCGTTTTTCTGGATTTCAGATTAATGTGCAAAAATCTATATTAGTCCCCCTCGATAGCGACACTCTCATAAATTTGGATAATCTGGACTTAAAAGTTTCTCGTTCCTTTGAATACCTAGGGTTAAAGTTAAGTCCGAATGTGGGGGATTTCATAGCACTGATCCTGATTCCCCTTGTTCAGAATTTGAAGAAAAAAGTGAATACCTGGAGTTCCCTCCCACTAAACCGAGCAGAGAGGGTGGTTTTAGTTAAGAGTATTATCCTACCCCAGATACTATATGTGATATGTAATTGTCCATGTTGGATCGATAAAAAATGGTTTGGTCTCATACGTGCAATTATAAATAAGCTCTTATGGGGGAGGAAAAAGGTACGCATTAAATTGGAAATACTGATGAGAGATAAAACCAGAGGGGGTCTGTCTCTTCCATCGTTCTACCACTATTTCTTGGCGGCCCAGATTCAATTTATTATAGAAAATAAATCAGGACCCCTCTTTCAGACGCTATCACAAATGGTAGGAAGGAGATTTGACTCCATTTTTGCTCTATTAGAATCAGGTCAACTGTTGAGTCTTAGAGGGAAGAAATACCCCATAGTACAGTTGATTATAAATTCCTGGAAAGGTTTGAAGAAGATATTAGGAATAGAGGGCGGTTTTAAGTTTACACCTCTTTGGGGTAACCTCAATTTTACGGAGCTCTATAAAATGGAGGATGTTGGATTTTGGTTTAAAAAAGGTATCACGTCGGTGGGGCACTTGGGTGTTAATGGGGAGCTACCCACATTCCAACATTGGGTGAATTTGGGCACTTTGGTGGAGTCAGACCTGTTCAGATATCGGCAATTTCAACATGCCCTTAGTCGGGAAAAAATTTTTGAAAGGTTTATGGTGGAGGAGAATGTTAACCTTACAGTAATATTGGAGTTGGGAGGTGCACCAAAAACTTTAGCAAAGATTTATAAGTTTTTAAGGAATAGTATTGATCCAAAAACACAGCACATTACGCAAGTAAAATGGTCCAACCAGGTGGGCCTGATCACAGAAGATCAATGGGGTGTTATTTATAAGAATGTATTTAAGTGTTCTATTAATTTGAATCACAGATGTACACAATTGAACATTTTATATAGGATTTATTTTTCACCTTATTTACTTTTTAAAATGAAGATAAAAGCCAACTCCAATTGTTGGAGATGTAATAGAGCAGTTGCAGACATCCTCCATGTTTTATGGGAATGCCCAAAAATTGAAAGATATTGGTGTCTAATATATGAAATAGTTGAACCTTTGGTTCAATGTAGTCTTCCTCGCACAGCCACTTTAGGACTTTTGGGACTTCCTCCATCTAATCTGAGCTTAGGATCAAGATCGGATCTGTTGCTGAAACTTATGTTTCTGGCAAGATTGGTATTAATTAAGCATTGGAAAGACAGGATACTTCCAGATGTAAAAGAATGGAAAAATTTGGTGAAGGTTGTTAAATCTTACGAATGCACGTATGAGATCCGGTATAGAAGGAGTAACCGACTAAAGGCCATCTGGGATTTGTGGAAATAAATAGAGAGGGTGACTTGCCTGATAACCATTTTTGATACAGCCTTTGATATGCTTTTTTTTTTTTTTTTCCATCTCCAGACCGGGAAAATGGGTGGGGGGAGGGTGTGGGAGGGGAGAGGTAAAAGGTTTTTGTTTATCGTCTACAGCCAATTCTCTGGCATCTGTATTGATACGAATTGCTAGACAATCAAGATACATTGTCTGTAGTGATGAAGGTTGTTTGTAAATTTTTAAATGATGTATGTTCTCTGTTTTTTGTTGTTGGTTTCTGTTTGCTATTTGTCAATAAAGCCTTAAAAAAAAGAAAAAAAAAAAAAGTAGAACTTCGCCTGCGAATAGGTTTTATACTGCCGTTGGCCCACTTGGATGCCGTGTATATTGGGGTTGTTCCGAATCGTGCATGCCAAGTGTTCCATCACAGTGATGTATAGTGAGGAGGAGAGAGGGCAGCCCTGAAGGGTGTCATTACGGGTAGTGAGGGTCTGTGAGGGTGTGGCCGACATGAAGCCCCAGTGGACCCTATCGAAGGCTTTCTCTGCATTAATTGCCAGGAGGCATGAAGGGATTGTGTGCTATGAGGAATGTTTTTAGATTGTCCCTAGCTTCCCTGCCTCTTACAAACCCCCCTTTGGTCAGTATGGATCACATTTGGTAGGTGAAGAGCTAGGTGGTCGGCCAGAATCTTAGAAATAAGTTTTAAGTCAACGTTCAAGAGTGAGAGGTCTATAGCTGGCTGTGGGTAAAGGGTCCTTTCCTGGGTTCAATAGGACACTAATGTTGGCTTCTAGTGACTGAGGGTGGAAGGCCTTTAGTAGGAGTAGTTGAACAACTTCATCATGAGGTCGGGGTGAAGCTGCCCGGGCTCTTCCCATTCTTGATGGCCTCTGAGGTCTCACCAAATTCCACCTCTAGAAATTAGTGTGGCAGTATATGAGGATTTTCCTCTTCATGCTGATCGCACATTGTAATGAAAGGGTTAAAATGAGACCGCCTCGGGTCTTCAGAAGACCCAAAGACCTCTGTCTGAAGTCTGTATTTGATGGGCTCTCCAATCGCAAAATTAACTAGACTTATAAGGTTCTGTACGGCAAGGGAGACGCCAGATGACATCCAGTACACGGCAGAGGACACGCCGCAGTAGAACGTCATTGGTGACCCTTTGGTGCGCTGCGTGTCCTCTGGGCTTCTAATATATGGACTCTTAGGAGTCCACTGACCACTAGGAGTGAATAAGATTGTGCATAAGTAGGTAAATATTTCAAAAATTATGTGTATAAAGCAAGACATACGCTTCTAATATAAAAGACAAAAGTAATTTTAGGGTCTCAATAAATTCACAAGATTATTAAAATGGTCACAAACTCAGATTAAAAGTAGAGGCAGAGTTATTGCATATATTTTATATAAAGTCAGTACAGTAATAGGGAAATTAATAAATAGTATAAAGTTGCATACTGTATATACTCAAGTATAAGCCGACCCGAATATATAAGCAGAGGCCCCTAATTTTACCACAAAAAAAACTGGGAAAACCTATTGACTTGAGTATAAGCCGAAGGTGGGGACTGCATTGGTCACAGCCTCCCAGTATACAGCCAGCAGGTCCCCTGTAGTATATAGCCAGCTCTCTTTTAGTATACAGCCCGCATAAAAAAAAAAAAACAACTTATACTCAACTCCTGGCATCCCCGATGCTCGTCGCGGCTCCTCTATCTTCTTTCCGCTGTGACAGCCGGCAGAGACTCATCCATGCGATCCACCAGCTGGCGCATCATAGTATGCGGTGGCCGGCAGATTGCACTGCCGCAGCTCTGCCACCTGTAACAGCGGAAAGAAGATAGAGGAGGACCGGTGACGAGCATCGGGAACGCCGGAAGGTGAGTGTATAAATTTTTTTTTTTTTTTTTTCCATTGACTGGTGTATAAGCCGAGGTGAGATTTTTCTGCACGTTTTTTGTGCTGAAAAACCTCAGCTTATACATGGGTATATACGGTAACTATTACAGCATGATGAGAAGTCAAACATAAAGGGCACATAGAAAGTGTCCAATTTCATAGGGGATGTAAAATACAGATAAAGATGACTTATTTTGCACCAATCCCGTTAAAAGGTTCGATATATTATATTATATTTTATGAGCTGTGTTTGAGGGTAACTATATAGTATAAACATTTTGTAAAATAAGTTCTGCTTCATTTATATATTACAGACCAGAGAGAGAGAGAATAATATGATGCTATTACTTTCATTTTGTTGCAGGTCGCATAGAATGAGGATGTGTAATTAGTAAACACTCACCGAATGGCCCAATGTTCGGGAAGGGTATGCAGCTTTTTATACACTTCAGAAAGGAGCGCAGGTCTGCATGAGCTGCGCATGTGTGAAGAGCGATGTCGCAGAATGTAGATGTAATAGATACGCAGGAGGATGTGGAGTGATGCAGGGCTGGGAGCGCTGCTTAGTGGTATAACAGAATGCTAGGGAAGATTTGTGATGGTATAATGTGATGTGAGTATAGGGATAACTAGTCGGCAAATATTTATAACCTGAGGTTGGTAAAATTCATCAATAAGCATAAATAAGCTGATTAATACATTGTGTATAGGTAAGTAATTAAAAATAAAGGAACCAAAGCCAAATAGAGGGCTCGGCAAATTGGAGGCAAATTTAACCCCAGGGTTTTTCCACTCATTTCTCGCTCTCCAACTTCAAAAATCCATAACTTTTTCATTTTTCCGTGCACAGACCTGTGTGAGGCTTATTTTGTGCGTAACAAATTTTACTTTTCCGTAATGTTATTTGTTTTAACATGCCGTGTACTGCGAAGTTGAAAAAAAATTCCAAATGTGGAAAAATTGAAAAAAAACCGCCACGTTCTTGTGGGCTCAGTTTTTACGACTTTCACTCTTCGCTCCAAATAACACGCCTACTTTATTCTTTGGTTCGGTGCGATCGCGGTGTCACCGGATTTATAGATTTTGTGTTTTAATACATTTTCAAAAATTAAACGAATGTGTACAAAAAAGAAAAAAATTTTTTTGCCATCTTCTGACGCTAATAACTTTTTCATACTTTGGCGCACGGAGCTGGGGGAGGGGTCATTTTTTGCAAAATGAGGCGACGTTTTCATTGCTGCCATTTTGAGGTCTGTGCGACATTTTGATCATTTTTTATTTCATTTTTTTATGTTACGTAAAAAGGTGTAAAAGTCGCATTTCGGACATTTGGGCGCCATTTCCCGCCTCGGAGGTCACCGCCGCCCGTAGCCGTTTTTATATTTTGATAGATCGGGCATTTTGGGACGCGGCGATACCTAATATGTCTGTGATCTTTACTGTTTATTATGTTTTATATCTGTTCTAGGTAATGGGGGGTTATTTGAACTTTTAATTTATTAATTTTTATTTTTTAAACTTTTTTTTTTTTCACTATTTTTTAGACCATCTAGGGTACATTAACCCTAGATGGTCAGATCGCTCCTACCATATACTGCAATACTACAGAAAATATGCAACAGTTTTGCAATATATGGCATTTTTGCAGGTCATACATTACAATGAGCCACTGGCTCATTGTAACGAACCTGCATAAGCCATGTAGCCTCGTGTCAAAAGAAGACCCAAGGCTACCATGGCAACCGATCGCCGCCCCCCGATGACGTTCGGGGGCACGGCGATCGGAAAAAAGAGAGGGTTAATAGCCGCGATCGGTGCAAGCACCTACCACGGTTATTAGCGGTGGGGGTTTTGTGCAAAATGCAAAAACCCCCACCTCTGTATGAAGAGGACTCAGCCCGTGAGCCCTCTTCATACATCCCTTATACCTCTGCGCCGTAGAGCTACGGCGCAGAGCGTAAAGGGGTTAATGGGGGTGAGGAATGACATGGAAGATACTAAGATGTAGAATACTCATGTGAGAGGCCAAGCTCCATCCATGGTGGTGATAATAATCCTTCCCCACAGTACTACAGCTAGTATCTTGGAGATGCCTGTGTAGCAGATCACAGAAGATGATGCCTTACATTAAGGCCGCATTCATACGGCTGTCAGGGGGATGTATTTAAGGGACCCGGCCTGCTCTCTCCTTCTCTGTGTGTACTGCCGTGCGGCTCTGTTGCCACCTCTCCAGTGTACCGCTGTATACTCGCCTGGCTACAGCCGGGAAGGCATACGTTGCTGTAGAGGAAGCCTTATTGTAGAGTTAGTGTAGCTGCTGCACCGTGCTAGTTTCCCGTATTTCTATAATAATAATAGTACATTTCTTTTTGCAATTTCTTCTAGACTGTAGCCTATTTTTTGAGAGTACCCAGACAGTATTCACTGCCGTTACAATGTTCCCTTCATGTGTTTATAACGGTAGTGAATATTGCCTGGAGAATGCAATTTCACCATGGAAAATACGCAACACTTACAATGTTTGCATCATGTGTTTATAAGTGTAGTGTGTTTTCTCTGGCAAAGTAGCATACTACAGACAATATTCACTGCCGTTCTATAGGACATAAATATTGTAGCGTATTTTATGTGGCGATGTAGCATACTACAGCCAATATTCACTGCCGTTCTATAGGACATAAATATTGTAACATATTTTATGTGGCGATGTAGCATACTACAGACAATATTCACTGCCGTTCTATAGGACATAAATATTGTAACATATTTTATGTGGCGATGTAGCATACTACAGACAATATTCACTGCCGTTCTATAGGACATAAATATTGTAACATATTTTATGTGGCGATGTAGCATACTACAGACAATATTCACTGCCGTTCTATAGGACATAAATATTGTAGCATATTTTATGTGGCGATGTAGCATACTACAGACAATATTCACTGCCGTTATATAGGACATAAACATTGTAGCGTATTTTCTTTATTCATTTTTCCTTTTCACATAGCTAGAAAAATGTGAAGTTTCCATCTCTCAAATCTTGTGGCTTTGTCTCTGATGTTGTCTCCTCTTACCTTTGTATATCTAAAATGTTCTAGCTGCTCCTTCAGCTTTGGTGGAACTACAACTCCCATCACTCAATAACTGGCACATATATAGGCAGAGCTGTCCTTATGCCATCATAGAGAACGAAACAATTTAATTATCCGATGTCTGATCTCCGTGGTCCTTAGACCATAGATCAGTGGATTGATCAGGGCAGGAATGAGCAGGTAGGTGGCGCTGATAAGATTGTGTGTGTCCTGTGACGCTGATTGGGACGCTCTGTACACAATGGATGACGAGAGCCTAAAGAAGAAGACAATCAGGATGACCAGGATGTGTGTCCCGCATGTGTGGAGGGTCTTTTGTCTTGTTGCCCCGGATATGGTGAATGCTGCCCTCATGATACAGGTGTATGAGATGGAGAGGAAGCTGATCTCAAATAGAAGGGATAAGACTCGCAGGGTCAGACCTACAAGTTTATTTTTAGAGATGTTCTCACAAGCCAAGCTCAGCAACGCCATGTGCTCGCATGCGAAATGGTGAATGACATTTGACTTGCAGAAGTGTACTCGCGAAGCAAGGTAGATGACGGGACTTATAACTAAAACGCTGCGTGCAATTAATGCCATAGTCAGGAGGATCAGGTTGTTCCTGGTCATTATATTGCTGTACCGCAGCGGCTTACAAATTGCGATATATCGGTCCAGTGCCATTATCAGCAGAATGTTGCAGTCCATTAAGACGTTCAAATAAATGACGAACATTTGGATTAAACATCCAACCAGCGAGATCTGGATCTGGTGGAGGAGGAATCCGAGGAGCATCTGTGGGATGATGGTGGTTGTGCTGCAGATGTTCACAGCAGACAGCAGGGAGATGAGGACATACATCGGAGCATGCAGGGAGCTCTCTGTCCGCACTACATGGATGATAACGCTGTTGGTGAATAGAATCACCAGATAGACCAGGAAAAATGGGATGAACAAGAGACGTCGGGATTCATGGAAACCAGGGAACCCCAAGAGGATGAAATCCTGATAGTAGTGAACCAAGGAATTGTTCAAAACATCAGCCATGACCAGGACACCAAGAGAAGGAACCAACCACCTGTCAAGATAAGGAGCCCATGTCACGTCTTACTTGTGCCGCCATTATTTATAGCTGACAATGAGTTTGCCTCTATCTATGTTACAATATCATTGTGTATATTCCCTTTTCAGAATCTAAGTCACCCCAACAGATAAGAGGACTCTTCCCTGACTCTTAAAAATAGAGTGGTGGGGGGGTTCTCTCTTTGATTAATTGCTGTAAAAGGCAGCAGTATGGGACTCCTTCCACTAGCGGGGCCTGGAGCTGGACAGTGTAAGCACTATGGGGCAGATTTACTTACCTGGTCCTGTCGTGATCTCCAAGGTGCATTGTCTGACGAGGATGAAGTCCGGTGCGGTTCTTCAAGACCGTGCGTCCATTTTCCTGCATCTGTCGCTTCCCCTCTGAAATCCGCCGGAGTTCACCTTCTTCTTCCCGGTGTGTGTGAGGGCATTGTCTTGCGACACAATTTGAGTTGTAAATCATGCGCTTAGTCCAAATCAGTTGGGTTGTCAGTCGACCAAGCCCTCCGATTTGTGTCGCATGCAACTCTCCGGGAAAATCCGATCGCGTGCACCAAAAACCCCTCTTAAGAAAATAGTCGGGAAACCCAATGAAAATGCGCCGTGCGGACCCTTAGTAAATGTGCCCCAATGTCACAGTCCTGTGGCTGTCTGCATTAAGAAGGGGCAGATATTGGACACAGCCGCGGCCCCCGTCTCCATCTGGGCCCCTGTTTCAGCTCCTGCACCTATCACACACTGGAACCCATGTGCCATTCATCCCATCTCACAGGAACCTTGTGGTCACCCATGTCCCCGTCTTCTCCTGCCCTCACCTGGTTACTAATCATTACTATTACCGTGTTAAAACTGCCCTGAATGAGGAGCCATCTCCTCCAGCCCCAGAGGAATCTCCCAACACCGGGGAGAAAATCACAAACTGCAGCAGATCTTTCATTTAATAATTTACAGACCAGTCTCTAACCTCCCTTTCATCTCCAAACTCCTGGAACGCCTGGTCTATTCTCTATAACTCGCTATCTCTCAGCATACTCCCTCCTCGATCCCTACAATCTGCTCTATGTTCTCCACTGAAACTGCTCTTACTAAAGTCCCCAATGATCTCCTCACTGCTAAATCCAGAGGTGACTCTTCTCTCCTAATTCTTCTGGATCTCTCGGCAGTGTATGATACTGTGGACCACCAGCTCCTCGTCAGGACTTGGTTTTCTTCCTATCTCTCTGACCGCACTTGCAGTGTCGCTTTCTCCGGTCTGTGGACAGCGACTCCTCATCTCTTGGTGTTCTTCTATCATTTCCCTCATTGTCATCATTAATGTTGTGTCCTGAACCCCAGTACTGACCGTTCTGCTGACTCTGGGGGTGACACATGATCCCCATTGCTTCTCTGATCTCTCTACGAGGTGCAGGATGATTGTTTGCTGTGATTTTGGGAATGGTAAATTTTTGTATATTTGTAGCGGATCTTATGTTGACTTCAAACCTTTAATATAGAAAGATCCTCAGCACTGGAAAATAAAAAAGGGATTTTAAAAAAAGTATGAAAAAAAGTAAACATTCAAAATTTTAAAAAACCTTGAATCAAATTTATAAAAAAAAAAATTCAAACAGGAAAAATGTAGAAGAAAAATATATATGGGATAATAATATGTGTCCTGTATCTGTGTGATCTGCT
Organism: Engystomops pustulosus; assembly: GCF_040894005.1. Taxonomy (NCBI): domain Eukaryota; kingdom Metazoa; phylum Chordata; class Amphibia; order Anura; family Leptodactylidae; genus Engystomops; species Engystomops pustulosus. The sequence continues at coordinate 5,332,698 of NC_092412.1, read as the reverse complement.
ATTAGTTAACTACCTACCAACCAACCAGTGACCTACCTGCAAGGGTTGTATTAATAGTGTTGGATCCTGTTACTCTCATGACTAATGTAAACATTGAGCGTAACGTGAATTTTATATGTGACTGGTGAGCGGAGACGTCTCCTGCGGGATGTGATGTTTCCTGACTTCTATCTTCTCCGTGTGGACGGTGACTCCGTGTAGATGAGGCCGAGGGGACACGTAGGACACCAGAGATCTCATCAGGAATCTCATTCTCATGCTGTGCAAAAGATTTAGGCAGGTGCGAAAACAAATGCCACAAAGTAAAAAGGTATCAAAAACAGCAGGAGAGTGATCCCAAACATCCAGACAATGTCATTACTACAATTGGCTCATAATAATAATACTAAGTTAGAGCAGATCATGGGGAACATATACAAACAGAAGAATATATTACAGAGTACTAACACAGTCAGATGAAACAATACGAGTGAGGTCCCTGCTCGCAAGAGCTGTCTAGGAACCTTTGCACCACCAGGTCCAGCACATGCACAATACATGGGACGTGCGTCAACTTGGCTCGGCCCAAAGCTGCTACAAGGCTCTGGTTGTCATCACATAATCTTGTTGGGCTTGAGGTTCAGTGGCAGCAGCCACCCATCTGTCTGCTCCTGCATCTCAGTCCACAGCTCCTGGTGTGTGGTTATTTGCCCGGCCAGATGAGTTTAGCATGGCCTGGTGCTGCCACTTCCCCATGGTTAAGCTAGAAGTGGTGCAGTGGGCGCTGCGCTGAGCATGCGGAAGCATGAGAGGAGACTTCATCTAAACCAGTTCTGGTCTGTGATGTGTTTTCTTCTTGGTGTGGACAATACTGACTGCACACAGACATCACACGTGTGCATATATGGATTCGTAATTGACTTTTGGTGCGATACTCTGAAGAATGGTGCCTAAAAGGTGAGACTTGGTAAACACAAATCCCTATTCCTGAAAGGAAAGGTGCATGTCAGGATCGGAGGTAGTGGATCCTCTGAACCACCGTGGACGATGACACAAGCCAACACCTGGGACCAAGGTCGAGGTACGGGAACGGCAGGCAATCTCGTAGTTGGGGACAGGCAGGAGGTCAGGACGGGCAGCACGGGATCAGAGTCGGATAGCAATAGGTCTAGGCAGGCAGAGGAGTAGCGTAGTCAGGAACGGAACCCGGGACACAACTGGAAATCACAATGACAGCGCAGGGCATCGGACAAATCTTTCTCTAAGACACAAGGCATGAAGCTCCAGCCAAAGTCATCTCATCACCCACCCCGGTGGATGCAGAAGTATGCAACTATCCCTGTTATAAAGACTCCTTTATAGACTGAAACTCCCTTAACTAGTAGAGGGGGCTCTCTTCAGAGCCAAACACAGAGCTTTTCCTGAGGACAGAGGTCACATTTACAGATGTAGAGGCATCTATGAGATTTGCACAGGCAGTATTACTCTTCAAAAATTGCGTATTTATCAGCCAAAGTCTGGTCTGGGGGGTGGGAGGTCTGGGGTGGTCAGCCCTGGTCTGGAAGGGGTGTCAGCCGCCATAGCTTTCAGCAATGTGTTGTCTACAGGAGAGACCCTTCAATCCCCCACCCCCTCCCCACCCATTATGTAACTGCTGTGACATTGTTTGATTACTAATGGCCCTCCTGGTTTCCTTCTGGTATATAGTTTGGTTAGACAGTTCCTGACCTCCATAATTTGAAGGACAATATTTTATTAGGCTAATATGGTTGTGGACATCAAGGAGGACAGTAAATGACCTCTAGTACATGGTAGAGGAGGACGCACCACATTAGAACATTATTGGTGACCAATAGGTGTGTGCTACATGTCCACCAGGCTTCTCACATCCTCTCAGCACAGTCGTCTTCACTACAGAACGTAGAACACTCATGTAGAAGGCCAAGCCTCAAGCTCCATCCATGGTAATAATAGCGCTCCTTGCACACTACAGCTTGTACATTGGTGATATCTCCACACTTGAGGATCAAAAGACCCATGTTCTCACAAGAAAAAATCATGATGAGATTTCTTCTACAGAACTGAACGCTTGAGACAAAGAAACCAAGAATAGACTAAAACCATTTACAACATCCCCCACTGGGGCCTAGCCTTTTCTTGAGGCCTGCAGGCAACCGAGGCCCAGAATACCGGAGTGGCTGGCGGTTGCGGCCTAGGCACGCTGTGGTCACGGTGCATGGTGTTGGGACCGGAGGGCTGTCCTACGACCTGGAGGGTCTCCAGTGGGTGGTGTGTGCAAGAAATATGGAGGGAGAAGCTGATGTACTGGATCTCCTTGGAGCAACCCTTTAATGTCTAATATATGTCCCTGGGTGAAGGATGGGAAGCCCGTGTTGGTAACAGCCGTATCCAGGGTGCAGATGGAGGCAACGTTGTGCAAAATAACTCACGGTTATTTATTAGAACAACAGCAGGCAAATGGACCTAAACGTTCTCACAGCAGAACTGGTACTGGAGTGATCGTGGAGAGGGATGGAGCTTTGTCTAGTTGTGGAAGCAGCAGCTCTGAGTCTTCAGGCTCTTGTCCTAGGATTAGCTAGGTGTCAGCCCTGATGGCGGATTGACACTGGTCTCTCTCTTTACTCTCTTTGTGACAGGATGTGCTCTCTGGGGAGAGACGGTTTTATAGGAGGACCAGCCCCTACCTGTTCAGGGGGTTTTATTATCCTGGTCATGTGGTGGCTAACTATCCAATCACTCTCCAGTATACATGGTACAATACAATTGGTTGAAACTTTCATCCACTTAACCCTTGCCTGTTCAGACAGGATCTACAGCTGCTAATTACCTAATGACCCAGTGCTAGAGCCTTCTAGAGCAGTGATGGCGAACCTTTTAGAGCCTGAGTGCCCAAATTTCAACCAAAAGCCGCTTATTTATTGTAAAGTGCCAGCACAGCCATTTAAGCAATAATTTATTTTTCCTCGTTCTTTGATAACTTTCATTCGTTCAGCCTCCTAAAGACACCAACGCAGTTGAATGGAGGAGGGCTAATTCGCCTATCATTGTAGGAAGATTCTTTGAGTCCTGTCTAGTGAACTTCATGCTGGGGTGATGGCCTGGGTGCCCACAGAGAGGGCTCTGAGTGCCACCTCTGGCACCAGTGCCATAGGTTTGCCACCACTGATCTAGAGGGTTCATGACTCCCTCTAACAGCTCCTAACCTGGAGAGGGCACTGTTCGCAACTACTCCTCAATGCATGTTTTGGCAGGGGTGTTGCATACCCCCTAGACAATTGAAAGAGCCGCCCACGGCTCGGCTATGGACCAGATGGGAAAAGATAACCAAAGCTGGCCAGCAGCATATGGCCTCCAGGTGCTCACTACAGCATGTAGGGGTGCGGGTGGTAAGGTGCACTTTCTGGGAAGTGATAGCTATGTGCAGTGTAAGGAAAGACAAACCGCCCATGGTCCTGGAGACAGGAGTGGGTACATAGAAATGAATACTGTACAGTTGGTATCTACCACCCTTAAACCAAGTGTTTGTCAGGGAAAGGTGTGGTGTAATGTGCTGTAATCCACTCCTTGCACCAAGGCCTGAGAATTTGTTTGGAAACACGTCGCCTAGGTGACAATAAGATACACATAAAAGGTACACATTATACCTGTCGTCTGATGGTCTTACCCTTGGTGTATGATGTCTAGGTGTCACTTTTTGATCACCCCCGGTCCCCTAAGGAGCGGCAGTTTACAGAGGCCACACAATGACTGAGCTCAGGTTCTAGGCGTAAGCCGGTGGTGGAAACCGAATAATCTTCAACTGCAGGAATAAATAACTTTCTAATCAACTATCACTGCTCAAAAAAGTAGGTAAGCCCCAAAACATCAAAATAACTCCTATCAAGCTTCCATGGAAGAGCACACATGTAGACCTAAATCGATAAATAAGTCAAAATCTTTATTACAATATCAATTGACAATACATCACAACAAATACATCAATACTAAAAAAAAACACAAATACGGACAGTGTGGGAAAACTGGAAGGGTACACTAATATATTTATATACAACGCTGATGTTGGCCTAAAAATATCCAGGCCAATGTAGCACCATATATAACAGGTACTCTAATGTGAACCAGTTCAGGAAATTAATATTGTACAATGTACTTACAAATATTCAAACACATGTCACAACCACAGAAATATTGGCAAGTACCCACCAGACGCCATGGAAACCCTGCCAGTACACACTGTCCGACACACCAACGCGCGTGTGGTCATTTTGTAGCTCTCGACCCTAAATCTTAAGTGGACAGGTGAAATACATAACGCAATTAGTGGCAAATCGGCGCATGTACGGAGACCACGGCCATCCCGCCTCCGGCCGCCAGCGTCAAGGTACCCGCTACACCACGAAGGTATCCCGAGGTCCTAATTGACACCCGCCAGAAGCGGAAGGGATCACAGGTCTCCAGACATGCGCACAGCATATTGCTGCGGCCATTTTCTAGAACCCCATTCAGTTGTACAGAGTGGCCATCTTGGAATGGACCAAAACCAAATGATGGTGAATGTATAGCAAAGGAATATATATGGTTATTTAAGATGCATGATTGCATGAGATGATATTAATACATGGTTGTTATAAGTTAATTTCTAAATACATCAATAGGGATTAAATACATAAATCAATAAAAAAGGAAAATAGAATAATAAAGTTACAATTCCAAAAAAGTGTAGGAAGAGATATCCCGAGAGTCAGGGCACAAACCCTACATCATGGTATCATTTAAAAAGTGCTCAAAAAAAATAAAAATGACGCAATATACAAAAATAAATACTAAAAAAGGATATTTTTTTGGCACAATTAGTATTTTTTATTTTTGTATATTGCATCATTTAAATTTTTTGAGCACATTTTAAATGATACCGTGATGTAGGGTTTATCGGGATATCTCTTCCTCCTAATGGGAGTCTGCGGCAGCACCACGGCTCCCTCCAATCTTCTGGAGACGGGTCATTACCCCACTGGTAGGCAGCTGCTGGAGAAAAGTCTTCTGTTGGAGCCCCCAGATGGGGCTCATCCGCCAAACCATCTCCCGCCACGGACGACCCTTGAGATCCGTTCCCACTTGCGGCTTGGGAGATGGCTGGGGTACTCCACTGGTCCAGGCTTGCACCATGGATGGCGATGAGACCCACGCTGACGATCGCCGTAGATGGAGCACTCACGCGGGTCACTGCCTGAGGAGTTGCAGCCCGGAGGAAACGGAAGACTCTCGCCAGACGTCGTCCTCAAAGAGGTCCTCATAAGGCCTCCTTCTCGGGATCCGGGTGACACCAGCCAGCCAGGGTCCTCGGGGTCCCTCCCGCAGGGAGAACTCAATCCACTCCCTGTCCCTCAGGTTGTGGAGTCGTTCTGGCAGATCGGGCCACTTGATGGACCAGTGGGGAATGAAGACCTCCCATCCGGTGTAATCTTGGGTGGCGAAGCCGAAGCCCCGCTGCCAGTCAAAGCAGCGGACCTGGCCTATGGTCCGGTGTTGTTGGTTCCAGGCGCCCTCAACCAGCGTCCTGCCATCAACCGCTGGGCATCCACAGGAGCAGGAACAACTGGAGGCTCCACAGGGACAGCGGAAGCGGTGAGGGTGACCGCGGAAGCAGTGAGGGTCAGCCTCAACAGGCCCGGCAACTGGCTCTGGAACAGGAGTTGGGGCCTGCTCACGTGGTGCCACAACGCGGGCCCTGGTTACCAGCATTGTAGCCGGGAGGGGCAGCAGTTACCACCCGGGTAGTCTATGGTGCTCCGTCACCGACTAGAGGTAGGTCCTCATGACAGAGGCTCGGGTCATGCCTCTGTGCAGCTGGTGTCCCGCGAAGGGTCTTCGGACTGGCTGAGCAGAAACCACAATTACTGTCTCCAAAGCTTCCAGGAACTCCGGTTCCTCAGCGGAGGGGAATAGTCTAGGACCGGACATCCTGAGGACCTACCTCTCTGTTCAACATCCACAGATGTTCCGGCCTTGCGTTGAGGTATAGCAGGAAGTCCACTTCGTGCCAGAGGGTGGAGTCAATGTTCTTCCTGCCAAGAGCTGTGGCGGCCTCTATTTTCTCCTGCGATACAGAACTAGCAGGCAGGATTCGCGCCACTCGTGCATGGGTGGAGCTTGGTGAGTCACCTTGATTTCCCGCCAGTGAGGATTTTGGCTGGCTGAAGCTCCTTGCTGTGCCACACAGACTTCCAGAGGTTAACTCTTCAGGCGCTGCAGCACGGGATGTAGCAGAGCTGACAAAGTTGTTTAGCACACAAATCACTTGGGCCTTAACCCTGATGGCTGCAGGGTTATGCAGCACAGTCTTTCAATAAAAGGACAGTCTATAGTGCCAGTGTGAAGCACTTAATTAGATATCCTGTTTGTGACGCCAACTGCAACATTCCCCACCGGAGTCTAGCCTTTTCTTGTGGCTGGTGGTTGCGTCCTAGGCACGCTGTGGTCACGGTGTTTGGTATAGGGACTGGAGTGCTTTCCTACAGCCTGGCAGGTCTCCAGCAGGTGGTGTGTGCAAGAAATATGGAGGGAGAGGCTGAGGTACTGGTTCTCCCTGGGGCAACCCCTAAGTGTCTGTAGGATGAGTCCCTGGGTAATGAATGGGAAGCCCGTGCTGGTGACATCCGTATCCAGGGATCAGACAGAGGCAACGTTGTGCAAAATAACTCACGGTTCTTTATTAGAACAACAGCAGGCAAACGGGCCTAAATATTCTCACAGCAGAACTGGTACTGGAGTGGTCATGGAGAGGTGTCCTCAGGAATGGTTCGCCAGCCTGGTTGTAGATGCAGGCTGGGATGGAGCTGTGTCCAGTTGTGGAAGCAGCAACTCTGAGTCTTTAGACTCTTGTCCTAGGATTAGTTAGGTGTCAGCCCTGACACTGGTCTCTCTCTTCACTCTCTCTGTGACAGGATGTGCTCTCAGGGGAGGGCTGGGGGCAAAAGAGGACCTGCCCCTACCTGTCCAGGTTTTATTATCAGGTGGTCAGGTGGTGGCTAACTCTCCAATCACACTCCAGTGTACATGGTGCAATACAATTGGTTGAAACTTTCATCCACTTAACCCTTGCCTGTTCAGACAGGATCCACAACTGCTAATTACCTAATGACCCAGTGCTAGAACCTTCTAGAGGGTTCATGACTCCCTCTGACAGCTCCTAACCCGGAGAGGGCACTGTTCACAACTACTCCTCTGCCCATGTATCGGCAGGGGTGTTGCACATTGTTTAAAATTGCCACTTAGATTGTCATAGTTTCCCGTATTTCCCGTATCATAATAACATAAAATGTACAATTTTTTTTAGCCTGTAGCATATCTTCTGTGCTGAATTTCAGTGTAACCCTGACAGTATTCACTGCCGTTATAATACATGATGGAAACATTCCAAGTGTAGTGTAATTCCTCTGGTGAGTAGCATTCCCCAGAGAATATTCACTGCCGTTATATAGGACAAAACATTGTAGCGTATTTTTTGTGGAGAAGTAGCAAATCCAAAGTTTCCAGAAGTTTCCATCTCACAACTGTTGTGGCATCGTCTCTGATGTTGTCTCCTCTTACCTTCTACATTTTTGAACTACACGACCCTCCAAAATATTGTAGGTGCTACTTCAGGTTTGGTGGAACTACAACTAAGTTGTATTTTACCGTATTCAATAACCGGCACATAGATGGGCAGTGCTGTCCTGATGCTGTCATAGAAAATTAAACAGTTTTAGTATTCGATGTCTGATCTCCGTGGTCCTAAAACCGTAGATCAGTGGATTGATTAGGGCAGGAACGAACAGGTAGATGACAGTGATAAAATTGTGTGTGTCCTGTGACGCTGATCGAGACACTCTGTACACAATGGATGACGTGAGCCTAAAGAAGAAGACAATCAGGATGACCAGGATGTGTGTCCCGCATGTGTGGAGGGTCTTTTGTCTTGTTGCCCCGGATATGGTGAATGCTGCCCTCATGATACAGGTGTATGAGATGAAGAGGAAGCTGATATCAAATAGAAGGCATATGACTCGCAGGGTCAGACCTACAAGTTTATTTTTAGAGATGTTCCCACAAGACAAGCTCATCAGCGCCATGTGCTCACAGGCGAAATGGGGAATGACATTTGACTTGCAGAACTGTACTCGCGAAGCAAGGTAGATGATGGGACTTATAATCAAAATGCTGCGTGCGAGGGATGCCATAGTCAGGAGGATCAGGTTGTTCCTGGTCATTATATTGCTGTACCGGAGCGGCTTACAGATTGCGATATATCGGTCCAGTGCCATCATCAGTAGAATGCTACAGTCCATCAAGACTTGGGCGTATATAAAGAACATTTGGATTAAACATCCAACCAGCGAGATGTGAATCTGGTGGAGGAGGAGCCCAAGGAGCATCTGTGGGATGATGTTGGTTGTGCTGCAGATGTTCACAGCAGACAGCAGGGAGATGAGGACATACATCGGAGCATGCAGGGAGCTCTCCGTCCGCACTACATGGATGATAACGCTGTTGGCGAATAGAATCGCGAGATAGGCCAGGAAAAATGGGATGAACAAGAGACGTCGGGATTCATGGAAACCAGGGAACCCCAAGAGGATGAAATCCTGATAGTAGTGAACCAAGGAATTGTTCAGAACATCAGCCATGACCAGGACACCATTAGAAGGAACCAACCACCTGTCAAGATAAGAAGGAGCACATGTCACGTCTTACTTGTGGCTCCTTTATAGCTGACGATGAGTTTGCCTCCTTCTACATTACGATATAATTGTGTATATTTCCTTTTCAGAATCTAAGTCACCCCAACAGATAATAATCCAACAGAGGACTGGGTGGTGGGTTCTCTCTTTGATTAATTTCCACCCACTTAGGTCTCGGGCCCCTCTTTTTCTATCCGTGACCACCAAGGGGTTCGAATACCTGGAGAATACATGTGATAGCTTTAAAAAGAAAAACACCTACCACACATCCTTAAACAATCTTTGTGTGCTGGGAGCCTTAGATTTTGCCCCAACTTAAGTGCCCCCATTAAATTTACTACCCCTTCACTTTACCCTGATCTCTCCCAGTGAGTGGCGGCTGTCCGTTGTTTCTGCAGTAAGGGGTCAGTAACGTCATTGCGCTGCCAAGGCTGCGTCTAGTGCAGTGCATAATGTGAATAGCTATACATCACTACACAGACATACATGAAGATATATGCACACACATATACATACATATATGTAGCCACATGCACACACCTATAAATAAATACATGCAGCCACATGCGTACATATCCACCTACATACATGTAGCCCATGCGTACACATATACATGCATGTGCACACATCCACATCCATACATGTAGCCACATTCTTACACATATGCATACAGCCACATGCACACACATTACATACACAGACATGCAGCCACATGTGCATGCACTTTATATTGCCAGACTTGTGCACACATAGACACATGCATGCACTTTATGTTCACTAATTCACACACTTATACATATCTCTTCTGTAGTTGCCAGCAGTAAAGTCAGTGTCAGGCATACACTACGGGGACAGAGGGTTACACACGGAGCTCTGCCTCCTCTTCCTGTGCAGTCTGATGCCGTGCACTCTCCTTCCATGCTCAGCCTTTTCCTCTCTTCTCACTGACCTGACTGCTATAGGAGTGAAAGGAGAGGGAGCACAGGACATGCTGTAAAAGGCCGCTGTATGGGGCTCCTTCCACCTGCGGGAGCTGGACAGCTGTAGCCCTATGTCACAGTCCTGTGGCTGTCTGCATTAAGAAGGGGCAGATATTGGACACAGCCCCCGTCTCCATCTGGGCCCCTGTTACACCTTCTGCACCTATCAGACGCTGGAACCCATGTGCCATTCATCCCATCTCACAGGAATCTTGTGGTCACCCATGTCCCCGTCTTCTCCTGCCCTCACCTGGTTACTAATCATTACAATTACAGTGTTAAAACTGCCCTGAATGAGGAGCCATCACCTCCAGCCCCAGAGGATCCTCTCAACACCGGGGAGAAAATCACAAACTGCAGCAGATTTTTCATTTTAAAATTTACGGACCAGTTTCTTATCTGCCTTTCATTTCCAAACTCCTGGAACGCCTGGTCTATTCTCTATAACTCGCTATCTCTCTATAACTCCCTCCATGATCACCTACAATCTGCTCTATGTTCTCCACTGAAACTGCTCTTACTAAAGTCCCCAATCATCTCCTCACTGCTAAATCCAAGGTTGATTATTATCTCCTAATTCTTCTGGATCTCTTGGCAGTGTTCGATACTATGGACCTCCAGCATCTCAGGAGGCTTCGCTCCATTGGCCGGAAGGACCGTGCTGTCTCTTGGTTTTCTTCCTATCTCCCTGACCGCACTTTCAGTGTCTCCTTCTCTGGATCTTTCTCTTCTCCTCTTTCTCTCACTGTCAGGTACCTCTCGGCTCAGTACTAGGTCCTCTTCTCTTTTCTCTATATACTGCTCCCATTGGACAAACCACCGGCTTCGCTCCATTGGCCGGAAGGACCCTGCAGTCTCTTGGTTTTCTTCCTATCTCTCTGACCGCACTTTCAGTGTCTCTTTCTCTGGATCTTTCTCTTCTCCTCTTTCTCTCACTGTCAGGTACCTCAGGGCTCAGTCCTAGGTCCTCTTCTCTTTTCTCTATATACTGCTCCCATTGGACAAACCACCAGCATCTCCTCAGGAGGCTTCGCTCCATTGGTCTGAAGGACCCTACAGTCTCCTGGTTTTCTTCCTATCTCTCTGACCGCACATTTAGTATCGCAGTCTGTGGACAGTGACTCCTCATCTCTTGGTGTTCCTCTATCATTTCCCTCATTGTCATCATTAATGTTGTGTCCTGAACCCCAGTAATGACCGTTCTGCTGACACTTGGGGGTGACACGTGATCCCCATTGCTTCTCTCTACGGGGTGCCGGATAATTGTTTGCTGTGATTTTGGGTTTTGTAGATTTTTGTATATCTGTAGCGGATCTTATGTTGACTTTGCACCTTTAATATAGAAAGATCCCCAACACAGGAAAATAAAAAAAATATTAAAAAAAAAAGGATGAAAAAAGTAAACATTCAAAATGTAAAAATATCTTGTCAGTATCAAATTTAGAAAAAAAAATGATTCAAACATTAGGAAAAATAAAGAAGAAAAATAAGAGTGTACGATGTATCCTGTATCTATGTGTGATCTGCCTATTAGTGACCTACCTACCAGTAACCTACCTGCAAGGGTTGTATTAATAGTGTGGAATCCTGTTACTAAACATTGAGTGTAACATGAATTTTATATGTGACTGGTGAGCGGAGACGTCTCCTGCGGGATGTGATGTTTCCTGACTTCTATCTTCTCCGTGTGGACGGTGACTCCGTGTAGATGAGGCCGAGGGGACACGTAGGACACCAGAGATCTCATCAGGAAAGGGGTGGGGGAATACTCATGCTGTGCAAAAGATTTAGGCAGGTGCCAAAACAAATGCCACAAAGTAAAAAAGAAAGTATCAAAAACAGTAGGAGAGTGATCCCAAACATCCAGACAATGTCATTACTACAACTAGCTCATAATAATATTAACCCCTTACCGACATGTAGTAATACGTCACATGCCGGGTCCCGGTGCATGGACAGTGCCCTCTCCATAGCCGGTATGTCTTTGCTGCATATTGCAGCAAAGACTTACCGGTAACACCCACGATCGCTGTCGGCGGCTTCAAAAAGATGGTGGCGCATGTGTGGCGCCATCTTGCTGAGGATCGTCGTTCCCGTTGACGTAATCGAGGAGCAGCGATCCACCAACATGAAGCCATGGGTCTTCTGAAGATCCGAGGCTGCTTCCTGTTAACCCATTCATTACAATGTGACATTCATGGAAGAATCCATTGTTGCATACGAAACATAGATATAAAAATTAAGCAAAAAATTTTCACCAAATGCAGTAGATCGGGGAAAATTCTGGCCTCAGTCGTTAAAAACCAAAGTGAGATTTCCTTTATAACAGCATTAAGAGGGTATAACAATAATAAAGTTACAGTTAATGATGAAATCAGTAACATTGCCTTGGAATTTTACACTGAACTATATGAGACAAAACTTACATACTCCTGTGAGGAATTAGAACAATATTTACAAGAAATTAAAGTGCCTAGATTAAAAACTAGAAGAGAAGCCATATATGGACTTACCCATAACAGAAGATGAGGGAAAATGGGCTATAGATCATATGACTATGTGAAAAGCGTCTGGACTAGATGGCCCTCCTGCAGAAATATATATAAAATATGGGGATTCAATTTCTCCATATCTATATCAGGTGATACAGGATATTTTTGCATCAGGGGCGTTGCCTCAATCTATGTCCGAGACCTTGATCATTTTGATCAAAAATACAAGATAAAGAAGCTACTGACCCGGGATCGTATCGACCAATATCACTTATAAAATTAGACAACAAAATTATAGCAAAGATCTTGGCCGAGCGAATTTAAAAAATCATGCCAAGCGTTATCTCAGAAGACCAAAATGTATGGCTTTTATGCCAGGTAACTCGACTGCTATGAACCTGAGGAGGGTAATGTTTGGCATTCAGAAGAGCACACAGGAGAAAGGAAGGGATAGAGCAGTGGTATCCCTCAATGCTTTGACAGCGTCGAGTGGCAGTACCTATGGGCAGCAATGATTAAGCTCGCATTTGGGAAGACATTCATCAGATGGATTCAGATTCTATATGGAAGGCCTTGGGCAAGAATTGAGGTAAATGGGGAGATCTCGGCAGGATTTTATATCCATAGGGGAACAAAGCAGGGATGTCCTTTATCCCCCCTATTGTTCTCTATGGCAATTTCTGCCGACGATGTGTTACTAATGTTATCTAACACTTCTGAGTCTTTGTTAGAGGTGATGGAGATACTTCGGTTGTTTGGTAAATTCTCAGGGTTGATTATCAACTGGTCTTAGTCAATTATTTTACCTCTGGATGTATTACCGAATACACATCTAAAAATGGTGGGTCTGAAGTATTTGGGTATTAGATTGGGGCGGGATATGAATAAATATGTTGAACTTAATTTAATTCAAACAATAAGATCTAAGTTAAAAGTATGGAAAAAACTTCCGATTCAACTCACGGCCAGAATCGCGGTGATATTGCCCAAACTTATGTATATCTTTATTAATTCCCCAGTGTGGATTAAAGGGGGTATATTTAAAACCCTCAAACAGATTATAGGGGAATTTATATGGAAAGGTAGAAGAGCAAAAATTAAACAAAAATATTTAACAATACTCCAGAGAACAGGGGGGAATGGGGTTACCAAATATGAAACTATATTTTGTAACAGCACATGCACAACAATTAGTGAAATGGCAAGGGCAAAAGTTGTCTGAAATAATAATGGGGCACATTTACTAAGGGTCCGATCGCCACACTTTTGTCGGATTTCGCAATTATTTCCGGTTTGCTCCGAATTGCCCTGGATTTTTGGCGCACGTGATCGGATTGTGGCGCATCGGCGCCGGCTTGCATGCTACAGAAATCGAGCGGCGTGGCCGTCAGACAACCCGACGGATTCGGACAAACCACAGAATTTAGAAAAGGAATTGTGTCACAAGACACGCACTCACATGCACCAGGAAGAAGGTGAACCCCGGCGGACCTCAGCGCAGCAGCAACAAAATGCAGGAACTCAGGGGCACGATCTTAGTGAATTGCACTGGACTCGAAACCTCGTCGGACAACGCACCGCGGGATCACGACAGGACCGGGTAAGTAAATCTGCCCCAATATCTTCATATCCAGTTATGAAAGATAAGGATGTATTTCAATCTTTAGAGGCTGGACTCTTTGAGATAGACAGAAATATGTTTTTCATTAAAAACCATTCAACATATTTGGAACGAGATTAAGAGAATAGAGGGACGAACAAGGATGCTGCCATCGACCCCACTATGGATAAACAGAAAATTGGAGGGGGTAAATGTATCCGAGGAGGGCAAATACTGGAAAAAAAAGAGGAATAAGAAATGTGGAGGATCTATCCGTAGATGGAGGAATGTAGACATTAGAAACTATCTGGAAGGAGTCGGGAAGGAGGGTTGGTGACAAATTTAGATATATACAATTGAAGGGAAGCTAAAGAAGGAAATAGATTTTGGTATAGGAGAATCGGCAGTATACAAGATGCCTAAGAATAGAACAGTAATAAAAGGAACTATCGCATCTGTCTATAGAATCCTGCAACAAAAAGAAAAACATCCCATAATTTGTAGGGAAAATTGGTTGCAGGATATTGATAACTTGATAGAAGAAAAGTGGCAGACTATGATTAGAAAAATGTAAAACATAGAGACTCAATATTTCATTATGCACCGAGTGTACTGGACTGGAAGGACTCATGCTGCCCCAAATGTCTAAGGGAAGATGCAGATACATTCCATTTATTATGGAGGTGCCCCAAATTATATAGATACTGGGGATTGCTTATAAAAGAAATAAATGAGATATTTTGGGGAAAAATTACACTAGAACCAAAGTTGTGCATACTGGGAAAACCAAGAGGAGATGAGTACGTTCAAATATCAGAACAGGAGCCGCAGGGAAGGTAGAATCTTAGCTGGGCTGGCTGTATACTACAGGGGGCAGGCTGGGCTGGCTGTACACTACAGGGGGCAGGCTGGGCTGGCTCTATACTACATGGGGCAGGCTGGGCTGGCTGTTCACTACAGGGGGCAGGCTGGGCTGGCTCTATACTACAGGGGGCAGGCTGGGCTGGCTGTAAACTACAGGGGGCAAGCTTGGCTGGCTGTATACTACAGGGGGCAGGCTGGGCTGGCTGTATACTACAGTAGGCAGGCTGGGCTGGCTGTATACTACAGGGGGCAGGCTGGGCTGGCTGTATACTACAGTGGGCAGGCTGAGCTGGCTGTATACTGCAGGGGGCAGGCTGGGCTGGCTGTATACTACAGGGGGCAGGCTGGGCTGGCTGTATACTACAGGGGGCAGGCTGGGCTGGCTGTATACTACAGGAAGCAGGCTGGGCTGGCTGTATACTACTGGGGGCAGGCTGGGCTGGCTGTATACTACAGGGGGCAGGCTGGCTGTATACTACAGGGGGATGGCAGGCTATATATTACAGGGGGTGGCAGGCTATATATTACATGGGGCTGGCTGTATTTTACAGTGGGCAGGCTGGGCTGGCTGTACACTACAGGGGGCAGGCTGGGCTGGCTTTATACTACAGGGGACAGGCTGGGCTGGCTGTATACTACAGGGGGCAGGCTGGCTGTATACTATAGGGGGTGGCAGGCTATATATTACAGGGGGGTGGCAGGCTATACATTACATGGGGCTGGCTGTATACTACAGTGGGCAGGCTGGCTGTATACTACAGGGGTCAACCTGGATGTATACTAAAGGGGGCAGGCTGGATGTATACTACAGGTGGCGGGGCTGGCTGTATACTACAGGGACAGGCTGGCTGGCTATATACTACAGGGACAGGCTGGCTGTATACTACAGGGGGCATCCTGGCTGTATACTACAGGGGGCTGGATGGCTGTATACTACAAGGTGCAGGCTTGGCTGGCTGTATACTACAGGGGGCAGGCTTGGCTGGCTGTATACTACAGGGGGCAGGTTGGGCTGGCTGTATACTACGGGGGGGGGGGCAGGCTGGGCTGGCTGTATACTACAGGGGGCAGGCTGGCTGTATACTACAGGGGGATGGCAGGCTATATATTACAGGGGGGTGGCAGGCAATATATTACATGGGGCTGGCTGTATACTACAGGGGACAGGCTGGCTGTATACTACAGGGGCATCCTGGCTGTATACTACAGGGGGCTGGGCTGGCTGTATACTACAGGGGGATGGCTGGCTGTATTCTGGGAGGCTGTGACCAATGCATTTCCCACCCTCGGCTTATACTTGAGTCAATAGGTTTTCCCAGTTTTTGGTGGTAAAATTAGGGGTCTCAGCTTATACTCGGGTCGGCTTATACTCGAGTATATACGGTAATAAGGTGTGAAGATAATCCCGGTTACTCGTAATAAGGAATGAAATTATATGTATAAATATATGGATATGTACAAATGATGTTATGCAATAAATTCTTAATTAAAAAAAAAAATAATAGTGATCCTCACACACAGTCCTACAGCTAGTATCTTGGAGATAACTTCACACCTGAGGATCATGAGACTCACAAAATTCATGATTATGTTTAATCTTCAGAGCTGAACCGTTGAGACAAAGAAACCAAGAACAGACTGTGTAGTCGACCACAGAAGATTCCATCCTATGTTACATTCAGATGTCCGAAAGTAGAATCCGTGAGCTATCCACAAAGAGGCGGCTGACTCACGACTGCCATAGACAATGCACAGGCACAGTGCGATGACACACAATGGGGCGCGTTTACTAAGGGTCCATCGGACGCACTTTCGTTGGGTTTCCCGACGATTTCCGCTTTGCACCGAATTGCCTCGGGATTTTGGCGTGCGTGATAGGATTTTGCTGCATCGGCACCGGCTTTCACGTGACAGAAATCGGGGGGCGTGGCCGTCGGAGAACCAGACAGATTACAAAAGACCACAGAATTTAATAAACGTTTTGTGCCACAAGATCTGCACTCACATGCACCAGGAAGAAGAAGGTGAACTCCTGGGGACCTCAGCGCAGCAGCGACACCTGCTGGATATCGGACGCACAGACCTTAGCGAATCCTGGTAGACCCGAATCCTTGTCGAACAACGCAAATGCGACTGGAACGGGTAAGTAAATGAGCCCCAATGTGCTCACCACACAGTAAGCAAGCCGAGATGGTGCTCCTTAAAGGATAGAGCATGTCTTATATCTTCCCTGATTTACACCGCAGATGCTCAGTTTACTACGGAGAGCAGTGCTCACCCTTCCCCTCTTCTTCCGTCTGGGGGTTCTTGGGACTTCTGGATGTCTGACTGTACCCTTTCGCTTAGCCACAGTGTAGTTGTAGTGTAGCTTATGCACCATGCTAAAAAGAAAAAAAACATTGTATAAAATCCACTTTTGCCGCATAGATTGTCATAGTTTCCCGTATTTCAAAAATAATAACAATACATTTTTTGCTAACTTTTTCAGACTGTAGCATATCTTCTGTGTAACCCAGACAGTATTCACTGCCGTTATAAACACATGATGGAAACATCTGGCGATGTAGCATTCTACAGAGAATATTCACTGCCGTTATATAGGACAAAACATTATAGCTTATTTGCTGTGCAGAAGTTGCACAATCCAGACCAGTATTCTCCAAAGTTTTCCCTGAAGTTTCCATCTCACAACTCGTGTGTCTCTGATGTCTCCTCTTACCTTGTATATTCATGAGCTACACGACCCTTCAAAATGTTCTAGCTGCTACTCCAGCTTTGGCGGCAGCGCTGTCCTGATGCCATCATAAAAACAAAACAGTTTTAGTATCCGATGTCTGATCTCCGTGGTCCTTAGACCATAGATCAGGGGGTTG
Source organism: Engystomops pustulosus (assembly GCF_040894005.1). NCBI lineage: Eukaryota > Metazoa > Chordata > Amphibia > Anura > Leptodactylidae > Engystomops > Engystomops pustulosus. The sequence goes on along the minus strand of NC_092412.1, from coordinate 5,315,169 downwards.
ATCAGGGCAGGAATAAGCAGGTAGATGGCAGTGATAAGATTGTGTGTGTCCTGTGACGCTGTTCGAGACACTCTGTACACAATGGATGACGTGAGCCTAAAGAAGAAGACAATCAGGATGACCAGGATGTGTGTCCCGCATGTGTGGAGGGTCTTTTGTCTTGTTGCCCCGGATATGGTGAATGCTGCCCTCATGATACAGGTGTATGAGATGGAGAGGAAGCTGATATCAAAAAGAAGGGATAAGACTCGCAGGGTCAGACCTACAAGTTTATTTTTAGAGATGTTCCCACAAGCCAAGCTCAGCAACGCCATGTGCTCACAGGCGAAATGGTGAAGGACATTTGACTTGCAGAACTGTACTCGCGAAGCAAGGTAGATGACGGGACTTGTAAACAAAACGCTGCGTGCGAGGGATGCCATAAACAGGAGGATCAGGTTTTTCCTGGTCATTATATTGCTGTACCGCAGCGGCTTACAAATTGCGATATATCGGTCCAGTGCCATCATCAGCAGAATGTTGCAGTCCATTAAGACGTGGAAGTAAATGAAGAACATTTGGATTAAACATCCAACCAGCGAGATGTGAATCTGGTGGAGGAGGAGCCCAAGGAGCATCTGTGGGATGATGGTGGTTGTGCTGCAGATGTTCACAGCAGACAGCAGGGAGATGAGGACATACATCGGAGCATGCAGGGAGCTCTCTGTCCGCACTACATGGATGATAACGCTGTTGGCGAATAGAATCACCAGATAGACCAGGAAAAATGGGATGAACAAGAGACGTCGGGATTCATGGAAACCAGGGAACCCCAAGAGGATGAAATCCTGATAGTAGTGAACCAAGGAATTGTTCAAGACTTCAGCCATGACCAGGACACCAAGAGAAGGAACCAACCACCTGTCAAGATAAGAAGGAGCCCATGTGACGTCTTACTTGTGCCTCCATTATTTATAGCTGACGATGAGTTTGCCTCCTTCTACATTACAATATTATTGTGTATATTTCCTTTTCAGAATCTTAGTCACCCCAAAAGATAAGAGGACTCTTCCCTGACTCTTAAAAATTGTGGAAGTGGGAGGAAGGGAATTCTTACTGAGATTAATTTCCACCCACCTAGTGGCATAAATAGAGGACTCTGGGCCCCTGTTTACCTATTCGTGACCCCCATGTCGTGTGTCCATTTAAAATACCAGGACACAAATCCTAAAACAATGTTCATGTGCCATGGACCTTACATTCTGCCCCAACTTAAATGCCCCCATTAGATTTACTACCCCTTCACCTTTCCCCTGGTCTCCCCGGTGAGTGTCTTTTGTTCCTGACAGAAGCGGCCAGCAATGCTGGGAGCGCTTGCGTCTAGTGCGGTAGTGTGAATAGCTATGCATCACACATGCATACATGCAACCACATGTGCACACATATACATACATGCAGCCACATATGCACACATATACATACATGCAACCACATGTGCACACATATACATACATGCAGCCACATATGTACATATATACATACATGGAGTCACATATGCACACATATACATACATGCAGCCACATATGTACATATATACATACATGGAGTCACATATGCACACATATACATACATGCAGTCACATATGCACACATATACATACATGCAGCCACATGTGCACACATATACATACATGCAGCCACATATGCACACATATACATACATGCTGCCACATGTGCACACATATACATACATGCAGTCACATATGCACACATATACATACATGCAGTCACATATGCACACATATACATACATACAGTCACATATGCACACATATACATACATGCAGCCACATATGCACACATATACATACATGCAGCCACATATGCACACATATACATACATGCTGCCACATGTGCACACATATACATACATGCAGTCACATATGCACACATATACATACATGCAGTCACATATGCACACATATACATACATGCAGTCACATATGCACACATATACATACATGCAGCCACATATGCACACATATACATACATGCAGTCACATATGCACACATATACATACATGCAGTCACATATGCACACATATACATACATGCTGCCACATATGCACACATATACATACATGCAGCCACATATGCACACATATACATACATGCAGTCACATATGCACACATATACATACATGCAGTCACATATGCACACATATACATACATGCAGTCACATATGCACACATATACATACATGCAGCCACATATGCACACATATACATACATGCAGCCACATATGCACACATATACATACATGCAGCCACATATGCACACATATACATACATGCAGTCATATGCATGCACATTATACTGCCAGACTCGTACACACACAGACACTTTCATGTACTTTATGTTCATTTATTCACACACAATGTCACTGACGTCAGTGTCAGGCATAGACTACGGGGGCAGAGGGTGACACACGGAGCTCTGCCTCCTCTTCGTGAGTAGTCTGAAGCTGTGGACTCTCCTGTCATACTCTGCTGCCCCAATCTCTTCTCATGGACCCGACTGCTGCAGGAGTGAAAAGCAGAAGGAGCACAGGCTGTTCTGTACGAGGCAGCTTTCTGGGGCCCCTTCTATCAGGGGGGCCTGGAGTTGGACAGCTCAAGCACTCATGCAGCCTCGGGGCCTGCTCCATGTGGGCCAATCGCACCTCCTTCACCTATCACACACACTGGAACCAATGTGCCATTGATCCTATCTTACAGGAACCCTGTAGTCAACCATGTCCCCATCTCCTCCTGCCCTCACCTGGTTACTAATCATTACAATTACAGTGCTAAAACTGCCCTAAATAAGAGAGCCATCACCTCCAGCCCCAGAGGATTGTCTCAACACAAACTTCAGCAGATTTTTCATCTTAAAATTTACGGACCAGTTTCTAATTTCCCTTTCATTTCCAAACTCCTGGAACGCCTGATCTATTCTCTATAACCCGCTATCTCTCAGCCTACTCCCTCCTCAATCCCTACAATCTGGTTTCCGCTCTATTCTGTCTACTGAAACTAAAGTCCCCAATGATCTCCTCACTGCTAAATCCAAAGGTGACTATTCGCTCCTCATTCCTCTGGATCTCTCGGCAGTGTTTGATACTGTGGACCACCAGCTCCTCGTCAGGACTTGGTTTTCTTCCTATCTCTCTGACCGCACTTTCAGTGTCTCCTCCTCCGGTCTGTGGACAGCGACTCCTCATCTCTTCTATCATTTCTTCTATTATCTCTACTCATTATCATCATTAATGTTGTATCCTGAACCCCAGTACTGACCGTTCTGCTGACTCTGGATGTGACATGTGATCCCCATTACTTCTCTGATCTCTCTACGAGGTGCAGGATGATTTGTAGATTTTTGTATATTTGAAGCGGATCTTATGTTAACTCTCAGAACAGAACTTCACACCTTTAATATAGAAAGATCAATCCCCAACACAGGAAAATACAAAAAGTCTTTTTATAAAAAAAAGGCAAAAAAAAATTTACATTCAAAATTTAAAACAAATTGTGGAAGTTGAAATTTAGAAAACATTTGGAAAATGTAGAAGAAAAGAAGAGATGATGATAATCTGCTAATTCCATATATAATAAGAATGTACAATGTATCCTGTATCTGTGTGTAACCTACCTACCAGTGACCTACCTACCAGTGACCTACCGGCAAGTGTTGGATCCTGTTACTCTTATGACTAATGTAAACCTTGAGCGTAACAATTTTATATGTGACTGGTGAGCAGAGACGTCTCCTGTGGGATGTGATGTTTCCTGACTTCTGTCTTCTCCGTGTGGACGGCGACTCCGTGTAGACGAGGCCGAGGGGACACGTAGGACACCAGAGATCTCATCAGGACAGGGGTGTGAGATTTAGGCAGGTCGAAAACAAATGCCACAAAGTAAAAAAGGAAGTATCAAAAACAGTAGGAGAGTGATCCCAAACATCCAGACAATGTCATTACTACAACTAGCTCATAATAATATTAAGTTACAGCAGATCATGGGGAACATATACAAACTAAGTACTAACACAGTCAGATGAAACAATACGAGTGAGGTCCCTGCTCGCAAGAGCTTACAATCTATGAAGTGACAAAAAGGTTCTTCAACATAACAATCTCCGTGCTGAGTTCTTACTTCAATAGAAGATCTGTGATTAGTTCTTCCAGTTATCTGGAACAATCTCTTTGTGGAGATCCTCCAACCACAGATCCGTCCAGAGTTCTCCAAGATGTCGGTCTCTCCCTGTTCAGTTCCTACATCAACAGAAGATCTGTGATTAGTTCTGTGATTAACTATCTGGAACAACCTCCCTGCTAAGATATTGCATAATAGAAGATCTGTGCCGAGTTATTCAAGATGTCTGGAACAATGTTCAGCCAACTTACTACATCCACAGAAGATCGGTGCCTAGTTCCTCAAGAAATCTGAGACAACCTCTGTGCTGAGTTCTTACTTCAGTAGAAGATCTGTGATTAGTTCTTCCGTCTGGTCGGTGTTGTTGTCCAGGAACATTTGCACCACCAGGTCCAGCACATGCACGGCTCGGCACAAAGCAGCTACAAGGTTCTAGTTGTCATCACACATAATCTTGTCGGGCTTGAGGTTCAGTGGCAGCAGCCACCCATCTGTCTGCTCCTTGATCCCAGTCCACAGCTCCTGGTATAATAATAATATAATAATGAGGCCCAATCAGCTCTATAAGAGTAAAAGTCAAACAGATACATAACGCAAATCTCTGGTCCTGAAAGGAAAGGTGCATCATGTATCAAAAAGGTGCATGCACTTTTGATAAAATTGTTCAAAACTTTACAGAATTTCCCCAAAACCCTACAAAGAGACGCACAGCCTGGTACATGATTTTCAAAGCAAAGTTTATGGGTCCGGGCAAAAAATGTTTTGCAAAAACTTGTGAATGTGTTGGGATAAAACTGCAAGTAAGTGACTCATTGTTAGATGGTCGCTGCAGATGCCTCATAGTGGTTCAAAAGTGGTTCATAGCGGGGTAAGTAAGGGGTAAGGACCGTGTAAGTAAATCTGCCCCAATGTGCTCACCACACATTGAACAAGCCGGGATGCTGCTCCGCAAAGGATAGAGCATGTCTTATATCTTCCCTGATTTATGCCGCAGACACTCAGTTCAGTACAGACAACAGCGCTCACCCTTCCCCTCTTCTTCCGTCTGGGGGTTCTTGGGACTTCTATATGTCTGACTGTACCCTTTCGCTTAGCCACAGTGTAGTTGTAGTGTAGCTTATGCACCATGCTAAAAAGTAAAAAACATTGTATAAAATCCACTTTTGCCGCTTAGATGGTCATAGTTTCCCGTATTTCTAAAATAATAACAATACATTTTTTGCAAACTGTTTCAGACTGTAGCATATCTACTGTGTAACTCAGACAGTATTCACTGCCGTTATAAACACATGATGGAAATATCTGGCGATGTAGCATTCTACAGAGAATATTCACTGCCGTTACATAGGACAAAACATTATAGCTTATTTGCTCTGCAGAAGTTGCACAATCCAGACCAGTATTCTCCAAAGTTTTCCCTGAAGTTTCTGCAACATCCCCCACCGGGGCCTAGCCTTAAAGGGGAGGCCTGGAGACAGCCGGGGCCCGCGGTACCGGAGTGGCTGGCGGTTGCGGCCTAAGCACGCTATTGTCACGGTGCTTGGTACAGGGGAACCGGAGGGCTGTCCTACAGCCTGGCAGGTCTCCAGCAGGGTGGTGTTGGCAAGAAAAGATGAGGGAGCGGCTGCTATAGCGGATCTCCCTGGGGCAACCCCTTAATGTCCCGAGTGTGAGTCTCTGGGTGATGGACAGGGTGCCGGTGATGAGGGTAGTTGTAGTAGCAGGGACCAGACGGAGACAGAGGTTGAAGAAAACAACTTACAGTTCGTTTATTGCAACCGGCAGGAACTGCAGAAAACGTGTCTTTAACAGGTGGAGTACTGGAGAGGTATTTGGAGGGAGCCACAGGATGTAGTTCACCAGCCTGGATGTGGAGGGCAGGCTGGGAGGCAGCTGTGTCCTGGTAGGAAGCTTCAGCTCGGTCCTGGATCTCTTCAGGTATCACCCTTGAAGGTAGGATGATACCCCTTTTCCTCACTACACTAGCTCTAGTCTAATCTTCCACTTCAGGCAGGGGCTAGGCTCTTCCTGCACTGGTCTGGTATGCTAGAGTCTCTGAGCTGCTGCTCAGCTAACTACTCTCTGCTTACGTCCTGCAGACCCAGAGGGCCTGACTAGGACCGGTCTCTCTCCTGAGAGAGATTTCTCTCTTTCTCCTCTAGAACATTCCAGGCTAGGGGGTTTTATTACCTCCCTTTGGTCAGGTGGTGGCTGCTCCTCCAATTACCTCTCAGTGCACAGAGACAGGATGCAACACATATCATTGGATAATAGAAATTACATCACATATTAACATCTGCCTTGCCAGGCAGGATTAACCACTGCAATTTCCCCTTTGATCCTATTAGGACCATGTAGTGCAATGTGGTGTTACCTACAGGTGGGACGTATTCGCAAGCACTACCTCGCCATTGCATCGGCGAGGGTGTTGCATACCCCGGGGGCAATTGAAAGAGCCGCCCTCGGCTCGACTATAGTTGTTTTGGGGCACAGAGGGGGCTAAGGGCACTTCTGGGAAGTGCAGGCTGTGTGAGGTGTAGGGACAAACCGCCCATGGTCCTGGAGACAGGCACCTGGGTTGGTGTCGGACTAAGACAAAAATATGTAAGAGCTGTATGACAGTTGGTCGCTGACGCCATTAAACCGAACTGTACAGTAGGAAAGGTGTGGTGTCATGTCCTGTAATCCACTCCTTGCACCAAGGCCTGTATATTTGTTTGATCAACGCTTCTTCCCTGGCGGCAATTATATGGTGTCTATCTGCATTGCGTTAGCATATGCGACACAAGTACCTCCTGACTGACAACCTTACCCATGTATGAGTGGCATCCAGGTGCTATCTGTGTAACACCCCCGGTCCCCTAAAGACCCGCAGTTTACGGACTACCCCCATGTGCAAACCTCAGTTTGAGGGATCAGGTAGCGGTCAGTGTTTTACATAGAAAGACGGTCCGACACAGCTACACTACAACCTGAAAAGCCTATGAAAGGGTTAATGCAGACTACTGGCAGATATGACAGTGTGCAACAGGTTAGCAAAATCACATTGGCTTAGGAGCCCAATGGGTACACATCTTATAACATAACGTTACAGAGGTGGATAGGCTACTCAGGGTAGCACGGTAGTAAATGTCTCTTTTCCTGCAGAGAAAAGGCATAAAAAGTGCAAGCAGAATGTCCATACCTAAAAAGGAAGGCATTAAGTGCAAAATAATAAGTCAATAGACATAGCAACTTTTCCCTGGAGTATCTGGCAAAAGTCTCTCAGAAGGTCTCTACTGACAAAGTCCATCTTCTGGGTACAGCCCTTGATGTGGGGGAAAAGTGCAATGAAGAAGCAAAGGGTCTCCTCTATTTGGAGAGGGACAGAGTCCTTTGAAGATATCTCTGCTGTGGCAGAGGAAGGGGTGCTATCATAGCACATGACAGTGTATAATCTCTTGACTGAGATAAATAAGGGTAAGAGTCTCAGGACAGTTTCTGGCTCTACAGGGTAAGGACAGAAATAAATATTTACATAGTACAGTACCTGAAGCGGGCTACAGCCCTTCAGGGGTTACTCTGCATCTTCTTCGGTGGTAAGTACTTCGGTGTCAGAAAAACGTACCTGCCTCCTGCTTCTGCGTGTCACCAGCTGGTACTCCTGCAGGTACGCAGGAGCTTTACCTTTTGTCTCCCTTTGAGACCTTCGAAGTTCCGGCCTGGAGAAGATAACAATCTCCTCATCGTCGTCCTCTGATTCAGGCGCTGGAGTCGGAGTCTCAGCTGCCTCTGATGCTTCAGGGGTTGCAGACACTGGAGCCGGATCATCCTCCACAGGCAGCAGTATTGGAGACTGCGGTGGGGATGATGGTCTCTCCGAGGTACCTCTTACTGGAGTGGAAACAAAACAGAATTGAGGCACAGTCACAAGTTCCAAGAAACTGGGGGTAGGTGAACACAAGGAGGTCTGTAAGTTGGGGGTCGAGGTGAGAGGTGTGGACATAGGGGCAAAAGGACGAAGACATCTCTTCAGCCGGTTCCTATGTACCCGGAGTGGTGGACGGTCTCCTCTTGAAATCTCGTAGACTTCAGGGGAGAGACTGTCCCTCACTAGGTATGGCTCACGCTCCCAACGCCCATCTAGCTTACTGGTAGGATGGTTGTTGCGCAGCCACACTCGATCTCCTGGGGCAAAAGGCTCAGCACAGGCATTACGATCAAAGTCCCTTTTTTGTTTCTCTCGGGCCTCTTCCAACCGCAGATCCACAACTTCTCTGGCATCCGCCAGGCGCCTCTGGTGTTCGTGAACCCAGTCAGTCTGGGGGAGTAAAGACAGGGAATCAGGGGACTCCATGTCCCAGGTCATATCAGCGGGGAGATGGCCGTGTCTCCCGAACATCAGATAATACGGGGTGTACCCTGTGGAGCAATGAGTGGTATTGTTGTACAGGTACACTAATTCGGGCAACAGTTTTGGCCAGTCAGCCCTTTTTGCAGGGGTCAGAGTCCTCAGCATATTGATTAGAGTCTGATTCATCTTTTCACACAGCCCGTTGCCTTGGGGATGATAAGCTGTGGTCCTCAGCTTCTTGCAGCCATATAGGGTGCACAGCTCCTGGAAGACTTGGGACTCAAATGCTGTTCCTTGGTCTGTAAGGATCTGGTCCGGACAGCCATAGGGGAGGATGAAGCTCTTCCACAGGGCCGCTGCGGTAGTCCTTGCAGACAGATCTCTGACAGGTACTGCAACCACAAATTTGGTATAGTGGTCGATGATCGTAAGAGCATAACTGTGACCGGATCTGCTGGGCTCCAACTTCACGTGGTCCAATGCCAGGATCTCCAAGGGCCGTTGGCTCACAATGGGACGGAGAGGGGCCCTTTGGTTGTGTCGCTCTCCTCGAGCGATGGCGCAGGCCGGGCATTCTCGACACCAGGCTTCAATGTCGGACTTCATGTTGACCCAGAAGAATCGCCTTCGGAGGGTGGCTTCAGTCTTCTGAGCGCCAAAGTGTCCAGACTGGTCATGGTACATTTCCAGTACTATCTTGGCGTCCCTCCTGGGAATCAGAATCTGGTATATCCGATCATAAGTGATAGGGTCCAGAGTTCTTCTCTTGAGCAGACCTTGGTGCATGCTCAGAGTCTTTCTCTGGCGCCACAATTGAGACAGTTCTCCATCAGCTCTTCTGCGCCGGATTCTTTCAGGCACTCGCCCACTAGAGAGATAGTCCATTACTTCTCCTATGGCACGGCTATCAGCCTGAAGACTCATCCAGAGGTCCTTTTCCGCAGGGGGCTCTGACTCTTCTTGAGGAGTAGCTGGCGCTGCCTCTGTCGGTAGGGAGTAAACTCTCTGGGCATCTTGACGCACAAACCGGGCATAGAACGCTGGCATCTCCACATCTTCCCACTGAGCATCCGTGGAGGGTCCCTCCCACTGGTCAGGGAGACGGGACAGAGCGTCGGCGTTGTCATTGGTCTTACCAGCCCGGTACTTGATGGTAAAGCTGAAATTGGCAAGTCTGGAGGCCCACCGTTGTTCCAGTGCTCCAAGACGTGCGGTGTTCAGATGCGCCAAAGGATTATTGTCTGTGAAGACAGTGAAAGATGATGCAGCTAGGTAGTCCTTGAACTTTTCGGTCACAGCCCAGACTAACGCCAGAAACTCCAACTTGAAGGAACTATAGTTCTGGTCGTTTTGCTCCGGTTCTCGGAGGGAACGGCTGGCGTAGGCTATGACCCTTTCAGTTCCGTTTTGGAGCTGGGATAATACCGCCCCTAGACCTTGCTTGCTGGCATCAGTGTATAGGGTGAAAGGCAGACTATAGTCTGGATATCCCAACACCGGAGGTTCAGTCAGCCGTTGCTTGAGCATCTGGAAGGCAGCTTCTCGTTCGGCCGTCCACTCAATGGATACTCGGGAACGTTGGCTCTCTTTTGGCAGGCCCCTTAGGAGCTCTTGCAGGGGAGCCGCCAGCTGGGCAAACTTCGGGATGAAACGCCTGTAATAACTGGCAAATCCCAGGAAGCTTTTGATGTCCCGTACGGTTGATGGGGTAGGCCAATCGTAGACAGCTGCAATCTTCTCTGGATCTGGCTCAATTCCATGAGCGCTCACCACATGTCCCAGGTACTTGACGCTAGGCTGTAGCAGGTGGCACTTGGATGGCTTGACCTTCAACCCATGTTGGGTCAGGATTTGGAAGACTTCAGCCAGATGGTGGAGGTGGTCTTCATAAGTCTTGGAGTAGATGATGATGTCGTCCAAATATAGCAGGACGGTCTCGAAGTTGCGATGACCCAAACATCTCTCCATCAGCCGTTGAAATGTGCCTGGGGCGTTGCATAGCCCAAACGGCATGTTGTTGAACTCGAACAAGCCCATTGGGGGTGGTGAAAGCCGTCTTCTCTCTGTCTTCCGGCGCCATGGCCACTTGCCAGTAGCCACTGGTCAGGTCCAGGGTAGAGAAGTAGGCAGCTGACCCTAGGGCTGCGAGGGATTCCTCGATTCGAGGCAGAGGATAGGCGTCCTTGTGGGTGATATTGTTGATCTTCCTATAGTCAACACAGAATCGAAGGGTTCCATCCTTCTTCTTCACAAGGACCAGCGGGGCAGCCCATGGGCTGTGACTCTCCCGGATAACGTTGGCTTTCTTCATCTCTTGTACCAGCTTTTTCACCTCTTGGTAACGGGCTGGAGGTATGGGCCGATATCGTTCCTTGATAGGAGGATGAGAGCCAGTAGGGATGGTGTGTTGGATCAGAGTAGTCTGCCCAAAATCCAGGGGGTGTTTGCTGAAGGCCTGTTGATGCTTCATAACGACATCCAGGACACCTTGTACTTGGTCTGCAGGAGTAAAATCGTCATCTCCAATATTGAGCTCAAGCCACCAGGATTGCTCGGCAGGCTCATCTTCAGCACCTTGCTTCACTTCCAACTGTTGAGAGGCAGACAGAGAGGTTTCCACCAAGTCTTCAGGATGGACACTGAAGAGAGTGGCTACGGCTTGATACTTTCTCAGATCCACTGGGGAGTCTCCCACATTTAGTAATCGAATGGGTACTTGTCCTCGGGATACAGTGACTAGGCTCCTGGCGGCTAGAATGGGCAGGTCTTCATCAGCTGGTAGAGGTTCTACTATCGCCTGGTAGTCTTGACCTTGGACGCCCATGCAGGCTCGACACCATACTAACGTCTCAGTCCCAGGTTGAAGGCGGACAGGTTGGGGATCCTTGATCCGGGCTCTGCAGATTTCCCCATTAGGGCCAGCAAACTTCTGTTGCGCCGCTAGAACCTGCATAGTCTCTTGAATTACCTTCCGGGAACCGTTGGGCACTGTTGGCAGGGAGTCGTGGAGAGCCTGCAGCACTTCAGGGTAGCAGTTGCGGAGGACATTGGTACCCAGTACCAGGGAGAAGTTACCGTTTTCGGGCACACGTGTCACCACTACGCCCTATCTGGTTAACTCAGTGTCTCCAATGGTTAGCGTGGGCTCCCAGTAGCCGCGGATGGGTACGGGTTTTCCGTTCGTAGTAATAATGTTCAAGTAAGCCTTGGGAGGCTGGATTAAGGATGCTTTTCCTCGGCACTTCTCGAAGGCAGCACTCCGGAGGGTGGTCACTTGAGATCCGGTATCAATTAAGGCCGGTAGGGTAACTCCATTGATGGTTACATGAACCATGGGGCGAGTCCCCACGAACCTGGGCATCCAGTTGGCATCTCGGGGACTTACAAGTTCTTCCCTTGGAGGTCGTCCCTTAGCTCCAAGGGTTTGTCGTTTAACTGACGACAATCATTCTCTTCATGCCCATATTTATGGCAGTAGCTGCACCGCTGGCGGGGTTTCTTCTGACTCCAGGTGCTTAACGACTTCGCCTCTTTTGGGCGCTGCTTAGTCGGAGATTCACGAGGAGTAGCTGACCGTACCGGGTTCTCTGGAGGTTTCCTCCTCATAGCGGAGACAGTTACTTCCACCTGGGTCAACCGATCGAGGATTTTATGCAGGGTGTCCGCCAGATTAGAGACCTGTCCTGCTAAGTCAGCAACTTCCGTAGCCGCAGGAGTAGGTGATGTCGACTGCGTTGGATAGCAAGCTAGAGCAGATTCCTCCATTTCCACGGACTCGGGCTCTTTCTGCGGCCCAGTAGGTGGTCGGTCTCCTAATATGTCAATGGCAATTTCCTTAAACTCCAGGAAAGAGGCCTGGGCATGTTGAGAAGAGATGATCTTTAGTTGACACCTTTGATTTCTATCAACAAGTCCATTAATAAATTGTTCCCTTAAGGTTTGATCAGAGGTTTCAGCGTCTTTGGGCTCAAGGCAGGTGATGGCCTTCCATGTCTCCTGTAGGGAGAGGGCAAAGTCTCGGAGGGACTCTTGGGGCTTCTGTCTTTTCCCGAAGAATTTCTGCTTCAACTCGGAGACGGTACACTTGTCAAAGGTGTTGCGTAGCCTATCAAGAATTTGGACCACATTCTGACACTGTTCTCGGGGCCAAGACTTGACTTCCCGGAGAGCGGGTCCTTTCAACTGCCCGATGAGGATGCCCACTTTCTGTTCCTCTGTGAATGGGAGCAAGGCGAAGGTGGCTAACAACTTGTCCCTGAATTCAGGGAGAGTATGTGATTCTCCCTCGTAGTAGGGTAACCAGGGGGCCCCCAGATAGTAGGGCATAGTCAGAGACATCATGGTGGGAGTCCCAGGGACACTAGCTGTAGCAGGGCTGAAGGGACTCTCTGGAGGACTTAACATGCTCCGGTACCCTGAGGAGGGACCAGGGGACGGGACTTGCGCCAGTCCCGTATCTTCGTCCTGGGCGGACATGACTGGCCTAGCTGAGGGAAGTCTGTAGGGTTACACAATGTCCGTTGCTATGGGCGATGGCTAGAATGGGACGTGGGCACTTTAAGACACAGTCACTATTCCCTGGGAGGTGAGCCAATAACCTAGCGTCGGAAACAATCTCTACCCCCCTTTAACTTCCCCAGCGGTACTCACTCAGGATCAGCCGCGGTGACAGGACAGCTCCGGTGCATGAAGGACTCCGTTCCCGATGTCCGGCAGGCAGCAGGGGCTCGGTGATGCTCAGCGGTGTTCTCCTCCAGTCGCAGGAAACGTGCGCCGGACCTCCGGATGAGGCGCACACTGTTGGCAGGCTTCAGGCGCGGCCTGCGCCGAAATCCAAGATGGCCGATTAACCCTCTTCGTTGCCGGCCGCACTCGTTCCAGCTCCTCCTCCACGGTAGTTCGTGCCACTCGCGCAGGGGGCGGAGCCTAGTGACGCCTCTGGAGTTCCCGCCAGTGAGGATTTGGCGGGCTGGAAATACTTGCTGCGCCACACGCCTCTGAGGTAAATGCTTCAGGCGCAGCAGCGCCGGATGTAGCAGAGCTGACACAGTCCTTGCAGGAATGAACCTCTTGAGTGCTGGAGCGGCGCTCGACAGCACGTGGCAGCAGTATAAAGTTCAATGTAGAAACACACAAATACTAAACCCGGATGGCAGCAGGGTTAGGCAGCACAGTCTTTTTCTTAATAAAGTACAGTCTTTAGTGCCAGGATAAGGCACAGAAGTATATATCCTGTGATTCGTGACGCCACTTGCAACATCCCCCACCGGGGCCTAGCCTTAAAGGGGAGGCCTGGAGACAGCCGGGGCCCGCGGTACCGGAGTGGCTGGCGGTTGCGGCCTAAGCACGCTATTGTCACGGTGCTTGGTACGGGGGAACCGGAGGGCTGTCCTACAGCCTGGCAGGTCTCCAGCAGGGTGGTGTTGGCAAGAAAAGATGAGGGAGCGGCTGCTATAGCGGATCTCCCTGGGGCAACCCCTTAATGTCCCGAGTGTGAGTCTCTGGGTGATGGACAGGGTGCCGGTGATGAGGGTAGTTGTAGTAGCAGGGACCAGACGGAGACAGAGGTTGAAGAAAACAACTTACAGTTCGTTTATTGCAACCGGCAGGAACTGCAGAAAACGTGTCTTTAACAGGTGGAGTACTGGAGAGGTATTTGGAGGGAGCCACAGGATGTAGTTCACCAGCCTGGATGTGGAGGGCAGGCTGGGAGGCAGCTGTGTCCTGGTAGGAAGCTTCAGCTCGGTCCTGGATCTCTTCAGGTATCACCCTTGAAGGTAGGATGATACCCCTTTTCCTCACTACACTAGCTCTAGTCTAATCTTCCACTTCAGGCAGGGGCTAGGCTCTTCCTGCACTGGTCTGGTATGCTAGAGTCTCTGAGCTGCTGCTCAGCTAACTACTCTCTGCTTACGTCCTGCAGACCCAGAGGGCCTGACTAGGACCGGTCTCTCTCCTGAGAGAGATTTCTCTCTTTCTCCTCTAGAACATTCCAGGCTAGGGGGTTTTATTACCTCCCTTTGGTCAGGTGGTGGCTGCTCCTCCAATTACCTCTCAGTGCACAGAGACAGGATGCAACACATATCATTGGATAATAGAAATTACATCACATATTAACATCTGCCTTGCCAGGCAGGATTAACCACTGCAATTTCCCCTTTGATCCTATTAGGACCATGTAGTGCAATGTGGTGTTACCTACAGGTGGGACGTATTCGCAAGCACTACCTCGCCATTGCATCGGCGAGGGTGTTGCATTTCCATCTCACAACTCTTGTGGCTTTGTCTCTGATGTCTCCTCTTACCTTGTATATTCATGAGTAGAGATGGGCGAATTTGTTAAAATATCCTGATTCGCCAAATTTTTTGAAAAAATTTAATTAGTTCCGAAACGAGTCATGATAAATCACGTTAACAACCAGGTATTTCCTGGCTGCAGAGAGCCTGTAGGGTGTTGTAGAACGTTGTGCCATGCTTAAATATGCATAGGGAGCGCGGTTTGGTCTTCAAACAATGCTGTGTTTTAGTATGACACGCACATGACAGCTGCCGCTGTTAGAATCGTTTCACTCTTCACTTCCATGTGCACTTACAGGGGCCAACTTCACCAAATAAGCGAAGCGGGAACGCAGCCTGACAAGGTAACGTCTGTGCCAGCTCCAAAGGACCGAGCTGAGGGCCAAGATCCCACTATAACATCGAAGAGTGCACTCTTTTTACACTGACATCAGATGATTCCATAGATTACGACAACCTATTCTGTTACACGCGGATATATGTGGAAAGCCCCCCAAAAGAGTGCAGAGGATGTCGGCAGTAATTCTGCATTGATGTCACTGATCATTTTTCCCTTTACTTCGTCCGTTAGTGTCCGCTTTCAATCGGTCAATAATCCATCATCAGTATTGCTAAAGCCAGAAACAAACAGGAGTGGATCCAGAACAGAGATGGCCAGTAAATGGGATACTTGCATGTCCTCTGTGTTCTGTAACCACTCCTGCTTTTGCCTATCAATCATGAGGCTTTCCATTCCTTCTGACAGATGAAATGAAGGGGAAAACCAAACATAGTGGCAACGCCATAGAGTGGTGGAGGGTGAAAACAGCACTATGGAATTCACAGGGTGTTCCAGGGAAACAGCGGTCAGTTGGCAGCAGCATGAGTAGGCTGCAGAGTGGCACAATGACAAATTATGGATGTGGCAGAAACATGGTAGGCCACAGAGTGGCACAATGATAAGAATGTGGAGGTGGTGGCAGCAGCAGGAGGCCACAAAGTGGCACAATAATAAAAGTGTGGAGGTGGCGGCAGCAGCAGGAGTCCACAGGTGGCAGCAACATGGTGGCAGCAACAGGAAAAGCCACAGATTGGCATAATGATAGAATGGGGAGGTGGTGGCAGCAGCAGGAGCCCACATAGGCCATAGTAGATGAGGCCACATTGTGGCACAATGACGAAGTTTGAAATTAATTTGAATTTGAAGTTTTCCATTTAAATTTGAATTTGAAGATTAGAGACGTCACATCCATAATACATTACAGTTTTCCTGAAAATATCAGGTCTTTGCCAAAAAAGGAACTGTGTGGAGGTGGTGGCAACATGGTAGGCCACAGAGTGGTACAATGATAGAGTGTGGAGGTGGCAGCAGCAGGAGCCCACAGAGTGGCACAATGATATAGTGTGGAGGCGGTGTCAGCTGGAGCCCACAGAGTGGCACAATGATATAGTGTGGAGGGGGCGTCAGCAGCAGCAGGAGCCCACAGAGTGGCACAATGATATAGTCTGGAGGTGGTGTCAGCAGCAGCTGGGGCCCACAGAGTGGCACAATGATATAGTGTGGAGGTGGCGTCAGCAGTAGCAGGAGCCCTCAGAGTGGCACAATGATATAGTGTGGAGGTGGCGTCAGCAGCAGCAGGAGCCCACAGAGTGGCACAATGATATAGTGTAGAGGTGGCGTCAGCAGGAGCCCTCAGAGTGGCACAATGATATAGTGTGGAGGTGGCGTCAGCAGTAGCAGGAGCCCACAGAGTGGCACAATTATATAGTGGGAGGTGGCATCAGCAGTAGCAGGAGCCCACAGAGTGGCACAATGATATAGTGTGGAGGTTGCGTCAGCAGTAGCAGGATCCCTCAGAGTGGCACAATGATGGAGTGTGGAGGTGGCGTCAGCAGTAGCAGGGGCCCACAGAGTGGCACAGTGATATAGTGTGGAGGTGGCGTCAGCAGGAGCCCACAGAGTGGCACAATGATACAGTGTGGAGGTGGCGTCAGCAGGAGCCCACAGAGTGGCACAATGATATAGTGTGGGGGTGGCGTCAGCAGTAGCAGGAGCCCACAGAGTGGCACCATGATATAGTGTGGGGGTTACGTCAGCAGGAGCCCTCAGAGTGGCACAATGATGTAGTGTGAAGGTGGCGTCAGCAGCAGCAGGAGCCCACAGAGTGGCACAATGATTTAGTGCGGAGGTGGCGTCAGCAGCAGGAACCCACAGAGTGGCAAATGATATAGTGTGGGTGTGGCGTCATCAGCAGCAGGGGCCCACAGAGTGGCACAATGGTATACTGTGGAGGTGGCGGACAATTCCAGTCCCTGGTAAAGATGATATGTGGCAGATGGAGAAACTGGCAGCAGATGTGTGGCATCAGGCAAGTGGCAGTATCAGAATAGTAGCTGAGGCAGGTAGTTATAACCCAGACTCATTTCTCAACGTTTGGGGACGGCGTCATGGCTGATCTAATCGGATTCATAAGGCATTGGTAAGTTTAAATCCTGGCCGATCCAAGCCTGATTCATCTTGACATAGGTCAGTCTCTCCACATTACGGGTGGACAAGCGGGTTCTCCCTGGGGTAATGATGGCCCCTGCCACACTGAACACCTGCTCCGATGCCACACTACTGGCCGGAGAGGACAGCTTCTCTATTGCAAACTCTGCAATTGTGGCCATGCATCAAGTTTGGCTGCCCAGTAGTTCATGGGATCCTCTACCTGAGGTGCTAAAGTGCTGTCTAAGTAGGCCACCACCTGCTGGAGCAGGGTCTGCTCCATGTCCTGCTGCTGCTACTGGTGGCGGCTACCCTCCTCACAAGGCGGGTGAAAGAAGTTGCTCAATAAGGAATCCAGACTTAAGCTGCTGCTGAATGAGCTGCTTCTGCTCCTACCCCGCCAGCTCCCTACAGCAGCCAGGGCAGTAGTACGTGAGCAATGACTGCTAGGAATCCCCCGGTCAGACCTGACAGAGGATAGACAATGTCGCACATAGGCAGCGACCACCTGTGTGCACAGTATTTCTCTATAGTATGCCAGTTGTTCCTCCCTCTCAGCAGCTGGAAAAAAGTCACCCATTTTTGACCGGTAGCGAGGGTCCAAGAGGGTGGAGAGCCAAAACTCATCCCTACGCCGGATGTTGACTATTCGGCTGCTGGCTGTCATGAGTTAGGCATAGCAGCATGCTGTCGGCCATCTGCGCAAGTGACTCTGAGGGACTCCCGGCCTCCATCTCCACTGTATACTGCCACGGTGCTTCTGGGTCATCTGCTTCGTCTTCTACCTCCTCCGGATGCTCCTGCTCCTCCTCTCCTGTGACCTGAGTGGGAAAACCACTGATTTCACCAGACTCTGCTTGTACTCCAATGTCCTCCTCCTCCTCCAGTTCAGCCCCCACCAGACTCATGTGGCCATGAGATGTAGTCTCCACTTCTCCAGTGCCCTGACCAGACAGATTTTGCAGCATGAGTTCCAGGACATGAAGCAGTGGAATGACGTTATTCATCCCCGCAGTCCTGGCGACTGACAAATAACGTGGCCTTTTGAAAGGGCCTGAGCAAACGGCAGGGGTCACACACAAGTTACACAGGGGAGTACAACGGTCCGCTTGCATCATCAAAAAATCATTAATGGCTTTTCTCTGTTCATACAGATGGTCTAACATATGGAATCTGGAATTCCAATGGGTGGAAACATCGCATATCAGACTATGTTGGGAGAGGCCGTTCTGACGCTGCAACCCGAGGAGGGTGTGCTTGGCTTTGTAAGAATGGCTGAAGGGCGTGCACAGTGTCCTGGCCATTTTTAGAATGTCTTGCAGATGGGTGGAAGACTTGAGGAATCTGTTGACAACCAGATTAAACACGTGAACCATGCATGGGCCATCACTCCTCGGTGCAGCATGGACACCATGTTCCTCCCATTATCTGTCACCATGGTTCCGATTTTTTGTTGTCACGGAGAAAGCCACAGATTGATTTCTTCTTGCATGACGCAGAGCAGTTCCTCCTCTGTTTGACCTCGTTCGCCCAGGCAAACCAGGTGTAGAACTGCATGACACCACTGTGCCCTGCACATGTGGTATGATGGAGCAGCACTTGTGGAGTCTGAGGTGGTGGTGGAGAAGGAGGAGACGGACACTGGCGCAGGAGCAGCAGTTTGACAACGTGGAGGAGAAAGCGGCGTCTCTTGTGGAAGTTGTTGGTGGAAATTCACCCAGTGGGCTGTAAAGAACATGTACTGGCCCTGACTGTAGTTACAGCTCCACACGTCTACGCTGCTTTGAAACTTGGAAGAAACTGATAAGCTCAAGGACTGGCCTACCTACTGTTGTACATATTGGTGAAGGGCTGGCAGTGCCTTTTTGATAAAAAAAAATTGCGGCTTGGAACACTCCACCTTGGTTCGGTACAAGCCTTTAGTTGTCTCAAGGGTGCAGAGTCCATGACTTAGAAAGGAAGGGACTGCAGTACCAAAAATTTGGACAAGAGCACGGTCAGCTTCTGCACCTTAGGATGGCTGGACGCATAGAGTTGTGAAAGACAAACAGCTCCCTTTGGCAGTCAAGGCTCCCTGCTGGAGCCTTGACTGGCTGAAATGGCACGTGTGGTTCTCCACATCTGTTCCATGTTTCTCCCAGGCCATTGGATGGTGACGCTGCATGTGTTGATGCAGGGCCGTGGTGCCAACTTTAGCTCCCTGGCCATGCTTCACTTTCTGCCCGCAGATTCTACATATACACAAGCTTGGCTCCTCTGGTGTCTTCACAAAAAACTTCCACACCGCCGAGGTGGTGATTTTACTGCCAACACTCTGCACTGAGCGACTACTAATGCTGCTGCCTCGCTTAGCCCCTGTACCACTGCTTACTTGGACCTCCGAAGCGGGGTTCGTACCCTGTGAACGTTTGGCTTCCGTGCTCACACTGCTGCCACTCTGCTGACTCACGGCCACAGTAGGAACTTGCTGGCTCTTCACTGCCTGACACCCAAGCTGACACTCTCTTGTCCCAACCACCTAGTAACTCTCTGGCTGAAGGAAATGAACAGGACAGAGGCTGGTTGAGGATAGGTGAGGGCCGCTGACCTGCTCCTGGGCCATACTAATTGTTGTATCTGACGAACCCTATGGACTCTTGGCTGGGGTTATCAGATGTTATATTTGAGGAATTGACTGACCTTGTCAACCAATCAACAACCTTTGGGTTGTTGATCAACACACTGCCGCTAGATGACAACAGCAGTTCTGGCCTCACAGAGTCACGACTGCTGTGACGTCCCCTTACTGTGCTGCAACCTCTGCCTGCTCCACCTGCCACCTTTCTGTCTGACATAGTGGGTAATCAACTACGTGGATTTGACACTTATTTGTTGCTTTCAAATTTTGCAACAAAAAAGTATTGGAATTTGCGTTATACAGATGCCCCACAACCTACACCCTGTATTTGGAGCGAAAATCACTCTATAAACTACGTGGATTTGACACATAAATCTTGCTCTGAACTTTAGCAACAAAAAGTATTGTAATTTGCATTATACAGATCCCCAAAATGGGATTGGAGCTGAAATGAGTACATTAAATATGTGGATTTCACCATGATTTCTTCCTATTCACTTCAGCAACAAAAAGAACTGCTATTTGGGGTATACAGATCCCCCAAAACGGACACCCTTGGAGTAAAAATCACAACGGCACAGTACAGTAGCAGCAGCTGGATGCTACAGGCAGCACATGCAGTGTGAAATGTCGAGATTAGAAAATGGCTGCCTCTTTTATAGTCTGTGTGACATCACATAAGCCTGCCGGTCGCTGATAGGCTTACAGGTCTGCACATGTCATCGGGGGTGTTCCTTTCTCCTTCCCACAGTTCTCTGCCCCATGTAACACGTTGTAGACGCGCCCAATTTGTTAATAAAGGAGGGTGGAAAAAAAATTTGTTCACAAGAATCACCGTAAACTGACGAATCAAATTTTTCCTGAAGTTCTAGAGTTAGAATTGATTCGCCCATCTCTATTCATGAGCTACACAACCCTTTTAAATGTTCTAGCTGCTACTCCAGCTTTGGCGGCAGCGCTTTCCTGATGTCATCACAAAAACCAAACAGTTTTAGTATCCGATGTCTGATCTCCGTGGTCCTTAGACCATAGATCAGGGGGTTGATCAGGGCAGGAATGAGCAGGTAGATGGCAGTGAGCAGATTATGTGTGTCCTGTGACGCTGATCGTGACGCTCTGTACACAATGGATGACGAGAGCCTAAAGAAGATGATGATCAGGATGACCAGGATGTGTGTCCCACATGTGTGGAGGGTCTTTTGTCTTGTTGCCCCTGATATGGTGAATGCTGCCCTCATGATACAGGTGTATGAGATGGAGAGAAAGCTGATATCAAAAAGAAGGGATAAGACTCGCAGGGTCAGACCTACAAGTTTATTTTTGGAGATGTTCCCACAAGACAAGCTCATCAGTGCCATGTGCTCGCAAGCGAAATGGGGAATGACATTTGACTTGCAGAACTGTACTCGCGAAGCAAGGTAGATGACGGGACTTATAAACAAAACGCTGCGAGCGAGGGCTGCGATAAACAGGAGAACCAGGTTGTTCCTGGTTATTATATTGCTGTACCGCAGCGGCTTACAGATTGCGATATATCGGTCCAGTGCCATCATCAGCAGAATGTTGCAGTCCATTAAGACGTGGAAGTAAATGAAGAACATTTGGATTAAACATCCAACCAGCGAGATGTGAATCTGGTGGAGGAGGAATCCAAGGAGCATCTGTGGGATGATGGTGGTTGTGCTGCAGATGTTCACAGCAGACAGCAGGGAGATGAGGACATACATCGGAGCATGCAGGGAGCTCTCTGTCCGCACTACTTGGATGATAACACTGTTGGCGAATAGAATCACAAGATAGACCAGGAAAAATGGGATGAACAAGAGACGTCGCGACTCATGGAAACCAGGGAACCCCAAGAGAATGAAATCCTGATAGTAGTGAACCAAGGAATTGTTCAAAACATCAGCCATGACCAGGGCACCAAGAGAAGGAACCAACCACCTGTCAAGATAAGAAGGAGCCCATGTCACGTCTTACTTGTGCCGCCATTATTTATAGCTGACGATGATGAGTTTGCCTCCTTCTACATTACAATATTATTGTATATATTTCCTTTTCAGAATCTTAGTCACCTCAAAAGATAAGAGGACTCTTCTCTGACTCTTAAAAATTTGGGAACGGGGAGGAAGGGAATTCTTGCTGAGATTAATTTCCACCCACCTAGTGGCATAAAAAGAGGACTCTGGGCCCCTGTTTACCTATGCGTCACCCCCATGTTGTGTGTCCACGACTACGGGGGCAGAGGGTTACACACGGAGCTCTGCCTCCTCTTCATGTGCAGTCTGAAGCTGTGGACTCTCCTGTCATACTCTGCTGCCCCAATCTCTTCTCATGGACCCGACTGCTGCAGGAGTGAAAAGCAGAGGAAGCACAGGTCGTGCTGTAAGAGGCAGCTTTCTGGGGCCCTTCTATCAGGGGGGCCTGGAGCTGGACAGCACTCATGCAGCTGCGGGGTCTCCTACATGTGGGCCCGTCGCCCCACCTTCACCTATCACACCCACGTGCCATCATTCCATCTCACATGGTGTCGTCCACCATGTCCCCATCTTCCCCTTCCCTCACCTGGTTACTAATCATTACAATTACAGTGTTAAACTGCCCTGAATGAGGAGCCATCACCTCCAGCCCCAGAGGATCCTCTCAACACAAACTTTAGCAGATTTTTCATTTTAAAATTTACGGACCAGTTTCTAATCTCCCTTTTATTTCCAAACTCCTGGAACGCCTGATCTATTCTCTATAACTCGCTATCTCTCAGCCAACTCCCTCCTCGATCCTCTACAATCTGGTTTCCGCTCTATTCTGTCTACTGAAACTAAAGTCTTTAATGATCTCCTCACTGCTAAATCCAAGGTTGACTATTCTCTCCTCGTTTTTCTGGATCTCTCGGCAGCGATCGATAATATGGACCTACAGCATCTTCTCAGGAGGCTTCGCTCCATTGGCCTGAAGGACACTGCACTCTCTTGGTTTTCTTCCTATCTCTCTGACCGCACTTTCAGTGTCTCCTCCTCTGGTCTGTGGACTGTGACTCCTCATCTCTTGGTTTCCTTCTATCATTTCCCTCATTATCATCATTAATGTTGTGTCCTGAACCTCAGTAATGACCGTTCTGCTGACCCTGGATGTGACATGTGACATGTGATCCCCATTACAATGACAATGTATCCTCTATCTGTGTGTAACCTGCCTACCAGTGACCTAGCTATCTATAACCCACCTACCAGTGACCTACCTGCACAGGTTGCATTAATAGTGTTGAATCCTGTTTCTAAACATTGGGGCAAATTTACTTACCCGGTCCATTCGCGTTCCAGCGGCGGCTTCTCCGCTCTGGATTCGGGTCCGGCCGGGATTTAATAAGGTAGTTCTTCCGCCGTCCACCAGGTGGCGCTGCTGCGCTGAAAGTAAACTCATCGCGCCGGAATGCACCGAGCTGGACCAGGTGAAGGTAAGCGGTCCTTATGCGACACATTTTCGGTTTTTAAATGCGGCGGTTTTTCCGAATACGTCGGGTTTTCGTTCGGCCACGCCCCCCGATTTCCGTCGCGCGCATGCCAGCGCCGATGCGCCACAATCCGATCGCGTGCGCCAAAATCCCGGGGCAATTTAAGTACAAGCGGCGCAAAACGGAAATATTCGGGTAACACGTCGGGAAAACGCGAATCGGGCCCTTAATAAATGACCCCCATTGAGTGTAACATGAATTTTATATGTGACTGGTGAGCGGAGACGTCTCCTGCGGGATGTGATGTTTCCTGACTTCTATCTTCTCCGTGTGGACGGTGACTCCGTGTAGACGAGGCCGAGGGGACACGTAGGACACCAGAGATCTCATCAGGAAAGGGGTGTGAGATTTAGGCAGGTCGAAAACAAATGCCACAAAGTAAAAAAGAAAGTATCAAAAACAGTAGGAGAGTGATCCCAAACATCCAGACAATGTCATTACTACAATTGGCTCATAATAATATTAAAGAAAAGTACAACTAGTGATTGCTTATTAAATTGTAAATTTATTTACAAAGTTAACACAAAGGTACAGTTTTCACTGTCAAGATGTGGAGTTCCACGGCAGGGATAACCAATCTACAAATAAAAGAGATGAATGGGGAGTCAGAGAGTGGGCCTGGGCTGTCCTCTATTAGACAGATGATATAATTAATAAAAGGGAACTCACCTCAGGAGTGAAATACTGCTTCGGACTCCCACTAAGGGCATATGTGTGACTCCTGAAAGATGGTGTCAAAAACACCGGTGTTCCAGTATGCAGTGGAGGCCGTTTTTGGGTATGGGGGTATAACCCCGTAGGAAGTACACACAGAAATGCACAGAAAAAGAATAGGGTAGTGGAGAGAAATTGTCCAGTAGGATTAAGGGTATGTAAGACTCAAAGGTCGTGTAGTAGTACCCTACAAAAATCCCTATTGTGGACTATAGAACTATCACACCCTAAAGGCCTAGCCTCGGAACTGGGGTCCTTTTTAACCGCAGTCCCGACTGGAACCTGACCCTGCAATAGCTGGCCCTGTTATTGGCCTATTAACAGCAGGTTGCGTCAGGTTAAGCGTCAGAGGGGAGTCAGTATAACATCAATTCTGACCCCCTATAGTCTAGAGAAAGTGTGTCATGGCTGAGATCTGAATCCCATGTCCCATGTCCCGACAAGACTTGTTTCGCCCTATGGGCTCATCAGGGGATTGCTGGGTTCATGCAGAAGATACAGCCTGCAATTGGGTAATAGGAAATACATGTAGTGTGAGACCCTCATAAACTATAAAAATACAAGTTCAATGCAAGTAAAATGCTCTTACCTTGTCCCTTGTAGGGGCAAGTGCTTGATAGCCAGGCAGAGGATGGCTGGTGAGGTGTATAACCTCACGGTAGAAGCCAGGAGGACCAGTGGGTTCTCTGGGGTGGTTGCTGGTGCCGCGGCTTTTCAAGAGCACATGCAGTGACGTCAGCTTGTGCAGGGACCGCCCACTTAGAGCCGCCCACTCTGGTGAGCCAATCGGGGAGGAGACTCCCAAAATTGTGCCGTGTGCGGCGCATGCGCACGCGATGGGAACACGCCGGCTAAAAGTGTCCGCGTGTGGCCGCGCCAGATTTGTGTCGCGGCCGGCGTGCGCGTGCGACCGGTAAAATACCGGAAGTCACGCGCACGCTCCCAGCGCGTGCGCACTACCTAACAGGGAGGCGCCCGAAGAGGCGCGGTATCAGCCCGGGGGAGGGCCGAGTCTGCTGGTAGCGGGGCGGGGTAAGAGGGTGGGCACAGTGACGGTAGTCGGCTACAAATTAACTCTTGATGTGTGGTGGCCGTTAAAGCTCATCCACGTAATAGTAAGGACCCATCCAGGATATGATAACCCAACCTGGGTCTAGATAGACAGAAGAAAAGGAGGGGGGGGGGGGGGGAATTAGAAGGCAGAGACAAACATCGTATGTGAAGGACAGAGGACCAGTGTTGACGAGGATAGGTAGTAATTTACAGAAAACAGGCGAAACTTAATTGTTCATTTAGACCCAGTGGAGATTCAGTTTTCAGTTTGAAAATCCACCGTGTCTCTTTCTGTCTGAGGAGGCGATCCCAGTCGCCTCCTCTTTCGGGGGGTCTTATCAGGTCGATACCAGTGAAGAATAAACCTGTGGAATTACCCTGGTGTTCGTCGTGTATGTGTCTTGCCAGGGGTTTATCCCGGTTATGCTTAATGTCACCAAGGTGTTCGCCTACCCTCCTACGAAATTCACGGAACGTTTTACCAATGTATTGTTTACCACAGTGGCACGTGGCCAAATAGATAACTCCACTGGACTTGCAGTTAATGAAGTGGTTTATGTTGTAAGTGAACCCTGTGGTATTGCTGGTGAATTGCTTACAACTCTTCATCACCTTACAAGCTACACAACCACTACAACGATAGCATCCTTTGATGGTTTGGCTCAGCCAAGTGTGAGTAGGTTTAGGTCTTACAAAATGGCTGTGGACTACTCTGTCTCTTATGTTACGTCCTCGCCTAAAAGTAATTGTGGGGTATGTCGAGGTCACGGATGATATGTCAGGGTCCATACGTAAGATATGCCAATGTTTAGATAAGATCCTACGAATGGTGTCAGTGCCTCCATCGTAAGTACCTATAAGTCTGATGGTTTGTGGGGTTGCTGGTTTCGGGTGCGTACTGAGGAGATTGGAGCGATTTAGAGTAAGTGCCCTCTTATAAGCTGATTTCAGGATAGCGTCTGGGTATCCTCGTGCTTGAAATCTCGACCGAAGTACTTTGGCCTCCTTAAGGAATTCCTCCATCGTGGAACAATTCCTCCGGGCCCTAAGGTATTGTCCGTACGGGATGCCGCGCTTTAGGGCAGGGGGGTGGTTCGACTCCCATCTAAGTAAAGAGTTGGTAGCGGTTGGTTTTCTAAAGATAGACGTCTCTAGTTCGCCTATGGAGTTTTTTTGTATTTTTACATCCAAAAATGGGATGTAGGACATCTGTGTTTCGTACGTGAATCTGAGTCCCATGGTATTGTTGTTAAGGTCTTGTACAAGTTGCCCAAATTGGTCCACGGTACCTTCCCATGTCACAAATATGTCATCAATATAGCGAGCCCAGAGGCTCGCCATACTGATACCAGTAGGGCCATGGTCACCGAAGACGCAGCAGTGTTCCCACCAGCCCAGGAACAAGTTTGCGTAGGTGGGTGCACACGGGCTACCCATTGCCGTGCCCCTGAGCTGGTGGTACACCGCGCCGTCAAAGGTGAAATAGTTGTGGGTAAGGCAGAACTTGAGTAATTCAAGTATGAAGAGGTTGTGTGCTTGGCATTGCCTACCTCTAGTACTGAGGTAAAATTCGGCTGCCCTCAACCCCTGTTCATGGGGAATGGAGGAGTATAAGGCCTCCACGTCAATACTGGCCAGGACAGTGTTGGGTCCAATGGACAGGCCATCCAACCTCCTAAGTAGGTCGGTGGTATCTTTTGTGTAAGTTTTCTGTAAATTACTACCTATCCTCGTCAACACTGGTCCTCTGTCCTTCACATACGATGTTTGTCTCTGCCTTCTAATTCCCCCCCCCCCCCCTCCTTTTCTTCTGTCTATCTAGACCCAGGTTGGGTTATCATATCCTGGATGGGTCCTTACTATTACGTGGATGAGCTTTAACGGCCACCACACATCAAGAGTTAATTTGTAGCCGACTACCGTCACTGTGCCCACCCTCTTACCCCGCCCCGCTACCAGCAGACTCGGCCCTCCCCCGGGCTGATACCGCGCCTCTTCGGGCGCCTCCCTGTTAGGTAGTGCGCACGCGCTGGGAGCGTGCGCGTGACTTCCGGTATTTTACCGGTCGCACGCGCACGCCGGCCGCGACACAAATCTGGCGCGGCCACACGCGGACACTTTTAGCCGGCGTGTTCCCATCGCGTGCGCATGCGCCGCACACGGCACAATTTTGGGAGTCTCCTCCCCGATTGGCTCACCAGAGTGGGCGGCTCTAAGTGGGCGGTCCCTGCACAAGCTGACGTCACTGCATGTGCTCTTGAAAAGCCGCGGCACCAGCAACCACCCCAGAGAACCCACTGGTCCTCCTGGCTTCTACCGTGAGGTTATACACCTCACCAGCCATCCTCTGCCTGGCTATCAAGCACTTGCCCCTACAAGGGACAAGGTAAGAGCATTTTACTTGCATTGAACTTGTATTTTTATAGTTTATGAGGGTCTCACACTACATGTATTTCCTATTACCCAATTGCAGGCTGTATCTTCTGCATGAACCCAGCAATCCCCTGATGAGCCCATAGGGCGAAACAAGTCTTGTCGGGACATGGGACATGGGATTCAGATCTCAGCCATGACACACTTTCTCTAGACTATAGGGGGTCAGAATTGATGTTATACTGACTCCCCTCTGACGCTTAACCTGACGCAACCTGCTGTTAATAGGCCAATAACAGGGCCAGCTATTGCAGGGTCAGGTTCCAGTCGGGACTGCGGTTAAAAAGGACCCCAGTTCCGAGGCTAGGCCTTTAGGGTGTGATAGTTCTATAGTCCACAATAGGGATTTTTGTAGGGTACTACTACACGACCTTTGAGTCTTACATACCCTTAATCCTACTGGACAATTTCTCTCCACTACCCTATTCTTTTTCTGTGCATTTCTGTGTGTACTTCCTACGGGGTTATACCCCCATACCCAAAAACGGCCTCCACTGCATACTGGAACACCGGTGTTTTTGACACCATCTTTCAGGAGTCACACATATGCCCTTAGTGGGAGTCCGAAGCAGTATTTCACTCCTGAGGTGAGTTCCCTTTTATTAATTATATCATCTGTCTAATAGAGGACAGCCCAGGCCCACTCTCTGACTCCCCATTCATCTCTTTTATTTGTAGATTGGTTATCCCTGCCGTGGAACTCCACATCTTGACAGTGAAAACTGTACCTTTGTGTTAACTTTGTAAATAAATTTACAATTTAATAAGCAATCACTAGTTGTACTTTTCTTTTCAATCACTTGAGTGATTCACTAGGGATTCCTCAGTAGCCCCTCTGAGCTCCCCCACCCATAACTTATTTTCTATAAAATATTTCGGGGATGGCAGGCTTCCTTAAAACAGGACTTGACACATCCCAGTGGATGACAGAGGCCAGTGAAGTGTTCTCTGATAGGGCATTTACTCTAAAGAAATATACACCCACAATTAAAGGAGCCTTTAAGGATTTACATCAGACCTATAGGGATCAGATTAGTTCCTGGTGGGAAGTACAAGGGCTCGAAAACTATATAAAACATAATATAGTGCCAAGAGGCCTGAGAATTCCTCTTACTCCAGCAGCCCGCTACCAAGGTTCAGGCTTTATCAATAAGTGGGAAAAAGAAGTTACAGGGTGCTCCATACGTCTTATGCAACTCTTGCTACAAGAAGAGAAGACTAGGTTAGACACCCTTACCACCAAACTAAAAGAACACATCGACATTACAGACAAATTCTCAACAGACCCCGATTTTCCCACTCTTGAAAAACAGCTGCAGAATAATCTAGAAAGATTCCAGTATCACCTTAAAGAAAGGAAACACAAACAATTCAACAGGGACCTTAACGATTTCCGGGACAATAAGGCGTATTCCCGTATAAACGTTAGAACAACCCCTGTCGACACAGATCAGACAACCGATACCGACACCGACACTGACCGTTCAGTAGCAAGCCAAGGCTCTAGAGGGAGAGGAAGGGGCAGACGCGGTAGAGGCAGAGGAACCAACCGGAAAGATACACCATGTCCGGAAAACACGTCCCTGAACTCTGCGTCACATACTACCACATCCTCATCCTCATCATCATCTTTTTTAGCACCAGGTCCGGAGTACCCAATAAGGAGTCGGAACCCTCGGGCTCGGACCTAGATTCCCTCATTGTGAATCTATCAGATAGAACACTCACACTTGCAGAAACTTCTGTCTTGAGGAAGGGACTATCTTTCGTCCCCACAAACAAATGTGACAAATTCAACTGGCACAAAGACATACAACTATTTTTACGGAAACTTCGCTGGCACAAATTTTTCAAAATCAAGGACAGGAAAGAATGCCAGGACCTAGGCATCCCTAGTGATATCCTAACTGACGTACATCTACTAGATAGTCTCTCTGAACCCCTAGCAAGCACGACAGGCAAAGGCCCTTTTACGGACCTAAAAAATCGAAGTACCAAAACTCCCCCGATAGGTGACATCTCTAGCATTGACATTTTTGCTAAACTTGTACTGGACGATTTAGAAACTGTAGATGCAAGATCCAAATACATGAATTGTAATAGGGAAGAAATGGAGGCATTATCATCTCTTGAGGATGATCACAATATTATTATCAAACAATCGGACAAAGGAGGGAATATAGTGATCCTCCGTTCAGAAGATTATAGAAGAATGTGCCTTAGCCTCCTTAATGACAGAGAAGGCTATTCCGTCCTTGCAAACAATCCCACTACACAATATTTAGCAGAATTAGAAGGCATCCTTAAAAAAGCCCTACTGATGGAATTACTTAACCAGGAGGAATATGATTTCCTCCTACCCCGGTTTCCGGTCTTAGCGACTTTCTATGGGCTTCCCAAACTACATAAGGGCACTAACCCTTTAAAAGGGCGCCCAATCGTCTCAGGAGTAGGCTCTCTCTGCCAAAATGTGGGCATCTATTTAGACAAGGTACTAGCCCCCTTTGTTACCACTCTTCCATCTTACACAAAAGATACCACCGACCTACTTAGGAGGTTGGATGGCCTGTCCATTGGACCCAACACTGTCCTGGCCAGTATTGACGTGGAGGCCTTATACTCCTCCATTCCCCATGAACAGGGGTTGAGGGCAGCCGAATTTTACCTCAGTACTAGAGGTAGGCAATGCCAAGCACACAACCTCTTCATACTTGAATTACTCAAGTTCTGCCTTACCCACAACTATTTCACCTTTGACGGCGCGGTGTACCACCAGCTCAGGGGCACGGCAATGGGTAGCCCGTGTGCACCCACCTACGCAAACTTGTTCCTGGGCTGGTGGGAACACTGCTGCGTCTTCGGTGACCATGGCCCTACTGGTATCAGTATGGCGAGCCTCTGGGCTCGCTATATTGATGACATATTTGTGACATGGGAAGGTACCGTGGACCAATTTGGGCAACTTGTACAAGACCTTAACAACAATACCATGGGACTCAGATTCACGTACGAAACACAGATGTCCTACATCCCATTTTTGGATGTAAAAATACAAAAAAACTCCATAGGCGAACTAGAGACGTCTATCTTTAGAAAACCAACCGCTACCAACTCTTTACTTAGATGGGAGTCGAACCACCCCCCTGCCCTAAAGCGCGGCATCCCGTACGGACAATACCTTAGGGCCCGGAGGAATTGTTCCACGATGGAGGAATTCCTTAAGGAGGCCAAAGTACTTCGGTCGAGATTTCAAGCACGAGGATACCCAGACGCTATCCTGAAATCAGCTTATAAGAGGGCACTTACTCTAAATCGCTCCAATCTCCTCAGTACGCACCCGAAACCAGCAACCCCACAAACCATCAGACTTATAGGTACTTACGATGGAGGCACTGACACCATTCGTAGGATCTTATCTAAACATTGGCATATCTTACGTATGGACCCTGACATATCATCCGTGACCTCGACATACCCCACAATTACTTTTAGGCGAGGACGTAACATAAGAGACAGAGTAGTCCACAGCCATTTTGTAAGACCTAAACCTACTCACACTTGGCTGAGCCAAACCATCAAAGGATGCTATCGTTGTAGTGGTTGTGTAGCTTGTAAGGTGATGAAGAGTTGTAAGCAATTCACCAGCAATACCACAGGGTTCACTTACAACATAAACCACTTCATTAACTGCAAGTCCAGTGGAGTTATCTATTTGGCCACGTGCCACTGTGGTAAACAATACATTGGTAAAACGTTCCGTGAATTTCGTAGGAGGGTAGGCGAACACCTTGGTGACATTAAGCATAACCGGGATAAACCCCTGGCAAGACACATACACGACGAACACCAGGGTAATTCCACAGGTTTATTCTTCACTGGTATCGACCTGATAAGACCCCCCGAAAGAGGAGGCGACTGGGATCGCCTCCTCAGACAGAAAGAGACACGGTGGATTTTCAAACTGAAAACTGAATCTCCACTGGGTCTAAATGAACAATTAAGTTTCGCCTGTTTTCTGTAAATTACTACCTATCCTCGTCAACACTGGTCCTCTGTCCTTCACATACGATGTTTGTCTCTGCCTTCTAATTCCCCCCCCCCCCCCTCCTTTTCTTCTGTCTATCTAGACCCAGGTTGGGTTATCATATCCTGGATGGGTCCTTACTATTACGTGGATGAGCTTTAACGGCCACCACACATCAAGAGTTAATTTGTAGCCGACTACCGTCACTGTGCCCACCCTCTTACCCCGCCCCGCTACCAGCAGACTCGGCCCTCCCCCGGGCTGATACCGCGCCTCTTCGGGCGCCTCCCTGTTAGGTAGTGCGCACGCGCTGGGAGCGTGCGCGTGACTTCCGGTATTTTACCGGTCGCACGCGCACGCCGGCCGCGACACAAATCTGGCGCGGCCACACGCGGACACTTTTAGCCGGCGTGTTCCCATCGCGTGCGCATGCGCCGCACACGGCACAATTTTGGGAGTCTCCTCCCCGATTGGCTCACCAGAGTGGGCGGCTCTAAGTGGGCGGTCCCTGCACAAGCTGACGTCACTGCATGTGCTCTTGAAAAGCCGCGGCACCAGCAACCACCCCAGAGAACCCACTGGTCCTCCTGGCTTCTACCGTGAGGTTATACACCTCACCAGCCATCCTCTGCCTGGCTATCAAGCACTTGCCCCTACAAGGGACAAGGTAAGAGCATTTTACTTGCATTGAACTTGTATTTTTATAGTTTATGAGGGTCTCACACTACATGTATTTCCTATTACCCAATTGCAGGCTGTATCTTCTGCATGAACCCAGCAATCCCCTGATGAGCCCATAGGGCGAAACAAGTCTTGTCGGGACATGGGACATGGGATTCAGATCTCAGCCATGACACACTTTCTCTAGACTATAGGGGGTCAGAATTGATGTTATACTGACTCCCCTCTGACGCTTAACCTGACGCAACCTGCTGTTAATAGGCCAATAACAGGGCCAGCTATTGCAGGGTCAGGTTCCAGTCGGGACTGCGGTTAAAAAGGACCCCAGTTCCGAGGCTAGGCCTTTAGGGTGTGATAGTTCTATAGTCCACAATAGGGATTTTTGTAGGGTACTACTACACGACCTTTGAGTCTTACATACCCTTAATCCTACTGGACAATTTCTCTCCACTACCCTATTCTTTTTCTGTGCATTTCTGTGTGTACTTCCTACGGGGTTATACCCCCATACCCAAAAACGGCCTCCACTGCATACTGGAACACCGGTGTTTTTGACACCATCTTTCAGGAGTCACACA
Source organism: Engystomops pustulosus (assembly GCF_040894005.1). Taxonomy (NCBI): domain Eukaryota; kingdom Metazoa; phylum Chordata; class Amphibia; order Anura; family Leptodactylidae; genus Engystomops; species Engystomops pustulosus. Next base: position 5,282,287 of record NC_092412.1, on the reverse strand, counting down.
TATGCCCTTAGTGGGAGTCCGAAGCAGTATTTCACTCCTGAGGTGAGTTCCCTTTTATTAATTATATCATCTGTCTAATAGAGGACAGCCCAGGCCCACTCTCTGACTCCCCATTCATCTCTTTTATTTGTAGATTGGTTATCCCTGCCGTGGAACTCCACATCTTGACAGTGAAAACTGTACCTTTGTGTTAACTTTGTAAATAAATTTACAATTTAATAAGCAATCACTAGTTGTACTTTTCTTTTCAATCACTTGAGTGATTCACTAGGGATTCCTCAGTAGCCCCTCTGAGCTCCCCCACCCATAACTTATTTTCTACATAATAATATTAAGTTACAGCAGATCAGGGGGAACATATACAAACAGAAGAATATATTACAGAGTACTAACATAGGCAGATGAAACAATGCGAGTTAGGTCCCTGCTCGCAAGAGCTTACAATCTATGAAGTGACAAAAACATAACTTCAACATAACAATCTCCGTGCTGAGTTCTTACTTCAATAGAAGATCTGTGATTAGTTCTTCCAGTTATCTGAAACAAACTCTTTGCTGAGATCCTCCAACCACAGATCTGTCTGTAAGATATTGCATAATAGAAGATCTGTGCAGAGTTATTCAAGATGTCTGGAACAATGTTCAGCCAACTTACTACATCCACAGAAGATCTGTGCCTAGTTCCTCAAGAAATCTGAAACACCCTCCGTGCTGAAAGATCTGTGATTAGTTCATTCAGCAGCTTCGTCAGGTCTGTTGTTGTCCAGGAACATTTGCACCACCAGGTCCAGCACATGCACAATACATGGGACGTGCGTCAACTTGGCTCTTCCCAAAACTGCTACAAGGCTCTGGTTGTCATCACACATAATCTTGTTGGGCTTGAGGTTCAGTGGCAGCAGCCACCCATCTGTCTGCTCCTGGATCTCAGTCCACAGCTTCTGGTGTGTGGTTATTTGCCCGGCCAGATGAGTTTACCACGGCCTGGTGCTGCCACTTCCCCATGGCTAAGCTAGAAGTGGTGCTGTGGGCGCTGCGCTGAGGAAGCATGAGAGGAGGAAGGAGACTTTGTCTAAACCAGTTCATGTCTGTGATGTGTTTTTATCTTGGTGTGGACAATACTGACTGCATACTGACATCACATGTCTGCACATTTGGATTCATAATTGACTCATTGGGGGTCATTTACTAAGGGCCCGATTCGCGTTTTCCCGACGAGTTACCCGAATATTTCCGATTTGCGCCGATTGTACCTGAATTGCCCCGGGAATTTGGCGCACGCGATCGGATTGTGCTGCATCGGCGCTGGCATGCACGCGACGGAAATCGGGGGGCGTGGTCGAACGAAAACCCGACGTATTCTGAAAAACCGCCGCATTTAATAACCGAAAATGTGTTGCTTGGGAAGCGCTTACCTTCACCTGGTCCGGCTCGGTGTATTCCGGCGCGTTCAGATGCATTTCAGCGCAGCAGCGCCACCTGGTGGACGGCGGAGGAACTGCCATCATAAATCCCGTCCGGACCCGAATCCTGTTCAGAGTACGCGCCGCTGGATCGCGAATGGGCCGGGTAAGTAAATCTGCCCCATTGTGCGATAATATGAAGAATTGCGTGAGACTTAGTTAAATCCCTATGTAACACAAATCCCTGTTCCTGAAAGGAAAGGTACATGTCAGGATCGGAGGTAGTGGATCCTCTGAACCACCACGGACGATGACACCTGGGACCAAGTGACACCCGGTCTTCACCAGAGCCCGCCGCAAAGTAGGATAGTCTTGCTGCGGTGAGGTACCACCAGATCGTTCCACCTTGTCCGTGGTGGCAGCCAAGGTCGAGGTAGAGGAACGGCATGCAATCTCGTAGTCGGGGACAGGCAGGAGGTCAGGACGGGCAGCACGGGATCAGAGTTGGGGATGTAGCAATAGGTCAAGACAGGCAGATGAGGAGCGTAGTCAGGAACGGAAACGGGGTCACAACGGGGAAATCACAATAACAGCGCAGGGCATCAGACAAAGGTTTCTCTAAGGCACAAGGCAGGAAGATCCGGCAGGGTGTGATGAGAGAAGCAGGTTTAAATAGCCTTTTGGGAAATGACCAGCATCAATTAGCAGAGGCTGGCCCTTTAAATCTCCTGAAGCCAAGGGCCGGGGTCGGGAATCCGGAACAGAGACAGGTGAGCCTGCGACCTGCGATGCGGTTCGCGGGAGCACTCGTGACAATACCCCCGCCCTTCAGATCTCATTTACCTCAGAGTCAGCCACAGGAGCAGGAGGGGGTACTTGCCGGGAGAAGCGGTTCAGGATGACAGGCTTGAGCAGGGAGACATGAAAGGAGTTCTGGATGCGCATGGTGGGAGGAAGGCGCAGCTTGTAGGACAACAAATTGATGCGAGTCAGCACCTCAAAAGGACCCAGGAATCGTGGACCAAGTTTGTACCAGGAATCTTCAGCTGGGACTTACCTGGAGGACAACAGTAGGAGGCTTGCATCTCTTGTCAGCCTGGAGCTTATTTCGGGCAGAAGCCTGTAACAAGGAAAGGCGAGTCTGCTCCCAGATGGACCTCAGATCTCGTACCAATCCCTCAATCCTGTGCACAATCCCAGAAAGTCCCGTACATGTTTGACCAAGTCAGGTCACGAGTAGAAGCGGGCGATGAGGCCACGGAGCGTTGCACCCCAGAGTGCCCAGCCAGGCGTGAAGAATGTTCCTAAGACAAAATCCTCTTCTGCAGTGTAGGTTGGACATACATATTGCCAGGGGGAAGCTGCCAAAGATCCATCAGAGCGGCAACGACCAATTGTTCCGGAGAGATAATATGCTGAGGAACCGACATCCGTTTTGATATTTTCCCTGCAGGTCAAAAGTGGACTAACAGGTTTAAGTGTGAGAAAAAGAGTGACCAACGGGCTTGCATAGGATTAAGCTGTCTGGAGAAACAAGAGGTTTTTATGATATGTATATACGCAGACGGGATGGCGAGCTCCCTGCAAAAGATATCACCATTCTTCCAGGGCAAGTTTGATGGCTAAAAGTTCTCTGTCCCCAATATAGTAATTTCTCTCTACGGGAGAAAAAGTTTTAGAAAAGAATCCGCTCTTGAGTATTCGGCCCTTAGGGCCTTTCTTAACCGTGATCATGTTAAGTCCGTGATAATCAAAGCAAGGACGAAGGGAGCCGTCTTCCTTGGTCACGAAAAAGAACCCTGTACCAGCTGGAGAGGAGAACTTACATATAAACACTCTCTGCAGGTTCTCTTTAACATACTCCGATATGGCAGGGTCTCGGGTACGGGTAGAGGGTACACCCAACCTCGGAGAGGAGAGGTACCCGGCAACAGTTCAATAGGGCAATTGTATGGACGATGTAGCAGCAATGTCTCTGCTTGCTTCTTGGAGAACACGTCAGCAAAGTCCTGGTAACATGTTGGTAGGCTCTCCAAAGACTTGGGAGGCCAAGACGGGTACTGGTAGAGACCCCACCATGATGCGGGACTGACACTATAACCTCCAACGAAGAATTTCCCCCATCATCCAGCTGAGAACAGGCGCATGGAGCTGTAGCCACCCAGCAGGACCTAGCAGGAGAGACGAGGTAGAGCGTGACAGCACGTAGAAGGACAGTCTCTCCTTATGCAAAACACTGACCTGCAGGGAAATTGGCTCGGTGGGGTACCGGATCGGAGAGGATTTGTTCGCTGACCGATGAGATGACCAGAGGCTTCTCAAGAAGGACCACAGGGATATGATGCCGGAAGACCAAAGTGGCATCCACAAAGTTCCATGTAGAACTGGAGTCCAAGAAAGCAGAGACCTGGATCTAGGTGCAGGTGCCAATGCTGGGAAGCACAGGAATAGTCACACATGGAGAAGCTTTGCTTAAACCTTCGGACGCTTCTCCCAAGAACCCTAGGTGCCAGCAGTTCCCGGATGTTTCGGATGGACAGGACAAGACCCCATGAAGTACACAATACAGGCAGAGGTTCCCCTGACGTCTTCTGGAACTCTCCTAGGAGGAGAGTCTAGCTCTATCCACCTGCATAGGCTCCTCTGCATATGGTACGGCTGGAGGATGGAGCGGCCTTTGGAAAGCAGAAGCCAGGCTAGGTAAACATTGTGCTGACTTGGGGTTGCTCGTGGTTGCTTCGGCACGCTCCATAAACTGCATGTCAATCCGAGTGACTAAGGTGATGAGACCACTCAGAGTAGACGGCAGGTCATGAGGGGCCAAAGCTTCCTTAACGTGAGCAGAGAGTCCTTTTTTGAATGTTGCGGATAGGGTCGTATTGTTCCAGGAGAGTTCTGAGCCCAGGGTATGTAACTGGACAGCATATTCTCCCACAGACGAGTTCCTCTGGCACAGATTCAGCATCGCAGTCCCAGCAGAGGAGGCCCGTTAAGGTTCTTCAAACACGGAATGGAATGCCGTGTGAGTAGACGTGACCGGATCATCTCTGTCCCAAAGAGGGGTAGCCGGGCATAGATAGTCTTAGCCTAGGTTCAACGACGGGCAGGCTAACAGGAGCATCAATTGCTTGCGCGGCAATCTGCTGGGACCGGAACCTCGGCGGGATCCATGGCCGGATATTATTGTAAGGATCGAAGGTAGGTGATCCTCTGAACCACCGCAGACACAAGCCAACACCTGGGAACGGAATCTAAATGGCACCTGGTTTTTACCCAGCAGAGGAGGCCCGTGAAGGTTCTTCAAACACCGACTGGAATGCCGTGTGAGTAGCCGTGACCGGATCGTCTCTGTCCCAAAGAGGGGTAGCCCAAGCCAGAGCCTTCCCGAAATGGAGACTGATGATAAATGCCGACTTGGATCGCTCTGTGACAAATTGAGACGGCATAAGTTCAATATGCATGGAGCACTGGGTTATAAAGCCTCTGCACAGCTTGGGGTTCCCATCGTACTTATCGGACAGAGATAGTCGTAGCCTAGGTTCAGCGGCGGGCAGGCTAACAGGAGCATCAATTCCTTGCGCGGCAATCTGCTGGGACCGGAACCTCGGCGGGATCCATGGCCGGATCTTATTGTCAGGATCGAAGGTAGGTGGTCCTCTGAACCCCCGCAGACACAAGCCAACACCTGGGAACAGAATCTAGGTGGCACCTGTTTTTTACCAGAGCCCGCCGCAAAGTAGGATGGTCTTCCTGCAGCGCGGTACCACCAGGTGATTCCACAGGGGTGACATGTCTGGGAATAGGCAGGAGAGCAAGACGAGCAGCATGGGATCAAAGTCAGGGACGTAGCACTAGGTCAAGGCAGGCAGTAGAGGAGCGTGGTCAGGAACGGAACCTGGGTCACAACGGAAAATGACAATAACAGCGCAGGGCATCAGACAAAGCTTTCTCTAAGGCACAGGGCATGAAGATCCGGCAGGGTGTGATGAGACAGGCAGGTTTAAATAGCCTTCTGGGAAATGACCAGCGCCAATAAGTGGAGCGTTGGCCCTTTAAATCTCCTGAAGCCAGTGTGTGCCCGCCCTAGGAGAGCCCTTCTGGTTTCCTTCTGGGATATAGTTTGGTTAGACAGTTCCTGACCTCCATCATTTGAAGTCTGTAAATGAAGAATCGGCAATGACAATATTTTATTAGGCTAATATGGTTGTGGACATCAAGCGGGACACTGGTACATGGTAGAGGAGGACGCACCACATTAGAGCATCAGTGGTGACCAATAGGTGTGTGCTACATGTCCACCAGGCTTCTCACATCCTCTCAGCACAGTCGTCTTCACTACAGAACGTAGAATATTCATGTAGGAGGCCAAGCCTCAATCTCCATCCATGTTAATAATAGTGCTTCTTGCACACAGTCCTACAGCTTGTACATTGGTGATATCTCCACACTTGAGGATCAAAAGACCCATGTTCTCACAAGAAAAAATCATGATGAGATTTCTTCTACAGAACTGAACCCTTGAGACAAAGAAACCAAGAATAGACTAAAACCATTTACAACATCCCCCACTGGGGCCTAGCCTTTTCTTGAGGCCTGCAGGCAGCCGGGGCCCAGAATACCGGAGTGGCTGGCGGTTGCGGCCTAGGCACGCTGTGATCACGGTGCTTGGTATGGGGACCGGAGGGCTGTCCTACGGCCTGGAGGGTCTCCAGTGGGTGGTGTGTGCAAGAAATATGCAGGGAGAACCTGATGTACTAGATCTCCTTGGGGCAACCCCTTAATGTCTGTAATATATGTCCCTGGGTGATGGATGGGGAGCTCGTGGTGGTGACAGCCGTATCCAGGGTGCAGACGGAGGCCACGTTGTGCAAAATAACTCACAGTTCTTTATTAGAACAACAGCAGGCAAACGGGCCTAAACGTTCTCACAGCAGAACTGGTACTGGAGTGGTCATGGAGAGGTGTCCTCAGGAATGGTTCGCCAGCCTGGTTGTAGATGCAGGCTGGGATGGAGCTGTGTCCAGTTGTGAAAGCTGCAGCTTTGAGTCTTCAGACTCTTGTCCTAGGCTTAGCTAAGTGTCAGCCCTGATGGTGGATTGACACTGGTTTTTTTTCTCTTCACTCTCTGTGATAAGATGTGCTCTCTGGGTAGAGCTGGTTTTAAAAGAGGACCAGCCCCTCCCTGTTTAGGGGGTTTTATCATCCTGGTCAGGTGGTGGCTAACTCTCCAATCACAGTCCAGTGTACATGGTGCAATACAATTGGTTGAAACTTTCATCCACTTAACCCTTGCCTGTTCAGACAGGATCTACAGCTGCTAATTACCTAATGACCCAGTGCTAGAACCTTTAGAGGGTTCATGACCTCCTCTGACAGCTCCTAACCTGGAGAGGGCACTGTAGCTAACACGCTTAAACCAACTGTTTGTCAGGGAAAGGTGTGGTGTCATGTCCTGTAATCCACTCCTTGCAACAAGGCCTGAGAATTTGTTTGGAAACACCTCCCCTAGGTGACAATAAGATACACATAAATGGTACGCATTATACCTGCCGTCTGATGGTCTTACCCTTGGTGTGTGATATCTAGGCGTTACTTTTTGATCATTCCTGGTCCCCTAAGGAGCTGCAGTTTACAGAGGCCACACAATGACTGAGCTCAGGTTCTAGGTGTCAGGATTTCACAAAGACATAGTACAAAAGACGGTCCGACACAGTCATACCTTGGGTAGCAAATTAGTAATGTCCATTTTCCTAGGGAGAAAAAGGCATGTATAATGCAAACAAAATGTCAATTTTTTGAAAACAAAAGGCATTAAGTGCAAAACATAATAAATGGCAACTTTTGAGTATCTGGCTACAGTCTCTCAGAGAGCTCTTGCAGATGAGAGTCCATTCTCTAGGCACAGCCATTGATGTGGGGAAAACAGTGCAGAAAACAAAGGGTCTTCTCTTCAGATGGGGGACAGAGTCCTTTGGTGTGATGACTGCTTCAGCACAGGTGGGTGCTAGTATAGCACAACTAAGGAGAAAGGTCAGGATAGTCTCTTGACTTATAAAAAATAGGGGAAGAGTCCCAGGATAGTCTTTGGCTCTATATAGAGTATGTGGGTGCAGCCCAACTGGGAGTAATAGCAGCAAAATGTTCTATTTACAATGTACAGTATTGAATGGGCTTCGGCCCATCAGGGGATACTCACTGTTGCTCCGGAGCAATATCAGGATCCGGGACCAGATCAGGATCGTGTGGGGCAACAGCAAACAGCTGGGGACCTCCAGTGGTAGTTCCAGGAACTGGAGGATGTTCAGTGTCCTCGCGAGAATCCTGATATTCAGGGGGAGGGGCGCTGTCCTCCGGGGTATCGGCCTCTTCAGCCTGTTGTTCAGCAAGGTCCAGAACCATCGATGGGTCCAGGAACAAATAAATGGGAGTCTGCGGCAGCACCGGGGCTCCCTCCGCCTCCAAATCTTCTGGAGACGGGTCATTACCCCACTGGTAGGCAGCTGCTGGAGGAAAGTCTTCTGTTGGAGCCCCCAGATGGGGCTCATCTGCCGAACCAACTCCCACCATGTAGGAACCTTGAGAGACGGCCGGGATACTCCCCTGGACCAGGCCTGCACCATGGATGGCGATGAGACCCATGCTGACGACCGCCGTAAATGGGGCGCTCATGTGGGTCACTGCCTGCGGAGTTGCAGCCCCGGAGAAAACGTAAGACTCTCACCAGACGTCTTCCTCGAAGAGGTCCTCATAAGGCCTCCTTCTCGGGATCAGGGATCTGGGTGACACCAGCCAGCCAGGCTCCTTTGGGTCCTACCTGCAGAGAGAACTCAATCCCCTCCCTGGCCCTGAGGTTGTGGAGTCGTTCTGGAAAATCGGGCCACTTGACGGACCAGTGGGGAATGAAGACCTCCCATGCATTGTAATCTTGGGTGGCGAAGCCGAAGCCCCGCTGCCAGTCAAAGCAGTGGACCTGGCCTGTTGTCGGGTGTTATTGGATCCAGGCACCCTCCTTCGAGCGGCCTGTCATCAACCGCTGGGCATCCACAGTTGCCGGACAGGAGCAGGAACAACCGGAGGCCCCACAGGGACAGTGGAAGCGGAAGGGTGACTTCAGGCGCAACAGGCCCGGGAACTGGCTCTGGAACAGGAGTTGGGGCCTCCTCATGTGGTGCCACAGCGCGGGCCCTGGTTACCAGCATGGTAGCTGGTAGGGGCAGCAGTTACCTCCCGGGTAGTCCATGGTGCTCCGTCACTGACTAGAGGGTGGAGTCAATGTTCTTCCTGCCAAGAGCTGTGGCGGCCTCTATTTCCTCCTGTGCCACAGAGCTAGCAGGCAGGAATCGTGCCATTCGAGCTTGGGGAGTCACCTTGATTTCCCGCCAGTGAGGATTTTGGCTGGCTGAAGCTCCTTGCTGCACCACACAGACTTCCAGAGATTAACTTTTCAGGCGTTGCAGCGCCAGATGTAGCAGAGCTGACATACTTGTTTAGCAGGGATTAACCTTCTGGGTGCTGGAGAAGTGCTATGTTGTAGCACACAAATCACTTGGGCCTTAACCCGGATCGCAGCAGGGATAGGCAGCACAGTCTTTTAATAAAAGGACAGTCTATGGTGCCAGTATAAAGCACGGAATAAGATATCCTGTTCGTGACGCCAACTACAACATTCCCCATCGGGGCCTTGCCTTTTCTTGGGGCCTGGAGGCAGCCGGGGCCCAGAATACCATAGTGGCTGGTGGTTGCGGCCTAGGCACGCTGTGGTCACGGTGTTTTGTATGGGGACTGGAGTGCAGTCCTACAGCCTGGCAAGTCTCCAGCAGGTAGTGTGTGCAAGAAATATGGAGAGGTTGAGGTACTGGTTCTCCCTAGGGAAACCCCTAAGTGTCTGATGGTGGAGTCCCTCGGTATGAATGGGGAGCCCGTGGTGACATCCGTATCCAGGGATCAGACAGAGGCAACGTTGTGCAAAATAACTTATGGTTCTTTATTAGAACAACAGCACGCAAACAGGCCTAAACGTTCTCACAGCAGAACTGGTACTGGAGTGGTCATGGAGAGGTGTCCTCAGGAATGGTTCGCCAGCCAGGTTGTAGATGTAGGCTGGGATGGAGCTGTGTCCAGTTGTGAAAGCTGCAGCTCTGAGTCTTCAGACTCTTGTCCTAGGATTAGCTAAGTGTCAGCCCTGATGGTGGATTGACACTGGTCTCTCTTAACTCTCTCTGTGACAGGATGTGCTTTCAGCGAAGGGCTGGTGGTAAAAGAGGACCAGCCCCTCCCTTTCCAATCACACTCCAGTATACATGGTGCAATACAATTGGTTGAAACTTTCATCCACTTAACCCTTGCTGTTCAGACAGGATCTACAGCTGCTAATTTCCTAATCTGGAGAAGGCACTGTTTGCAACTACTCCCCTGCCCATGTATTGGCAGGGGTGTTGCACGTTGTATAAAATTCACTTTGCTTGCTTTAGATTGTAATAGTTTCCCGTTCACTGCCGTTATAATACATGATGGAAACATTCCAAGTGTAGTGTATTTCCTCTAGTGAGTAGCATTCTCCAGAAAATATTCACTGCCGTTATATAGGACAAAAACATTGTAGCGTATTTTTTGTGGACAAGTAGCAAATCCAAAGTTTCCAGAAGTTTCCATCTCACAACTGTTGTGGCATCGTCTCTGATGTTGTCTCCTCTTACCGTCTACATTTTTGAACTACACGACCCTCCAAAATATTCTATCTGCTACTCCAGGTTTGGTGGAACTACAACTAAGTTGTATTTTACCGTATTCAATAACCGGCACATAGATGGGCAGTGCTGTCCTGATGCTGTCATAGAAAATGAAACAGTTTGATTATCCGATGTCTGATCTCCGTGGTCCTAAGACCATAGATCAGTGGATTGATTAGGGCAGGAAGGAGCAGGTAGGTGACGCTGATAAGATTGTGTGTGTCCTGTGACGCTGATCGTGACACTCTGTACACAATGGATGACGTGAGCCTAAAGAAGAAGACAATCAGGATGACCAGGATGTGTGTCCCACATGTGTGAAGGGTCTTTTGTCTTGTTGCCCCGGATATGGTGAATGCTGCCCTCATGATACAGGTGTATGAGATGGAGAGGAAGCTGATATCAAATAGAAGGGATAAGACTCGCAGGGTCAGACCTATATGTTTATTTTTGGAGATGTCCCCACAAGATAAGCTCATCAGCGGCATGTGCTCACAGGCGAAATGGGGAATGACATTTGACTTGCAGAACTGTACTCGCGAAGCAAGGTAGATGATGGGAGTTATAATCAAAATGCTGCGTGCGAGGGATGCCATAGTCAGTAGGATCATGTTGTTCCTGGTCATTATATTGCTGTACTGCAGCGGCTTACAGATTGCGATATATCGGTCCAGTGCCATCATCAGTAGAATGCTATAGTCCATCAAGACTTGGGCGTATATAAAGAACATTTGGATTAAACATCCAACCAGCGAGATGTGAATGTGGTGGAGGAGGAATCCGAGGAGCATCTGTGGGATGATGGTGGTTGTGTTGCAGATGTTCACAACAGACAGCAGGGAGATGAGGACATACATCGGAGCATGCAGGGAGCTCTCCGTCCGCACTACATGGATGATAACACTGTTGGAGAATAGAATCACGAGATAGGCCAGGAAAAATGGGATGAACAAGAGACGTCGGGATTCATGGAAACCAGGGAACCCCAAGAGGATGAAATCCTGATAGTAGTGAACCAAGGAATTGTTCAAAACATCAGCCATGACCAGGACACCAAGAGAAGGAACCAACCACCTGTCAAGTTAAGAAGGAGCCCATGTCATGTCTTACTTGTGCCTCCATTCTTTATAGCTGCTGATCAGTTTGTTAACTTCTACATAGTTCAGTAAAAATCTTGGGTATATGTGAAAGTATAAGTATAAAATCATTGCATGGATTCAAAAATCATCAGTATACAAACAAATAAAAATCACCATACAAGCAATTGATTTTTCATATCCTTTAGTGAAAAATACCATATTATACAAAAATTCTTTTACTTCTTTCTATTTTTCTTATTATTTTGTAGTAATCCACAGTCCATTTGGAGTCATACACTATAGAAAACACTTTATATGGCATTCGGTCGGTAAATACTTTCTTAGTCCGTCTTCTTTGGAAAATCGACTCACAGTGGATAACGGGCAGAAACATTACACCGACGAGACCGGAGGTCTGTTAGGTGAGCTTCGTCCTGTGATGTTTCCGGGGAACCCCCCCTTCTTAAGATATGCTCAGTAGGTAATCTCACCGCTAGTTATACACATTGGGGCTCATTTACTAAGGGGCGTGCTGCGCTTTCCTCAGACTGTGCACCTATTTCGGGGATTACACGGCTTGCACAGGTATTTAACAGGTGTCTGAGCTGGGATTGTGTCACACCCGATCGGATTGTGGCTCAGTTGCACTGACTTCCATGCGAGACAAATTGGGGGGCGGCCGACTGATTCGGACCGAGAGCTGGATTTAACTTTCTAATTGTGTTGCAAGCCCAAGCACAATTAGGGCACAGAGCATTATTGTCGGTGCCGGTGAACTCCAGCGGTGGCAGCCGAGTTTAAGGTACCTTAGCAGAAGACAGTCTCGTGGTCAGGTCCAGGCACAGGGTCAGGGCAGGCGGCAGAGATACAAGGTCAAGTCCAATCCGGGGTCAGCAACGGGAGGTCCAGGCAGGTGGAAACAGGAACACGGGAACTCAGTAGCAGGAACACAGGGGAGCTCAGGAACACACAGTAATGCAGGAATATCGCTGTTGTGCTTTCTGTTGTGCACAAAGTTCCGTCAGGGAGAGACAGGTTTAAATAGCCTTCTGGGAAAATGGCTAGCCCAATTAATGGTGCGCTGGCCCTTTAAATGTCCTGAAGCCAGCGCACACACCTTAGGACACACTGGCGTTGCGCCCATGGCAGCGAAGGGCACGAGTGAGTCTGCAACCCGCGATATGGGTCGCGGGAACACCTGTGACAGTACGCCTCCTTCTTCGGCCTACCCCTCCCTACGACAGGCTTGAGTAGGGAGACATGGAAGGAGATCGGGATGCGCATGGTGGGAGGAAGGCGCAGCTTGTAGGACACCGGATAGATGCTAGTCAGGTCCAGGAGCCTGTGTCTCTTGTCAGCCTGGAGCTTGGTACGGGCAGAAACCTGTAACAATGGCAGGCGAGTCTGCTCCCAGTTCTCGTACCAACTCCTCAACAACAGGGACATCCGAGGACACAGGCAGAGGAAGAGAAGGGCGTGGTTGCTGTCCATAGTGTGAGAAAGTAAGAGGTATTGTGTGGGAAAACCGCTATCTGTCCTACAGGCAGATGAAGGGTGTGTGGTAAAAGCCCTGGGTTTGTCTGCAGTAACCCAAGTGTTAATGCAGACATGATAAGCAGGAATAGTCTGTTTTGTCTGTGTTGGCCTCGCTAACATGGACACATTGTAATGTCCGTACTGGGCCTGCTTATTATGGAGTAGGGGTAGGCTGGTAGTGGGACTCCTACTCCACCCGGGCTTCGGTCCTGGGTTGGTGAATTGCCCACAGGTGCGGGTCTCAGGCCTCGTTAGGGCCTGATTTAATCTACAGGCCAGAAGCAGTGGGAGAGGCCCTACCTGGAGAGCTGAAAGCGAGATTGCATTTTCACAGCAAAGGTAACTGAGGGTCTCCTGTCTTGCTGCTGGCCAAGAGCAGGTGCCAGGCAGCCTGGTACCCGGATAGCTAGGGTCCGTCAAATGTATTAGACAGCGCCTAGCCGGGCAGGAATTACTTTTGCGATGTTTTTTTTTGCATGTGCCTACGCCAAGGCTGAAGTTGTGTTCTATTTTGCAAGTGTGAATAAACACTTAAATTGGACTTTAAACCTGTGTGTGTCACTGCTTCCTGCACTGCTACCAGTCAACTACCAGAGCAATTCCCCACACATGGTGGATTGGAGCGGGCATAGTGCAGTGAAGTATACACTAGTGCATGTCCTGGACAGCACTGAAGCTGCAAGCCACAGCCATGGAGGAGTTAATCAAGCAGCTTGTCCAGTCCAACGTGCAGCAGCAAGAGACAAACAGATTGCTGCTCCAGCAGGTAACAGCCCTGACCGCTGCTCAGCAAAGGACTGTCCCAGCAATGACGGTGAAGGACGCCAGGAAAGAGGTCCGCAAAGCTATAACCAAGATGACCGCCGAGGATGATGTGGAGGTCTATCTGACAGGCTTTGAGAGGGTGGCCACCCGAGAGAGGTTGCCACAGCAGCACTGGGCAGAGGTGTTGGCCCCCTTCCTCGTCGCTGATCCCCAGCAGGCATACTACGACCTAAGCGAGGAGGATGCCCGGGACTACTCCAAGGTAAAGGCAGAGATCTTGGCCCGACTAGGAGTGGATCAGCATCTACGCGCTCAAAGAGTGAATAGCTGGAGATACCAGGAGGCGCTACCCCTGAGGGGGCAAATGCACCAACTTGTTCACTTGGTCCGCAAGTGGCTTCAGCCGGAGATCCACCCCAGCCCAGATGGTCGAGAAGGTTGTTTTGGACCGTTTCCTGAGGGCCTTGCCGGGTGAGATCCAACAATGGGTGGGACACGGGGACCCGTCTGATGCCGAGGCGCTGGTGGGGTTGGTGGAGAGGTTTTATGCCACTCAGGCCCTAACAAAGAAAGCCCCTTATACCCAGACGGGCCCTAAGGCACACACAAATTCCCGGGGCAAGACAACTCCCAATGTCCGGGATGTACCCCAGGGGAGGAGGAGGGGGGAGGCTCCCACCTGTTGGACCTGCCATGAGCCAGGTCATATTGCAGCCCATTGCCCCAATTCCTCAGAGCCCATGGACTGCAGTTCCGCCAGAAGGGTTTCTCTCTAAGCTGCCCCTGTCTACACAGCTACTAGCCCCGACTCTGCTGATGAGCGCCACCTGTGCCGGGTGACTGTGGCAGGGCATCCATCGTTGGCCTTGCTGCACTCAGGCAGTCGGGTGACCTTGATTAATGGGTCCCTCACAGACCCCAAGGCGGTCACAGGGCGCACAATTGGAGTCCTGTGCATCCATGGGGACGTAAAGGACTACCCCACCACAGTTATTAACTTCCAGACCTCTTGTGGAGAGACGCTACATGAGGCAGCGGTTGTCATGAACTTGCCCCATGATCTTATTTTGGGACGGGACTTCCCCATGTTCTGGACTCTATGGCGGGGAAACCAAGAGTTGGGGGGTTGTTCTCCTGTGTTGTCTGGTCAGATCTCTGAACCCCAGCCTGATGACCCAGACTCTGGAGTTCCTGCCGTAGGGGTGACCGCCACAGAAGATGGAAGTGTAATGTTTCCCGTAGATGTTATGGCAGGCGAAACTGAGGAGGTAGTGACAGGACCGCAGTTGTCGGATTTGGAGGTATCCCGTGACAACTTTGGTACTGCACAACTCCAGGACCCCACTCTGGTCCGCGCCAGGGAAAATGTGGTAGAGATTAATGGTGTACCTCAGCACCCAGGTGCGGATAAGTTGTTCCCTCGAGTGGTGGTAAATCAGGAGTTATTGTACCGCATTGATAAGGTCCACGGTGAAACCCGGGAGCAGTTAATGGTACCTCAGCCATATCGTCAGATGGTGTTAGACCTTGCACATAAGCATGTGATGGGAGGGCACCTAGGTACCACAAAAACTCTGGAACGCATCTTGCAGCGTTTTTATTGGCCCGGAGTGTACGATAGGGTAAAAAGGTATTGTGAAACTTGCCCTGATTGTCAATTGCATGCTCCCATGGTACACTTTCGAAGTCTGTTGGTACCTCTGCCCATTATTGAGGTACCCTTTGAAAGGGTCGCCATGGATTTGGTTGGTCCTTTGGTAAAATCTGCTCGGGGGCATCAGCATATCCTGGTAGTCATGGACTATGCTACCCGATATCCTGAGGCCATCCCACTACGGCACACCTCTGCGAAACTAATTGCTAAAGAGTTGTTTGCCATGTTCTGCCGGGTGGGACTTCCCAAGGAGATCCTCACAGATCAGGGGACTCCTTTTATGTCAAAAGTCACCAAGTAGCTAGGTCGGCTCTTTAATATTAAACAGTTACGCACCTCTGTGTACCATCCTCAGACGGATGGATTGGTAGAACGGTTTAACAAAACTTTAAAGAGTATGCTAAAAAAGGTGGTGAACAAGGATGGGAAGGACTGGGATGTACTCTTGCCATATTTAATGTTCGCCATCCGAGAAGTCCCCTCTACTGGGTTCTCGCCGTTTGAGTTAGTGTATGGCAGACATCCCAGAGGTCTCCTGGACATAGCCAAAGAGACATGGGAACAAGAGCCCACCCCCCACAAAAGTGTAATAGACCATATCTCAGATATGCAGGACAGGGTGTCGGCCGTCATGCCCATTGTCAAAGAGCATATGGAGGAGGCACAAAGAACTCAAAGCCGGGTTTATAACAGGTCAGCATAAGTAAGGACCTTTAATCCCGGTGATCGTGTGTTGGTGCTAGTCCCCACTGTAGAAAGTAAGTTTCTCGCTAAATGGCAAGGACCGTATGAGGTTATAGAGAAAATAGGAGAGGTGAACTACAGGATACATCAGCCCGGACGGAGAAAACCCGAGCAGACTTATCATGTAAATCTGTTAAAGGCCTGGAAAGACAGAGAGAGTCTGCATACAGAGATGGTTCTGGCTAGTCCACCTCCTGCGATACCCTCACAGGCTGCAGGTAAGCCTGTGCCGGAGGCAGAAGTGCGAATAGCCGATACCCTTACCAAAGAGCAACAGCGAGAGGCTCGAGAGTTTGTAGCAAGAAATACAGATGTGTTCTCAGAGTTGCCAGGCTACACATCTGTAATTAAACATGATATTGTCACTGAGCCAGGGGTAAAGGTAAGATTAAGGCCGTACCGAGTCCCTGAAGCTCGTAGAGAAGCCATATCAGAAGAAGTTCAGAAGATGCTGAAGCTAGGGGTTATTGAGGAGTCTAAAAGTGAGTGGGCCAGTCAATTGTTCTAATTCCCAAACCGGATGGGACGTTGCGATTTTGCAACGATTTTAGAAAATTGAATGAGGTGTCTAAGTTTGATGCCTACCCCATGGACTAGGGGGTGCTCGGTACTTCACCACCCTGGATCTAACTAAAGGATATTGGCAGGTACCCCTGACAGATAGGGCTAAAGTGCAAGTGTGAATAAACACTTAAATTGGACTTTAAACCTGCGTGTGTCACTGCTTCCTGCACTGCTACCAGTCAACTACCAGAGCAATTCCCCACAATAGACAATGAAGAAGGGAGCTGAGCCAGAAGATTTGGAATCCAAGAAATTAAAAGACAACTCCGCCCACGGCAACAGAGTGGACCAGTCGTCTTTACAGGCAGAAACAAAATGAAGAAGGTAACATCCCAGTGCCTGGTTAACCCTCTCCACTTGTCCATTGGACTGAGGGTGGTAAGCTGAGGAGAAATCCAACTTTACCTGCAGTTGGCTGCAGTGAGAATGCCAGAAGCAGGAACCAAACTGAACTCCCCGATCAGAGACGATGTGTTGAGGAAGACCATGTTGCCAGAACATATGTTGAAAGAAGAGGCTGGCAAGACATCTTTGAAAACCACCCAGATGATGGTACGAGTGACCATGGACAACTGGATATCTGCAACGGAAGCAAGAGACCAGCTCGTTTCAGATGGGAAGTCTTATTATGGGCCCAGGAGGTGCAGGATCCCACAAAGTGCCAAACATCCTTGTCGTGCCTGTTTGAGATTATGTAGCTGAGGAAAGGTAGGCTTTGTTGGTGGAACAGACACTTCTCTAGCTTGGCGTAGAGATGATTATCCCGTAGACAGGCAAGAACTTGCCGCTTGTGGATCGGAGAGAAGACCAAAATGTCTTCCAAGTAGACCACGACACACGTATATAGAAAATCTCAAAAGATGTCATTGACGAATTCCTGGAAGACAGCTGAAGCATTACAAAGTCCAAATGGCATCACAAAATATTCAAAATGTCCATTTCGGGTGTTAAAAGCTGTCTTCCATTTGTCACCCTTGCGGATCCAGATGAGGTTGTAGGCCCCACGCAGGTCCAGCTTGGAGAAAATCCTGGAACCGTGCAGGCGGTCGAACAGCTCCGTGATCAATGGCAGAAAATAGCAGTTCTTAACCGTGATCCTTTTAAGTCCACAATAGTCAATGCAAGTAGCCGTCTTTCTGAGTAACAAAGAAGAATCCTGCGCCCGCATGAGAGGAGGACTTCCGTATGAAACCTCTTTGCAGGTTCTCCTTGATATACTCAGACTTGGCTGTGGTCTTGGGAACAGAGAGCGGTTACACACAACCTCGGGGAGGAGAGGTATCCGGCAACAAATCAATAGGGCAGTCATAGGGACAGTGAAGGCAAAGTCTCTGCCTGCTTCTTGTAGAACACATCAGTGAAGTCCCGGTAACATGTTGGTAGACGTTGGGAGACACGGAGAAGATGGGTACTGGTAGATTCGCCACCATACAGCGGGACTGGCACTCTGGACCCCAATGTAGCATTTTCCCCGTCATCCAGTTGAGTACTGGTGCATGAAGCTGCAGCCACTGGGCCCAACAGGATGGAGGAAGTGGACCGTGGTAGTACATAAAAATACAGTCTCTCCTTGTGCAGCACACTGACATGCAAGGACAGAGGTTTTGTGCAGTACTGGACCAGGTCAGAGAGGTATTGGCTACTGACAGAGGAGATGACCAAAGGCTTCTCGAGGTGAACCACGTTGATGTGATGCTGGGAGACCAGAGCGGTATCCACGAAGTTCCCTGCGGAACCGGAGTCCAAGAAAGCAGAGACCTGAATCTGGGTGCCAGTGCCAATGCCGAGAAGCACCGGAATCAACAGGTGTGGAGAAACTTTGCTTACACCTAGGGACGCTTCTCCCAAGAACCCTAGGTGCTGGGGTTTCCTGGACTCGGGACGGGCAGGACAAGGCCCAATGAAGTGCTCTGGACTGGCCCAATAAAGGCAGAGGTTTCCCTGACGTCCTCTGATACGCTCCTAGGAGAGTCTGGCTCTGTCCACCTCCATAGGCTCCTCTGCAGATGGTCTGGAGGAAAGCTGGATAGGATGGAGTGGCCTTTGGAAAGCAGGAGCCAGGTAAGGAGGGCGTCATGGACGGATTGGGGTTGCTTGTGGCATAACTCTTTGGCATGCTCCCTAAACCGCACCGACAGCATATTCTCCCACGGAGGATTTCCCCTGGCATAGCTTTAACATCGCCGTCTCAGCATCTCCATCATACTTGCCAGGTATAGACAGCCGTAGCCTAGGTTCAGCAGCAGGAAGACAGGCGGGGTTGCAGAAGTCACGGGAGCAGTCTCAGGAACCTGTTGCTGATGCGGAGTGGCTAGCATCTCTTGCAGTATGGCGGTGACGTGTCCTAGCTGTTCTCGTGGAGCAGCAATCTGCCAGTACTGCTGGACCACGATGGTGGCAAGATCAGGGCCGACCGGAAAGCGGAACCTCGGCGGGATCCATGTCCGGATCTTACTGACATGATTCGGGATGCCTGGATCTTTTGGACCACTGCAGGAGGTGGTACTAGCCGACACCTGGGACCGAAATCTAAGTGGCACCTGTTTTTCACCAGAGCTTGCCGCACAGCGGGATGGTCTTGCTTCTGCGGGGTACCACCAGGTTGTTCCACAGATGCGACTAGCCCGCGGTGGCAGCCGAGGTCAAGGTACCTTAGCGCAAGACAGGCTTGTGGTCAGGTCCAGGCACAAGGTCAGGGCAGGCGGCAGAGATGCAAGGTCAAGTCCAATCCGGGGTCAGCAACGGGAGGTCCCGGCAGATGGGAATGGGAACACAGGATACAGGCACACAGGAACACAGGGGACGAGAACTCAGGAGCAGGAACACACAGGTACGCAGTAACACATGGGAACTCTGGAACACATAGGATCGCAGCGCGTCAGAAGAAGATTTCAGGAAACGAGATCTCGCTGGTGCCAGTGTTGGGCTGTGATATCAAGCATGACCACAGCGTGTAAGCATGTCCAACGTGGATCGGATCCCCCGGTGTGCTTACCGGGGGATCCGATCCCTCCTGCCGCGGGCCCCAGGTCCGGCGAGTGATCTGAGGCTTCCGGCTCCTCTTCTAGCCGGGTTCTGCGGCATGCTCAGTTACTTACACTGTAAAGGCTTGTACAAGCGATCGGATGATCGCTTGTTCAAGCCAAAGGATGGAAAATGTAAAAAAAAAAAAAAAAAGATGAAAGATCATTTTATAATAATAATTAAGTAAATAAAATAAAAGTCCCATAATCTCCCCAGTTACACATATAATGCAAATAAAGTATAAAGAACACAAAACCACAAAAAAATTCAATATTGAACCCGCTCAGTGAACGACGAAAAAAAAAAACACGAAGACCTTCTCGTAATATACAATTTTTCATCAAACACCAACACAAAAAATGTTCTAGAAAGTGACCAAAAAAAGCTATGTTCCCTAATATGATACGACTGAATAGAACAACTCTTTTCGCAAAAAATAAGCCCTCAACCAGATCTGACAGAAAAATAGAGAAGTTATGGCCCTAAAAAGTTGTCAATAAAAATAATGTGAAAGATAAGAAAAACTATATAACTATATAAATGAGGAATCACCACAATCGTCGTGACCAGAGAATAAAGATAAAATATTAATTTTATGTTATGGTGAGCGGTGGGGGGGAGGGGGTTTTGGGTAGGCTTGAGTGCTAAAAATCCAAAATAAAAATGGATGATTTTGTTTGTGTCCCCCTTGAATTAGTTAATAAAATCTCATGAATGAGCTACAAACCGCCAAAATGAATTATCTATACATTGTATCTCATCCCGTAAAAAATAAGCCTCATATGTTCACATTAACAAAAAAAAAATTTATAGCTTGTACAATGTACAATACAAATCTGTTGTGAATGGTGCTGCTCCATCCTATCCCCGGCCGTGCACCCATACAGCAGGTTACCACCACATATGGGGGATCAGCACTCGGGAGGAATTGGGCATCAAACTTTTCAGAGCGTTTCATCATTTAATTTATTATGTAACGGTCAGTTTTGGCCTAAATGTATTTTCCAAAAAAAATTCTAAAGTTTCTAAATCGCGGGTCCATTTTGTTTTAACCCATGTGAAACACTTAAAGGGTTAATAGACTCAATAGAAGTTGTGTTACACACGTTGAGGGGTGAAGTTTCTATAGTGGGGTCATTTATGGGGTGTTACTATTATTTAGGCCTCAGTCACTTGGAGGCTGAGTTGTCCCTCAAAATGTAAATTTTGGCAATTTTCATGAAAATGAGAAAAATTGACCTAAAGTTCTGCAGCTCATAACATCCTATAAAAATGAGAGGACGCATAAAATATCATCTCAACATAAAGCAGACATCCCGGAAATGTTCAAGCTTTTTTGGGTAGTTTTACTTCCTGTCTGGAAAGCAGAACATTTCAAACTTGGAAAATGAAGAATTCTTACAAACTTTTGCCAAATTTTCCCTTTTTTTCAGAACGAAAACGCAAAACTTGTCACTTAAATTTCACAACTAACATGAAGTACAATGCGTCACAAGAAAACATTTTCAAAATCACCGGATATGTTACAGCGTTCCGAAGTTGTAACCAACTATCGTGACACAGGGCAGATTTGAAAAATCGAGTCTGTTCATTGAGCTGAAAACTGGTGTGGGTGATAAGGGGTTAAAGTTACAAATGATTCTACAAATGGAGATAAGAACAAAAGTCTTTTTATAGCTACTTCTGATCGTCCTGCTGCAAGGATTAAAAAAACTATTTTAAAACATTGGAATTTGCTTTTGCAACATCCCTGCCAACGCAAGGCAGAGGAGTTGTTCCGAATAAGCCCCTAATATGTGTGTACCTCTGGTAGTGAGTCTGATCAACTCCCCTGCAGGACACTACACATATGCGTAGGTAATAGTGCAGCGGTAGATTCTGCCTGGTTAGGCAAGGGTTAATGTTATTTCATGTTATCATCCAATGATATGCCTCAATGCACTCAATTGTGAACTGGAGTGTAATTGGAGAAGGAGATCACCTGACCAGGGATTAACTAAACCCTTGGTCAGGGGAGGATTAGTTAGTGAGATCCCAGCTACTGACTGAGAAGCACCACCTCAGAGCACATGCTCTGCCCTCAGGCCTTCTAGGCCTAAGCTCAGCTACTACATACAGAGTGACACAGGACAAACAGGACAAAGCTGCAGCTTCCAGCATTGGACACAGCTACATCCCAGCCTGCCCCTGCATCTGGGCTGGTGAGACAACTCCTGAGGTTCCTTCTCCAAGATCACTCCAGTATTGCCTTTGTACAGACTCGTTTGGACACGTTGCCTGCTGCTGCTGCTGTTGGTCCGAATAAAGAACTGTAAGTTATTTTTGCACAACATTGCCTCCGTCTGGTCCCTGCTACAGCTGTATCACCATCAAGGGGGCCCCATCCATCTACCAGGGACACATACTACAGACTCCAAGGGCTGCCCCAGGGAGAACCAGCACCACAGCCGCTCCCTCCATATTTCTTGCATACACCACCTGCTGGAGATCTGCCAGACTGTAGAACCCTCCGCTCCCCATACCAAGCACCGTGACACTAGCGTGCCTAGGCCACAACCGCCAGCCACTCCAGTATTCCGGGCCCGGCTGTCTCCAGGCCCCAAGAAAAGGCTAGGCCCCGGTGGGGGATGTTGCACTTTGTTTGGAATCATAATATGGTTTGTTATTCAAGGAATCCCCACGTTTTGCATATAGTAAAAGTAAATCTGTAGTCGATCGAATAATTCAAGCAGATTAATAAAACGAAACCTACTAAACAAACATTTCTACGTGTGAAACGTAAAGCTACATTCGCTTGGTTATTTGTCAAATTTGTAGCTTGTAACCCCTTAGCACCCCCACGATTAGCGCTCAGCGCAGTACTAGTGGCAAATTTAGTAAAACATAAGAAAAATTATCTAAATCCGGTCCCCGTAATCGTACTGACCCATAGAATAAAGATAACAGGATTATTAGATTATACGGGGGGAAAAAAAGTTATAAATCCAGTACAGAATTGAAGCTTTTCTACTCCTGACCTTAAAAGAAAAAGTTCCTAAATTTTCAACAATAGGAGAAATCAACCCCAAAATGGTAACACTGGAAAAAGCATCTCATCCCGCCAAAAAAATGCCGTCACATGACCCCAATAACGAAAAAGCTAAAATTTTATAACCTGCAACGGACCAATGAGGAAACTAAAATCCTGGCAGCTGCAGGTCACTCCTTCCCTTCTGCGCCTCGCTGTGCCCCATAAAACAAGTAACGGCCACGTGTGATTTTTGCCTTAAAATCAGTGAGATGTAATTTGTTATGTCCTTGCTATTGGAGAATCTTACTATCTATAGCACAGCTGTGTTTCCGGCACAATGGGGCAGATTTACTTACCCGGTCCATTCGCGATCCAGCCGCGCGTCCTCCGCCGTCCACCAGGTGGCGCGGCTGCGCTGAAAAGCATCGGAACGCGCTGGAGTTCACTGAGCTGGGCTGAGTGAAGGTAAGTGCAAGCTCCGCGCCAGATTTTTTTTTAAAAATGTGGCGGTTTTTCCAAATCCGTCGGGTTTTCGTTCGGCCACGCCCCCTGATTTCCATCGCGTGCATGCCAGCGCCAAAGCGCCACAATCCGATCGCGTGCGCCAATATCCGGTCCGGACTACATAAGTGCGAAGATCCTTCGAATGTGCTCTGGGGAACTTGGCCCTGTTTTCTGTGAACTGTTTAATCGTAGTATTTCAGCTGCAGTGGTTCCGTCGCTATGGAAGACGTCGTGCATTATTCCGGTCCAAAAGGTCAGGGCTCCGAGAGAACCAAATGATTACCGCCCGATAGCGTTAACACCAATAATTATGAAGGTTTTTGAGCGTTTTGTTTTGAGACATCTTGCTGAAGTAGTTGAACCGTATCTTGACCCTTTACAATTTGCATACCAACCACGTCTGGGTGTGGAGGATGCGATTCTTTATTTGCTCCACAGGGTATACATGCATCTGGACGAGCCGGGGTCTGAGATCAGGATAATGTTCTTCGACTTTGGGAGTGCTTTTAATAGGATTATCCCGAAACGTTTATGTCAGAAATTGGGTAAAATGGGGGTTGGTTCTGGCCTAATTCAGTGGATCTTTAATTATCTGATATTAAGACCGCAGAAGGTGAAAATTGGAAACACGGTGTCGGATGTGGTTGTGAGTAACATTGGAGCCCCACAGGGGACTGTTCTTGCCCCGTTTTTATTTACCATCTACACCGCAGATTTTCAAAAAAATAGAAATCAGTGTTTCCTGCAGAAATATTCGGATGACACTGCGATAATAGGGTGCATAAAAGGGGGAGATCTGTCTGAATATTGGTCGACCATTGATGTATTCTCGGAGTGGTGCGACACAAATGGTTTGGAATTGAATCTATCTAAGACCAAGGAAATGGTAATCAGTTTCCGGAAAGAACGTGATACTGATGGTGAACCTACAAAGATTAGGGGTGTCGCAGTGGAACGCGTCACAAACTATAAGTATCTGGGCGTCTATCTGGATGATAAGTTATTGTGGCATATAAATTCAGAGAAATTGTATAAAAAGGCGTCTGGGAGACTGTACTTTTTAAGATCGCTCAGGTCTTTTGATGTGGACCGTAGGATGTTGTTGTCCTTTTACCAGTCTGTAATTGGAAGTGTTTTATTCTATGCGGTGGTATGTTGGGGAAATAATGCTCGCACGACTGACCTGAACAAATTTAAGAAATTGGTCAGGAAGGTGAACTCAATTGTTGGTATTAAGACAGAGGATTGGGAGTCAGTCTTGTGTGCGCGTATGCTCTCCAAATTTAAGTCCATTGTATGTAATGAGAAAAACCCATTACATAACACACTGATGGGTCAGCGTAGTACATTTAGTGATCGGTTTTTGCACATGAAATGTAGAACGAATCGTTTTAAAAATTCTTTTATACCGAGGGCAATTGCATTAGTTAACATGGGCAAGTAATTAATATATAACCACGGTGTTATTCTTCTTTTTATACTTTTTATTGATTCTTTTTAAATAATTGTTATTATTTATATGTAAAGTATTTTGTATCTTACTCTGTTTGTATATGTATATCTGTGATCATGAATGGAGGTGTTGCTGCTGTCGTTGTGACAAAGTCAATTTCCCCTATGGGGACAATAAAGCATTCTATTCTATTCTATTCTATTCTATATCCCGGGGCAATACAGTGAAAATCGGAAATATTTGGGTAACATGTCGGGAAAACGCCCTTAGTAAATGACCCCCAATGTGTATAACTAGCGGTGGGATTACCTACTGAGCATGTCTGAGGGTCCCCCCTGAAACATCACAGGACGCAGCTCATGTAACAGACCCCCGGTCTCGTCCGGTGTAATGTCTCCCCCGTTATCCACTGTGAGTCTTTATACTATTGGAAAACTAAGAAAGTGTTTACCCACTGAGTGCAGTATAACGTGTTTCCTGTAGTGTATGACTCCAAACGGACTGTGGATGAAAAATAGGAAGAAGTAAAAGAATTTTTGGATTATAAGGTATATTTTCAGTAAAGGATACGAAAGCTCAATTGCTTGCATGGTGATCTGTTTTTGGTTGTTTACTGAAAAGTTCTATATTACACATATACATACACATACATACATGCAGCCATGTGCGCACACATATACATACACATACATACATGCAACCACATGTGCACACACATATACATACACATACATACATTCAGCCATGTGCGCACACATATACATACACATACATACATGCAGCCACATGTGCACACACATATACACACACATACATACATGCAGCCACACGTGCACACACATATACATACACATACATACATGCAGCCATGTGCACACACATATACATACACATACATACATGCAGCCATGTGCGCACACATATACATACGTTTCCATACATGCAGCCACATGTGCACACACATATACATACATACATGCAGCCATGTGCACACACATATACATACACATACATACATGCAGCCACATGTGCACACACATATACATACACATACATACATGCAGCCACATGTGCACACACATATACACACGCATACATACATGCAGCCACATGTGCACACACATATACACACGCATACATACATTCAGTCATGTGCGCACACATATATACACACATACATATATGCAGCCACATGCACACACATATACATACATACATGCAGCCACATGTGCACACACATATACATACACATACATACATTCAGCCATGTGCGCACACATATATACACACATACATACATGCAGCCACATGTGCACACACATATACACACACATACATACAGGCAGCCACATGTGCACACACATATACATACACATACATACATTGAGCCACATGTGCACACACATATACACACATACATACATGCAGCCACATGTGCACACGCATATACATACACATACATACATGCAGCCATGTGCACACATATATACATACATACATGCGGCCACATGTGCACACACATATACATACAAATACATATATGCAGCCACATGCACACACATATACATACAAACATGCAGCCATGTGCACACACATATACATACACATACATACATTCAGCCATGTGCGCACACATATATACCACACATACATACATGCAGCCACATGTGCACACACATATACACACACATACATACATGCAGCCACATGTGTACACACATATACATACACATACATACATGCAGCCATGTGCACACATACATACCATGCGGCCACATGTGCACACACATATACATACAAATACATATATGCAGCCACATGCACACACATATACATACAAACATGCAGCCATGTGCACACGCATATACATACACATACATACATTTAGCCATGTGCGCACACATATATACCACACATACATACATGCAGCTACATGTGCACACACATATACACACACATACATACATGCAGCCACATGTGTACACACATATACATACACATACATACATGCAGCCATGTGCACACACATATACATACACATATGTAGCCATGTGCACACATATATACATACATACATGCGGCCACATGTGCACACACATATACATACAAATACATATATGCAGCCACATGCACACATATACATACATACATGCAGCCATGTGCACACACATATACATACATGCAGCCATGTGTGCACACATATACATACACATACATACATGCAGCCATGTGCACACACATATACATACACATACATACATGTAGCCATGTGCACACATATATACATACATACATGCGGCCACATGTGCACACACATATACATACAAATACATATATGCAGCCACATGCATACACATATACATACATACATGCAGCCATGTGCACACACATATACATACACATACATACATGCAGCCATGTGTGCACACATATACATACACATACATACATGCAGCCATGTGCACACACATATACATACACATACATACATGTAGCCATGTGCACACATATATACATACATACATGAGGCCACATGTGCACACACATATACATACAAATACATATATGCAGCCACATGCACACACATATACATACATACATACATACAGCCATGTGCACACACATATACATACACATACATACATGCAGCCATGTGCACACACATATACATACACATACATACATGCAGCCATGTGCGCACACATATACATACGTTTCCATACATGCAGCCACATGTGCACACACATATACATACATACATGCAGCCATGTGCACACACATATACATACACATACATACATGCAGCCACATGTGCACACACATATACATACACATACATACATGCAGCCACATGTGCACACACATATACACACGCATACATACATGCAGCCACATGTGCACACACATATACACACGCATACATACATTCAGTCATGTGCGCACACATATATACACACATACATATATGCAGCCACATGCATATACATACATACATGCAGCCACATGTGCACACACATATACATACACATACATACATTCAGCCATGTGCGCACACATATATACACACATACATACATGCAGCCACATGTGCACACACATATACACACACATACATACAGGCAGCCACATGTGCACACACATATACATACACATACATACATTGAGCCACATGTGCACACACATATACACACATACATACATGCAGCCACATGTGCACACGCATATACATACACATACATACATGCAGCCATGTGCACACACATATACATACACATACATACATGCAGCCATGTGCACACATATATACATACATACATGCGGCCACATGTGCACACACATATACATACAAATACATATATGCAGCCACATGCACACACATATACATACAAACATGCAGCCATGTGCACACACATATACATACACATACATACATTCAGCCATGTGCGCACACATATATACCACACATACATACATGCAGCCACATGTGCACACACATATACACACACATACATACATGCAGCCACATGTGTACACACATATACATACACATACATACATGCAGCCATGTGCACACATACATACCATGCGGCCACATGTGCACACACATATACATACAAATACATATATGCAGCCACATGCACACACATATACATACAAACATGCAGCCATGTGCACACGCATATACATACACATACATACATTTAGCCATGTGCGCACACATATATACCACACATACATACATGCAGCTACATGTGCACACACATATACACACACATACATACATGCAGCCACATGTGTACACACATATACATACACATACATACATGCAGCCATGTGCACACACATATACATACACATATGTAGCCATGTGCACACATATATACATACATACATGCGGCCACATGTGCACACACATATACATACAAATACATATATGCAGCCACATGCACACATATACATACATACATGCAGCCATGTGCACACACATATACATACATGCAGCCATGTGTGCACACATATACATACACATACATACATGCAGCCATGTGCACACACATATACATACACATACATACATGTAGCCATGTGCACACATATATACATACATACATGCGGCCACATGTGCACACACATATACATACAAATACATATATGCAGCCACATGCATACACATATACATACATACATGCAGCCATGTGCACACACATATAAATACACATACATACATGCAGCCATGTGTGCACACATATACATACACATACATACATGCAGCCATGTGCACACACATATACATACACATACATACATGTAGCCATGTGCACACATATATACATACATACATGAGGCCACATGTGCACACACATATACATACAAATACATATATGCAGCCACATGCACACACATATACATACATACATACATACAGCCATGTGCACACACATATACATACACATACATACATGCAGCCATGTGCGCACACATATACATACACATACATACATGCAGCCACATGCACACACATATAAATACATGCAGCCACATGTGTACACACATAGGCATACACATACATACATGCAGCCACATGTGCACACATTTACATAAACATACATTTATGCAGCCATTTGCACACACATATACATACACATACATACATGCAGCCATGTGCACACACATATACATACACATACATACATGCAGCCATGTGCACACATATATACATACATACATGCGGCCACATGTGCACACACATATACATACAAATATATATATGCAGCCACATGCACACACATATACATACAAACATGCAGCCATGTGCACACACATATACATACACATACATACATTCAGCCATGTGCGCACACATATATACCACACATACATACATGCAGCCACATGTGCACACACATATACACACACATACATACATGCAGCCACATGTGTACACACATATACATACACATACATACATGCAGCCATGTGCACACATACATACCATGCGGCCACATGTGCACACACATATACATACAAATACATATATGCAGCCACATGCACACACATATACATACAAACATGCAGCCATGTGCACACGCATATACATACACATACATACATTTAGCCATGTGCGCACACATATATACCACACATACATACATGCAGCTACATGTGCACACACATATACACACACATACATACATGCAGCCACATGTGTACACACATATACATACACATACATACATGCAGCCATGTGCACACACATATACATACACATATGTAGCCATGTGCACACATATATACATACATACATGCGGCCACATGTGCACACACATATACATACAAATACATATATGCAGCCACATGCACACATATACATACATACATGCAGCCATGTGCACACACATATACATACATGCAGCCATGTGTGCACACATATACATACACATACATACATGCAGCCATGTGCACACACATATACATACACATACATACATGTAGCCATGTGCACACATATATACATACATACATGCGGCCACATGTGCACACACATATACATACAAATACATATATGCAGCCACATGCATACACATATACATACATACATGCAGCCATGTGCACACACATATACATACACATACATACATGCAGCCATGTGCGCACACATATACATACACATATGCAGCCACATGTGCACACACATATACATACACATACATACATGCAGCCACATGCACACACATATACATAAACATACATACATGCAGCCATATGCACACATATATACATACACATACATACATGCAGCCATGTGTACATACACATGCACACACATATACATATATACATGCAGCCACATGTGCATACACATATACATACACACACATACATGCAGCCACATGCACACACATATACATACACATACATACATGCAGCCACATGTGCATACACATATACATACATATACATACATGCAGCCACATGGACACACATATACATACATACATGCAGCCACATGCACACACATATACATACATACATACATGCAGCCACATGCACACACATATACATACACATACATACATGCGGCCACATGTGCGTACACATATACATATGCATACATACATGCAGCCACATGGACACACATATACATACATACATGCAGTCATGCGCGCACACATATACATACATACATACATGCATCCACATGAACACACATATACATAGACATACATACATGCGGCCACATGGGCATACACATATGCATATGCATACATACCTGCAGTCACATGGACACACATATACATACATACATGCAGCCATGTGCACACACATATACATACATACAGGCAGCAAAATGTGCACACACATATACATACATATACATACATGCAGCCACATGAACACACATATACATACATACATGCAGCCACATGGACACACATATACATACACATACATACATGCAGCCATGTGCGCACACATATTCATATATACATGCAGCCACAGGCACACACATATACATACACACACATGCATGCAGCCACATGCACACACAAATACATGCAGGCACATGCACACACAAATACATGCAGGCACACGCAGACACATATGCATATGCAACACCCTCGCCAATGCAATGGCGAGGTAGTGCTTGCGAATACGTCCCATCTGTAGGTAACACCACATTACACTACATGGTCCTTATAGGATCAAGGGGAAATTGCAGTGGTTAATCCTGCCTGGCAAGGCAGATGTTAATCTGTGATGTAATTATGTCAACCAATGTCTGTGTTACATCCTGTCCCTGTGAGCTGAGATGTGATTGGAGGAGCAGCCACCACCTGATCAAAGGGAGGTAATAAAACCTCTGGCCAGGAGTGTTCTGGAGGATTCCAGGAGAAGGTCTTTTGAGATCTTCTTTCAGAGAGATTCCATTGTAGGAGAATCCTAGAGTGAGTGAGTTATCTCAGTCTAGCCCATACCAGAGCAGGAAGAGCTTAGCCCCTGCCTCTGAAGAGTGGAGCATTAGACTAGAGTTAGTGTAGTGAGGAAAAGGGGTATCATCTTACCTTTGAAGGTGATACCTGAAGCCCTACAGGACAAGCTGAAGCTTCCTATCAGGACACAGCTGCCTCCCAGCCTGCCCTCTACATCCAGGCTGGTGAACTATCTCCTGAGGCTCCCTCCAACTCACATCTCGGCACCCTACCTACCTGTTAAAGGCACGTTTGCTGCGGTTCCTGCGGTTCAAATAAAGAACTGTAAGTTGTTTTCTTCAACTTCTGTCTCCGTCTGGTCCCTGCTAATACGGCTGCCTTCATCACCGGCACCCTGTCCATCACACAGAGACTCACACTCGGGACATTAAGGGGTTGCCCCAGGGAGATCCGCTATAGCAGCCGCTCCCTCATCATTTCTTGCCAACACCACCCTGCTGGAGACCTGCCAGGCTGTAGGACAGCCCTCCGGTTCCCCCGTACCAAGCACCGTGACAATAGCGTGCTTAGGCCGCAACCGCCAGCCACTCCGGTATCGCGGGCCCGGCTGTCTCCAGGCCTCACCTCAAGGGCTAGGCCCCGGTGGGGGATGTTGCAAGTGGCGTCACGAACAGGATATATACTTCTGTGCCTTATCCTGGCACTAAAGACTGTACTTTATTAAGAAAAAGACTGTGCTGCCTAACCCTGCTGCCATCCGGGTTTAGGCCTAAGGACTTGTGTGTTTCTGGACTGAACTGCGTTATACTGCTGCCACGTGCTGCCGAGCGTCGCTCCAGCACTCCAGAGGTTAATCCTGGCAAGAACTGTACCAGCTCTGCTACATCCGGCGCTGCCGCGCCTGAAGATTTTTACCTCAGAAACTGTGGCGCAGCAAATAATTCAAGCCCGCCAAAACCTTCACTGGCGGGAAATCCAGATGACGCACAAAACTCCACCCACGCGCGAATGGCGCGAACCCCGCCTCCTGTGGCGCAGGAAAAATTAGAGCCCGCCACAGCTCTTGGCGGGAAGGACTCAGACTCCACCCCCCTGGCCCGAGGCGGACTTCCTGCCCTGCCTCAGAGAAGCGCCAGATCTCAAGTGGATGTTGAGCTGTGAGGACTACATCATGTGGGGTCCTCCGCCCTTCCCTCCTGTGGAGCGTCCTGAGTTTTATGAAGTCCTAGAGACGATGGTGGTAGTCTCCGCGCAGCCTGTCCGAAGACCTTCCGCTGGACATCGGCTGCACCGAGGAATTACTCGGGCTTTCGTCACCCGGACCTGCTACCACACGGTGACGCAGTACCAGATTCCACCCGGGCGGATCCTCGTCCCTATCCCGGCTGCCATCCCGGTAGCGCGGGCCCACGTGGAGGCGCCACGTGGAGAGGCCCCGACTCCTGCGGAGCCAACGCCTGGGCCTGGTATGGCCGCTCCACCTGCTCCGAGGCCTACCCCTCCGGCTACGCGGCCTGCTAGCCCCGCTATGGTAGTTCCTGACCCTCCGGTGGTTCCTGCTCCTGTTCCGGCACCTACCTGTCGCCCAAGGAGATCCGAACCCGAACCGGAGCCACGAGCCCCAGCACCGAAACCTCCGCAGCCTCAAGGCCGAGGTGAGGCCACCCGCCGGCGACTCCGAGACGCTGTCTCGGAACAGCGACGCCGAGAGAAGGAGGCCCAGCGGTATATGGCCGGCAGATCCACAGCGGGAGCTTGGGTCGAGAAGAACCGCACCACCGGCATGGTCAGGTTCTTCGACAAGCGGAAGGGCTATGGCTTCGCTACCCAGGACTATACCGGACGGGAAGTATTTATACCCCGCCGGTCCGTCAAGAGGCCTGATCTGCCGGAGAGCCAGCACAACCTCAAGCCAGGCGAGTGCATAGAGTTCTCCCTGCAGGAAGGACCGCGAGGACCCTGGGCGGCTGGTGTGATCCGGATCCCCGACTCCGATGAGGACCGCTACTACCCGCATGATGACTGGTATGAGGACGACGAGTGGCCGGAGTCCCCGAACACCTCCTCTTCCTCGGCTGCGAGTCCCCGGGCGGTGACCCATGTGAATGCCCCATCCACGGTAATCGTGAGTACGGGTCCCATTGCCATCCATGGGCCGGGCATGATACAGGGCGCCACCCCCACCGGTTCCCCTGCCGGGAGCATTGTCAGGTCCCGCGGCTCTTCTGTGGGTGAGGACATCCCGGTTAGTGAACCCTGTCCGGAGGTTCCATCTAGGCCCACATCTCCCCTTGCCGGTTACCAATGGGGTGATGACCCGGCCCCGGAAGAACCGGAGCTGGAAGGAGCCGCGGCGCGGCCGCTGGACTCCGTTTATTTTTTCCTGGACCCCTCTGTGGTCCCTGGCTCAGTTGAGCCCCCGGCTGGAACAGCCGACACCCCGGGCGACAGCGCTCCTCCCCCTGAAGGTCCGGAGGATGTTGCTGCACCTGCAGTGCCCACTACTGCCACCGGGTGTCCCCAGCCGGCACCTACTCCCGCTGAGGAAGCACAGGATTCCTTATTGACTCTGGATCCTGTCCCTGTGGAACCCAGCGAAGATGCAGAGTAATCCCTGAAGGGCTGTCGCCCTCTACAGGTACTATGTCCATTGTACATATTGTGTATAACTCCATTTTCCCCAAAGAGCCAGAGACAGTCCTGAGACTCTTACCCTTATTTATCTCAGTCCAGAGATTATACGCTGTCATGTGCTATGATAGCATCCCTTCCTCTGCCACAGCAGAGATGTCATCAAAGGACTCTGTCCCTCTCCAAATAGAGGAGACCCTTTGCTTCTTCATTGCACTTTTCCCCACATCAAGGGCTGTACCCAGGAGATGGACTTTGTCAGTAGAGACCTTCTGAGAGACTGTTGCCAGATACTCCAAGGAAAAGTTGCTATTGAAATGATTATATTGCACTTAATGCCTTCCTTTTTAGGTATGGACATTCTGCTTGCACTTTTTATGCCTTTCCTTTTCAGGAAAAGAGACATTTGCTACCGTGCTACTCTGAGTAGCCTATCTATCTGTAACGTTATGTTATAAGATGTGTACCCATTGGGCTGCTAAGCCAATGTGAGTTTGCTAACCTGTTGCACACTGTCATACATGCCAGTAGTATGCATTAACCCTTTCATAGGCTTTCCAGGTTGTAGTGTGGCTGTGTCGGACCGTCTTTCTATGTAAAACACTGACCGCTACCTGATCCCTCAAACTGAGGTTTGCACATGGGGGTAGTCCGTAAACTGCGGGTCTTTAGGGGACCGGGGGTGTTACACAGATAGCACCTGGATGCCACTCATACATGGGTAAGGTTGTCAGTCAGGAGGTACTCGTGTCGCATATGCTCATGCAATGCAGATAGACACCATATAATTGCCGCCAGGGAAGAAGCGTTGATCAAACAAATATACAGGCCTTGGTGCAAGGAGTGGATTACAGGACATGACACCACACCTTTCCTACTGTACAGTTCGGTTTAATGGCGTCAGCGACCAACTGTCATACAGCTACATACTTTTGTCTTAGTCCGACACCAACCCAGGTGCCTGTCTCCAGGACCATGGGCGGTTTGTCCCTACACCTCACATAGCCTGCACTTCCCAGAAGTGCCCTTAGCCCCCTCTGTGCCCCAAAACAACTGTAGTCGAGCCGAGGGCGGCTCTTTCAATTGCCCCCGGGGTATGCAACACCCTCGCCAATGCAATGGCGAGGTAGTGCTTGCGAATACGTCCCATCTGTAGGTAACACCACATTACACTACATGGTCCTTATAGGATCAAGGGGAAATTGCAGTGGTTAATCCTGCCTGGCAAGGCAGATGTTAATCTGTGATGTAATTATGTCAACCAATGTCTGTCTTACATCCTGTCCCTGTGAGCTGAGATGTGATTGGAGGAGCAGCCACCACCTGATCAAAGGGAGGTAATAAAACCTCTGGCCAGGAGTGTTCTGGAGTTATCTGAGTGAGTGAGTTATCTCAGTCTAGCCCATACCAGAGCAGGAAGAGCTTAGCCCCTGCCTCTGAAGAGTGGAGCATTAGACTAGAGTTAGTGTAGTGAGGAAAAGGGGTATCATCTTACCTTTGAAGGTGATACCTGAAGCCCTACAGGACAAGCTGAAGCTTCCTATCAGGACACAGCTGCCTCCCAGCCTGCCCTCTACATCCAGGCTGGTGAACTATCTCCTGAGGCTCCCTCCAACTCACATCTCGGCACCCTACCTACCTGTTAAAGGCACGTTTGCTGCGGTTCCTGCGGTTCAAATAAAGAACTGTAAGTTGTTTTCTTCAACTTCTGTCTCCGTCTGGTCCCTGCTAATACGGCTGCCTTCATCACCGGCACCCTGTCCATCACACAGAGACTCACACTCGGGACATTAAGGGGTTGCCCCAGGGAGATCCGCTATAGCAGCCGCTCCCTCATCATTTCTTGCCAACACCACCCTGCTGGAGACCTGCCAGGCTGTAGGACAGCCCTCCGGTTCCCCCGTACCAAGCACCGTGACAATAGCGTGCTTAGGCCGCAACCGCCAGCCACTCCGGTATCGCGGGCCCGGCTGTCTCCAGGCCTCAAGGGCTAGGCCCCGGTGGGGGATGTTGCACATACACACACCTTCATGCAGCCATGTGCACACACATATGCACACGCATACATGCAGCAACAGGCACACACATAAACAAACACACAAATAAATACAGTCACACACACACTCAAATACATGCAGCCACAAGCAAACACATATACATACACACATGGTGAGTGAAACACATGGACAGGCTAGGCAATTGCCCAGGGCCCCCCTCCCCAAAAAAGGTCTCCAGACATGGGCACATTTGGGTGGGTGACTCTGGCCGCCGCCGTAATCACCCACCTCTGCAAGTCTTTACTATCTGACTAATATATCAACAGCACTTGAGTGGCCACAGAGCCGGATACACAAGACGTCTGAGCGCCCCGCTCTGTACACTATGGGGGGCCCAGGTGTGGGACCTCATCACACCCCGTCCTGATCTCCCTATAGGGCCACAATCTAGCAGGCGATCCCCTATGTTTAACCCTGTAGAAGACATGGTCATAGTGATTTTGGCGTCTATAGTCCCTCGCCGTGACGATCATTGTCATAGCAACCCTGAGGTCCGATAAAGACCCCAGGGCTGCCTCTAGTAGCAGAAGCTTACAGCACGATGTAACAGTGCCGCTGTCAGCCCATGTAATATGCTGCAGTACATTAGTATAAATGGGGCATCGCCGTAATCATGACCTCCCAGAGAATAAAGAGAACACATTATTATTATGGTACGATGAACGTCCGGGGGAAAAAATTATTATTCGCTATTCAATCCCCTGGAAATTATGTACCTGAAAAGTGGATCTCATCCACCAAAAAATAGTCCCCCAAATGTCCAAATTACAAAAAAATAAACATTTTATAGCCTGTACAATGTGTTCCATTTTGTTTTAACCCCTGTGAAGCATTTAAAGGGTTAACACACTTCTTAAAGTTGATTTTTTTTCACACATTGAGGAGTGAAGTTTCTATAATGGGGTAATTTATGGGG
This sequence comes from Engystomops pustulosus, assembly GCF_040894005.1. NCBI lineage: Eukaryota > Metazoa > Chordata > Amphibia > Anura > Leptodactylidae > Engystomops > Engystomops pustulosus. The sequence goes on along the minus strand of NC_092412.1, from coordinate 5,245,287 downwards.
TTTTACTGCTATTTAGGCCTCTGAAAGTCACTAAGAGCTGAGCATGTGCCTCAAATTTTGGCGGTTTTGCTGATTTTCATAAAAATGAGAAAAATTGCACCAAAAATTGTAAACCTCCTAAACAACCTAACAAAGGCATAAAACCCTGAGCCGATATAAAGCATTTGGGAAATGTTAGTTATAAAGTTACTTGGGTGCTGCAACTATCTGCCTGGAAAGCAGAACATTTTGAACTTTGAAAATTTTTGCCAAATTTCAATTTTTTTCGTAACGAAACACAAAAGACATCATCAATTTTTTTTCTATTACTTTGAAGTACGGTGTGTGACGGGAAAACAATCTCAAAATCCCTTAGATGTGTTAAAGCGTCACAAAGTTATAACCTCCTAAGACACAGGGCAAATTTTAAAAATCAGGCCTCTTCCTAAGGCCCTAAAATGGCTCAGACCAGAAGGGGTTAATCCTTATTATTATAATTAATGTCAAAAAACAAAACCCATTGTGGCCCAATGCATATATATTAATAATAATAATAACTAGGGGTTCCTGTAAGTGACTGTGGTATTTTTATGTGCGCAGTGTGGAGATGAGTGGGAGACATCTGATAATGGATTCAGCAGTGATAATCCATGGCCGGGAGGAGGGGAGATGTAGTGCTCTACCGGATGGAGCAGATGTGTCACTACTAAAGTGTGATATCAGGGGGGAGGCTGCTGCACACACATGTGGTGCGTGCTGTAAAAGGCCGCTGTATGGGGCTCCTTCCACCAGCGGGGCCTGGAGCTGGACAGCTGAAGCCCTATGTCACAGTCCGGTGGCTGTCTGCATTAAGAAGGGGCAGATATTGGACACAGCCGCGGCCCCCGTCTCCATCTGGGCCCCTGTTGCACCTTCTGCACCTATCACACGCTGGAACCCATGTGCCATTCATCCCATCTCACAGGAATCTTGTGGTCACCCATGTCCCTGTCTTCTCCTGCCCTCACCTGGTTACTAATCATTACTATTACAGTGTTAGAACTGCCCTGAATGAGGAGCCATCACCTCCAGCCCCAGAGGATCCTCTCAACACCGGGGAGAAAATCACAAACTGCAGCAGATTTTTCATATTATAATTTGCTGTGATTTTAGGTTTGTACAGTTTTGTATATTTGAAGCAGATCTTATGATAACTCTAAGAACAGAACAATCCCCAACACAGGAAAATACAAAAAGGATTTGTTTAAAAAGCCAAAAAAATGAACATTCAAAATGTAAAACAAATGTCGGAAGTTTCAAATTTAGAAAAATAAAATGATTCAAACATTAGGAAAAATATATGAGATGATAATGATCTGCTTCTCCCATAAGATTGTATGATGTATCCTGTAAGTAGAAACCTACCTGTGTGTGACCTACCTGTGTGTGACCTACCAGTGACCTACCTGTGTGTGACCTACCAGTGACCTACCTGTGTGTGACCTACCAGTGACCTACCTGTGTGTGACCTACCAGTGACCTACCTGTGTGTGACCTACCTATGTGTGACCTACCTGTGTGTGACCTACCAGTGACCTACCTGTGTGTGACCTACCTGTGTGTGACCTACCTGTGTGTGACCTACCAGTGACCTACCTGTGTGTGACCTACCAGTGACCTACCTGTGTGTGACCTACCTATGTGTGACCTACCTGTGTGTGACCTACCTATGTGTGACCTACCTGTGTGTGACCTACCTGTGTGTGACCTACTAGTGACCTACCTGCAAGGGTTGCAGAGTTGGATCCTGTTACTCTAAGTGTAATGTGAGGAGGATAAGTTTATATGTGACTGGTGAGCGGAGACGTCTCCTGCGGGATGTGATGTTTCCTGACTTCTATCTTCTCCGTGTGGACGGTGACTCCGTGTAGATGAGGCCGAGGGGACACGTAGGACACCAGAGATTTCATCAGGACAGGGGTGTGGGAATCTCTTTTTCATACAGCGCCGTGCAAAAGATTTAGGCAAGATCTTACAATCAAACAGTGAACCCGCTGTGCCATCTAACTGGTTTGGCTTTGGGCCACACACGATGGGGCTTATCCCTGGACCTCTCCAGTATTCACCCTTTCACCTCTGTACAGGGATCTGGACTTTGCTGTGGAGAGATCGCAAGGCCGCAACCTGTTGTGGTGGTCCCAGTGTAGATAGCAGCAGAAACGGGGTCAGGCAAGGCGCGTGGTCAATAACAGTCCATAGTCAAGGCAGGCGGCGTCCAATCAGAATCCAGAGACAGGCAGAGGGTCGTGGCAGGCAGCACAAGCCGGGTCATTTACCTGGGAGCGCAGATCAGGGTCAAGAACAAGCCGGGGGTCACATGGGCAACGGACAGAAACAAAATACCACATAGCAGGACTAGCAAGCTGGGAATCTATGCTCAGGCACAGCGAAGAGGGCATGCTGGGGTATATGGAGGTGGCTGTGACAGTCTAGCTTGGAAACGCTCTAATGGAGCTGAAGCACGCTGAAGGTAAGCCTGCAACAGGGAACACAAAAAGGGGCGGATCCCATGGTCAGCGTTACAATACCCCCCCTTCCACTTATGTCCCCTCTTCTTGGGACCAGAACCGGACAGAAACATCTTGATAATCAATGTTCTCCTCGGGTTCCCAAGACCTCTCTTCAGGACCGAATCCCTTCCAGTCCACGCAATAAAAGCTTCTCCTTCTTATTCTCTTGCTATCCGGAAACATAAGTGACACCACCAGGAGAAGGAGCAGGAGCAGAACTCTTAGGCGCCTTTCACACTTGGGTTCTGTGTGTGGCTTTTGCCCCACAGAACTTGCATTGCACTCTGACCTATTGTAATCAATGGGCTTTTTCAGACTTGCATTTTTCACAGACACCCGTGCATTTTTTTAACGCATGTTTGAATCTCAGCATGCTCTACTATATGTATGGTGAAAAACGCACCATACATGTCTATGGAGACGCATCAAAAACGCATTGCACTCTGAGACACATGCAAGTCTAATGCAAGTGCAATGCGTTTTACACGCATCAATTGCCATAGAAAAGATAGAGCTCAGCCCTGAGTCTTTTTCACGCACATTATCTGCACGTAAAAAATGCATTGAAATTGCATTTAAAACGCTCGCGAAAAACTGAGACACTGAACAAACTCTGACTGAAAACTGATTGCACTCTGATGAAAAATGTCAGTTTTTCACTGACCAAACCCTGATCGCCCCCTGATCAGACTCAGGAGACTCTAATCCAGAGCTGCAGCTTCCACAGTTTGGACACCGCTCCACCTCAATTATCCCAGCCTGCATCTATTACCAGGCTGGTGCACTATTCCTGCAGACCACTCTACACGACCACTCCAGTACCAGAATCCAGATCTGCTGTTTAACCATTTTGCCCCGTTGCCTGCTACCTGTTGTTAAATAAAGAACCGTGAGTTGATTTGCACAACGTTGCCTCCGTCTGTTCCCTGGATACGGCTGTTACCATCACGGACTCCCCATCCATTACCTAGGGACTCATCCAACAGACACTCAGGGGTTGCCCCAGAGAGAAACAAATACTTCAGCCTCTCCCACCACACACCAGCTGCTGGAGACCTGCCAGGCTGTAGGACAGCCCTCCGGTCCCCAAACCAAGCACCATGACCACAGCGTGCCCCAGGCCGCAACCGCCAGCCACTCCGGTATTCTGGGCCTCAGCTGCCTCCAGGCCCCAAGAAAAGGCTAGACCCTGGTGGGGGATGTTGCAAGTGGCGTCACGCACAAGATTTATACTTCTGGGCCTTATACTGGCGCCATAGACTGTCCTTTTTCTAAAAGACTGTGCTGCCAAACCCTGCTGCCATCCTGGTTAAGGCCCAAGTAATTGTGATCTACAACATAAACTGTGTTATTTCATCGCCACGTGCTGTTGACCGCTGCTGCTGCACCCATGAGGTTAATGCCTGCAAAACAACTGTGCCAGCTCTGTAGAAGTTCGCAAACCCCCAAAAACGTTGGATAGCATGGAGACCCAGAGGACAAGACCACTCCAGGACGGATTTTACTTTTTCTGGGTCCTTATGAAGACCCTTGTCAGACACAAAGGGGCAGATTTACTTACCCGGTCCTGTCGCGATCCAGCGGCACATTCTCCGACGCTGATTCGCGTTCTGCCGGAAATCACTAAGGTCGTGCGCCCGATGTCCACTAGGTGTCGCTGCTGCACTGAAGTGTGCCGGAGTTCACCTCCTACGTCTCGGTGTATGTGAGTGCTATTTTTGCGTCACAAATTTATTTTTTAAACTGCGGCTTTTCCGAATCCGTCAGGATTTTGACAGGTGAGCTAGGATTGGAGTGTTGTAGTGATACTGTGCTGACAGACAGGGAGGGTGAGCTAGGAGTGAAGTACTGTAGTTATATGGTGCTGACAGAGGGGGAGGGGGAGCTAGGAGTGGAGTGCTGTAGTGATACTGTGCTGACAGATGAGGAGGGTGATCTTGGATTGGAGTGCTGTAGTGATACTGATCTGACAGACGGGGAGGGTGATCTAGGAGTGCAGTGCTGTGATGATTAGGAGTGGAGTGTTGTAGTTATATGGTGCTGACAGAGGGGGAGGGGGGTGAGCTATACTTTGTGGACAAAAGAGGAGGTTTTTCTAGGAGTGGAGTGCTGTAGGCATACTCTGCTGACAGATGGGGAGGGTGAGCTAGGAGTGGAGTGCTGTAGTGATACTGTGCTGACAGATGGGGAGGGTGAGCTAGGAGTGGAGTGCTGTAGTGATACTGTATTGTGCTGACAGATGGGGAGGGTGAGCTAGGAGTGGAGTGCTGTAGTGATATTGTACTGACAGATGGGGAGGGTGATCTAGGAGTGGAGTGCTGTAGTGATACTGTGCTGACAGACAGGGAGAGTGAGCTAGGAGTTGAGGGCTGTAGTGATACTGTGCTGACAGATGGGAAGGGTGAGCTAGGAGTGGAGTGCTGTAGTAATACTGTACTGACAGATGGGGAGGATGAGCTTGGAGTGGAGTGCTGTAGTTATACTGTGCTGACAGATGGGGAGGATGAGCTAGGAGTGGAGTGCTGTAGTTATACTGTGCTGACAGATGGGGAGGATGAGCTAGGAGTGGAGTGCTGTAGTTATACTGTGCTGACAGATGGGGAGGATAAGCTAGGAGTGGAGTGCTGTAGTTATACTGTGCTGACAGATGGGGAGGATGAGCTAGGAGTGGAGTGCTGTAGTTATACTGTGCTGACAGATGGGGAGGATGAGCTAGGAGTGGAGTGCTGTAGTTATACTGTGCTGACAGATGGGGAGGATGAGCTAGGAGTGGAGTGCTGTAGTTATACTGTGCTGACAGATGGGGAGGATGATCTAGGAGGGGAGTGCTGTAGTAATACTGTGCTGACAGATGGGGAGGATGATCTATGAGGCGAGTGCTGTAGTGATACTGTGTGGACAGATGGGGAGGATGAGCTAGGAGTGGAGTGCTGTAGGGATACTCTGCTGACAGATGGGGAGGGTGATCTAGGAGTGGAGTGCTGTAGTGATACTGTACTGACAGATGGGGAGCATGATCTAGGAGGGGAGTGCTGTAGTTATACTATACTGACAGATGGGGAGCATGATCTTCGAGATCTGTTGCCACTAATGGTGACAATACACATAGAAAGTCTGCAGTGAGCTTTTCTGTCCCCCCTTGTGGTGCATATACATACAGCAAGTCTTCAGTGAACTCCTCAGCTCCCCCTTGTCTTGACTATGCATATACAGTCTACATTCTGCTCCTCTGCTCCTCTAGTGGTGGATTTTCATGTATTCATTCTGCAGTGACTTCTCAGCTCCCCCTAGTGGTGGCTGTACACATAGACAGTCTGCATTGAGCTTCTAAGGTCCTCCTTGTGGGAACTATACATACAGCCAGACTTCAGTGAGGTCCTCAGCTCCCCCTAGTGGTGGCTGTTCATATAGACAATGTGCATTGAGCTTATCAGCTCCCCTTGTGGGGACCATACATACAGCCAGTCTTCAGTGAGGTCTTCAGCTCCCCCTAGTGGTGGCTGTCCATACAGACAATGTGCATTGAGCTTATCAGCTCCCCTTGTGGGGACCATACATACAGCCAGTCTTCAGTGAGGTCTTCAGCTCCCCCTAGTGGTGGCTGTCCATACAGACAATGTGCATTGAGCTTATCCGCTCCCCTTGTGGGGACCATACATACAGCCAGTCTTCAGTGAGGTCTTCAGCTCCCCCTAGTGGTGGCTGTCCATACAGACAATGTGCATTGAGCTTATCAGCTCCCCTTGTGGGGACCATACATACAGCCAGTCTTCAGTGAGGTCCTCAGCTCCCCCTAGTGGTGTCTGTACACATAGGCAGTCTTCAGTGAGGTCCTCAGCTCCCCCTAGTGGTGGCTGTTCATACAGACAATGTGCATTGAGCTTATCAGCTCCCCTTGTGGGGACCATACATACAGCCAGTCTTCAGTGAGGTCCTCAGCTCCCCCTAGTGGTGTCTGTACACATAGGCAGTCTTCAGTGAGGTCCTCAGCTCCCCCTAGTGGTGTCTGTACACATAGGCAGTCTTCAGTGAGGTCCTCAGCTCCCCCTAGTGGTGGCTGTTCATACAGACAATGTGCATTGAGCTTATCAGCTCCCCTTGTGGGGACCATACATACAGCCAGTCTTCAGTGTGGTCCTCAGCTCCCCCTAGTGGTGTCTGTACACATAGGCAGTTTTCAGTGAGGTCCTCAGCTCCCCCTTGTCTTGACTATACATACAGCCAGTTCTATATTTAGTTTTTTTTATTTTTAATCAGTCGGAATCTTCCAACATCATTGAGTGAAGGTTCTGGTACCATAAATAGCCTTTCCTCTTTTAAAACATATAAGATTATAGGGATCTTCACAGCTAAACCCATAGGGAGCCAGGCCAGGAAGATAGTAAAAACCTAGAATGTCCTTCCCCCGCTCTCGCTCCCCATCCCCCTGGAGCAGCCCCCATTCTCCCTGTGTAATGTTCCATCACCGTTCTTGCTCCTGTGATTGGCTGCAGTGGTCACTGATTGTGTGTGCAAGGAGGCCGAGGCCGTGCCATGGGTGGAGAGCTACTGAGCTGGCTAAGAACTTTTTATTTCAACATCTTCCCCCTTGCCCCACCTTTGGGGTTTTCTAGTGAACCTTAGGCTCCCAGATATGACTCCCGGATGAGACACAGTTCTATGGTCATTGCCGCATCCCTCTCAACGGTACCGACCAGATTCAATCTATGATCTGGAGGTTCTGGCCGTAAACCAATGATTGGTGGGGTTTCTGTATCTAGAACCTCACACATACAGTAGCGGGTTATAATTTAGGTGGTTTGACATAATAACGACATAAAAAAAAGGGAAGGACCTCCAGCCATGAAATCCTCATGCTCTCAACACATACTTATACAATGGTTATTCCAAGACCTTTGAAGATCCACAAACTGCAGAACTAAAATTTGTTAGAATAGACCCCCCCTTCTTTCCCAAGTAGCTTAATTCTAGTATCATGTGAAGTGAGTAGATGCGATCAAAACAATGTGACTTGGTCATCTTAGTCCATGTCTTCTCACATATCCTAATAATTACACAGTGAAAGTAACGACGTGCATATAACTTATTGTAATTCTATCCTGTCTTCTTTGACTACATGATAACTCAATGCTCCCCTAGTTATTATTGTGCCCCATGTTGTGAGCATTTTGGTTAACCCCCTCCTTATACCCAAACATTTTCTGTAAGCTTATCCAGATCTCCTTCACCCTGACACCATAGATGATGGGGTTGATGGTGGCCGGGAGGAGGAAGTAGATTGCACTGGTTAGGTTCTGTATATCTACTGAGACTGATGTCTCCAGGCGATATATGAGGGCAGATAAGACGCTGCTGGCATAGATCATCAGGGCCACAATGATGTGAGAGCTACAAGTGTTCAGGGCCTTGTTCCTGGACTGTTTAAGGAGAAACATTGTAGTATGGAGGATGCTGAGGTAAGAGAGCAGGAGAAGACACCCATCCACCACCGTTATCACCATTCTCACCACCAGACCTATGGCTTGGACTCTGGAGATATCTCCACAGGCAAGTTTCAGGAGTCCCATGTTTTCGCAAACAAAATTAAGTATAACATAAGATTTACAAAACTTGACGGTTGTGTCAAGATAAACTATTGGAGTCATGAGTAGGACACTTCTGGCCAAACTTGCCAATGTCAGTTGAGTTAGAAAGCGATTTGTCATGATGTGGTGGTACCTCAAGGGTTTACAGATGGCCACATATCTGTCCAGAGCCATCAGCAGGATGACCGTGGACTCGAACGTGACAATGACGTAGATGAACCACATCTGCACCAGGCAGTCGTCCAGGGTGATCTGGTTCAGTTCAAAGGCTAAGCCTAAGAGAAACTTAGGCATGAAAGTGGTGGTACACGAGAGGTTGACCAGAAACAGCAGACAGATGAGATGATACATGGGCGATTGTAGAGTGGTATCCACCAAGATCCTGTAGATCAAGACAGAATTACTAAGAAGTACATGCAAGTACACAAGAAGAAACGGGATGAATAACAAGCCCCGGTGCTCTGTGATGCCAGAGAACCCAACCAGGAGGAAGTGGGTGTGATAATGGCTCACATTTGGGTTTGCAATTAAGGACTCCATGGAAGATGATGACACCTATGTAGGAGACAAGACAAACGTTAATAATGGTGGAAATACATGCAGTACATATCCTTTCTAGCTGGGAAAAACCCCATGTAATGTGACATTGGCATCAGAAGATGATCCAAGAAGCAGAACACATGAAAGTAAGACATTTTACAGTCATGGGCCACCTTAAGGTCACCGTGGACATCATGCCTGCATTAGCTCCATTAGCTTGAAGGGCTTATGAGCTGTCTAGTCTCAAGTGGTTTATCACCAATCCCTACTAGAAATGTCCCTGCACCCATAGCTTGTATCCCATTCATATATTTTGTGCCTGGATTTACTGAAAGGCAGGACATTGAAGTATTCCCTAGCCTGAGTCCTTTGGACTGGTGTGTGATAGGGTTATGATTATCTGACTGATTTAATTAGGTGGTTTAGGATACAACATAAAGGGAATTGTCAGAGAAGATAAAAGCCTACACATATGATGAACATATGGAACATGGTGGAACTGGATTACCATGGAAGATGGTTAAGTAAAATTGACTCATATCGAGGGCAGGATTGCAGTCCTAGAAGACCCATGTGAGGTGCACGTTGAGTATGTGCCCCTGCACTCCTTCCAGACACTTATACTTTAAAGGGATTGGCTCAAGAACATGGATTCCTTAGCCCCTAATGTATTGAGAGTCAGGTCAAGCATTCGTCCATTTACTCCATCTAATGTCTATTGGTGGTGCCATAATGAGCTTAGCTCTCATCTATCTCATAGTGGTGGATCAGAGTCTCTGAGACAACTGATCCCAGTAGGTTGCAGCATGACCTGAACACTTTTGTTCCCATCTCCTGTGAAAACTTGGGAAACCCATGATAATTCTTCTACAACCCCTTTAAGTCCTAGTTGAGAATAGTGAATGGGGTCATTAGATAGTTTCATCCTAAATCTAGGTTTTATACTCCCCGCTACAGCCTGTATCCGGAGATGAGTAGATCTTTTGGTGTCATGTGAGCCCTGGTAGTTTCTTCTGTCCCCGTAGGGATAAACCTGATCCGTGACACTGGAATGTAACATGTGACCGTCATATGTATATCACTGCTGTAATGTTCACCATCTGCAAAACACACTCCCTGAGTCCCAGCGCATAACCGGTCTCCTGGGGAAGAGCGAATTGCTGCTCCATGACCGAGAATTCCCTATGTCCAGAGCTAACAAAACTGGAGCCAGGAGCATGGGGTCACCAAAACAGGGACTTATGGGTGTGGAACAGGTTAAAGAATATAGAACAATAACATCCAGTGATGTCCTCTCTGATTCCAGAAGTTTCTGATCCTTTTCAGTCATCCAAGCAAGACCACCATCATGACTTCTCCTGTTGACTGGACAGATCAGACCAGAAATTATCTAAGGCCCCAAAATAGTCCTTGACCCACTTCCAAATGAACTTAGTCCACACCTCAAGATTAATTCATACCCAAATTGTACCCTATTTATGCAGACCCCACACCAAATACCCAAAATTTTATTCCATTGACAGCACAACACTCAGACCAGACCTCAAAACTAAATAAAACCCCACAGGTTCAGATAGCAGCCCCATTGTTAGATTTACATTTAAGAAACCTTCTGAACTGCAGATAGATGTTCACATAAAATCAACTTCTGAGCCTCCAGGCTGGACCTTGTAGTCCAGCAACCGGAGCAGACTCCAAAATTCAGACCCCAGACCAAAATCCCACAAAAACCTCTAACATCCCAGATCAAACACCTCTAACACCTCTCTTCCAGATTCTCTTCAGCCTCATGTACCACCAGCGACACTACCGGGTTGGCATCAAGATACAGAAGTGTCCAGGAGAGGTGCCCCCTGTCTAGAAGAGGGAAGGGTCCATTATAAGTTACTTTTTCTCTGTTGCAAAATGATGTTTTGGTGGTTGTCTACTCCTAAGGACCCTGGCTGCCATGTATGGAATGGGGTGACTTGGTTATTGTCTTATCCTGGCGTTGGGTGGAGGTCCTCCATAGTAGAATAGACTTCATGTAAGAGAACGAGCAGCTCTCCACCCGCCTCTGACTTCTCCAGAGGCTCCGGTGCAGATATTTTGCTCTAATCCTCCTGCTCCCGGGACTTTATTGTTTTCTCCGTTCACTTCCCTTGAGGTTGGAGTCTCGTTAACAGGATGATAATTAGGAGATAATTCTACATATCAACCCCAGTGCTTGAAATGAACACTCAGCTGTGCCGTATGTATCACAACCCTCTGCACGATATGGAGCTCCTAAATCTACAAAGGGTTAAACATGGCCACTAAGAAGAATAAAGGGGATATTTGCAAGTCAGAGATCCTAAATGTGGTGGGGGACACTCATGCTTCATCTATTATGGCTGCCTCTCATGGGTTCATAGGTCCAAATAAATTGTCCAGATGTGTAATAAATATTGGTGGTGACCACCGATCTCTTGTTCCCACATGATCAGTTATCCACCATTGATATCTATAGGAAATGTTATGCTCGAGATAAAGGGATTTGGGACCCCACCCATCAGATAATACAATGTTTCTAGAGGATCTACTGTAAATATTCCTGATGGAAAACCCCTCTAAGAGGCAGGACCCCCGTACACTGGACAGAATGGTGCTGACCCAATGAGTGACCACTTCATGGTAAGACTAAATTTTTGAGTTATAGTAAATCTTTATGTACTGCCAACCCCTAAAGACCGAGCAACATCTGTAATGACACATAATAGTAATAGATATTACCATTTATGATCATACTCATGGACATCTACCGAAAATCCAAACCACAGACCACGGTCCTAAACCAAAAGCCGCTGGTCAGAAGAGTAAATGTAATGAGGGCTCCATACTCCATAAATGCTTTCCCTTAAAGTCATGTAAATCTCCATCAGGTGCACTTACCTCGGGAGCCTTCTGCAACATCTGACCAAGGTCACCTTAATACAATTCAGTCATCATTGACAGGAGGAATAACAAGCACCCGAAATACAGGAGACCACAACATTTTCCAAGCTCTGAAGATGTTCCAACATCTTCCAGAGTCTGAACCACAACATCTTCCAGAGTCTGAACCACAACATCTTCCAGAGTATGAAAACAGTGAACCACAACATCGTCCAAGCTGTCTATGCACCACGTAGAGATGTAATCAAAATCAAAAGATGTTCTTCAAAGATGTTCTGGAAGATGCACAAACCAAACATCTTCATACACGAGGTCCATCCTGTGCTACATTTCAATGTATGGATCCGATGAAGGGACCATATGCAAGGCAAGTTGTGGTCATAGCATCTAAGTCCTTAGGGACATGGATTTTGGTTGGCCAGAGGCCACCATAGAAGCAACAAGTAAATACACAGGACAGGAGAGGATGAGATGCTACCTATGTCTGCACATTAATAAACAGGTTTGATATCTCATGATGAGACCCCTCCCGGTCCCCATAGACGGCAGCACACAGATTCTAGCAAACACAATGGAATGCTGGCAATCTATGCATCTTTCCTGTGTAGGCAATGACCCACCCAGAGAAGGAGCATGGCCCACGTTGGGAAAGATCAGGGTTTGAAGGACGTAAGAAGTCTCTAGTTTTATCTTACCTGCCACCAGCTGTAGAGACGGTAATGGCTCTGAGCTCTCCTCTATAATCCTGGATCTTCTTCCCACCTACAACTTACCTGATTGGTGGAGGTATTTTTGAGGGTCCATCCTCGTCCAGCCCATTCTATGACAATCTTAAAGATGAGATGTCAAAAAGAGTCCATCAAGGAAGTGACAACGAGATGTTACCTCCTCACCCTTCCTGAAGAGGAGTATGAACTTCCGGCATTATTAATGGTAGGGATGAAGAAGACAAATCCCACGGTCAGGTGCACACCTACAGACTGGGGTTTGTTAACCATCCAGTGACTACCTGGAGTGTTCTGCAGAACTTCTCAACCCCTTCTCCAGGGGCCGAGGGAATGTAACCAACCCAGGGTGCACCCCATCTCTCGTTGGCCTTGATAGCCAGACATTCTGCACTTACCTGTGTATGTAGCCCAAGCGTAAAGTAAAATTATAAGTACAAACACTTGAAGACATTCAGAAGATTCTTGAATAAAAAATTTATTAATTTAATTACAAAGGTAAATACGCAAAAACACCACCTTGACATCCATCCGTAGACGTATCAGAACCTACAGGCTGTGACATCCTACACCAGGCATTGACATTTCCCTTTATTCCTTGTGTCATCGGTGTAGGACCACGTTCACGTTGACCATGTTGCCTGAATAATTGAAAAGCTTAAAAAACATAAGAGATCACAAAGCTACAAAGACAATGAAGAGACTAGAAGGTCACTGAGATGATGAAGATGGGAGGAGTCCATACTCATGTTCACTAATATTCAATAGATGTCACCATTGGACCACGTGAGACACCAGCAGGAGGCCCCCATGTATTTGACAAACATTTCTTTCTCCAGGGCTTCACCAAACAATCCTTAATTTCCTTCACCCCTAGACCATAGGTAATGGGGTTCACAACTGCAGGAAACAGAAAGTAGATGACATTGGAAAGGTTCTGAGAGTCCGGAGATATGGATTCCTCAACCTTGTACAAGATGGAGGCCAGAAGACCACAAGAGTAGACCGTTAGGGCCACCAGAACATGAGTCCCACATGTTTGTAGGGCTTTGTGTCGTTTACCTCCCCCTGTAATCTTCAGGGCTGTATGGAGAACCCTCAGGTAAAAGATTAAAATGATGCTGAGATCGGAGAAGGTGACCCCCGTCCGCACCAACAGTCCAACCAGCTGAGCTCTAGATACATCTCCACAGGCCAAGTTCAGGAGAACCATATACTCACAGACAAAGTTCAGGATACGGTTGGACTTGCAATATTGAACTCTTGAAGCCAAGAAAACCAGAAGAGATACAAGGACAACATTTCGGACAAGTCCAATTGTCCACAACTGCAGCAAACTTTTTTGGTTGATGATATTGTGGTAGCGCAAGGGGTGGCAGATGGCCACAAAGCGGTCAAACGCCATCAACACGAACACCAGAGACTTAAAAATGAGGGCAGAATAGGCAAAGAACATTTGTGTCAGGCATCGGGACAGAGGGATCCGAGTCTGCCCAAAAAAGCTGGGTAACATCTGGGGGAGGACGGTGCTGGTGCTGAGGAGGTTCATGGAGAGCAGGAGACTGATGAGGACATACATGGGGGCATGGAGGCTCCGCTCCCTCCACACAGTGTATGATATCAGGGAGTTGAGGACCATGATCAGGACATAGGAGAAGAGGAATGGGACAATGAGGACCTGGCGGTATAAGGTCACCCCAGGGAAAGGGAGAAGAAGAAATTCTGTGTATGATGGAGAAACATTCTGACCGAGTCTGGAAACATCCATCACATTGTCCTCCATGACCAAACCTGAGGAAGAAGGAGGAGCCAACATCAATATCTAGAAGAGAGGAGACATGTGATCAGAAGTCACAGCCGGTATAACCTGGGAGTCCACCACAGGTACCACAATGTCTATATAATGATATATGTACAGCCGGTATAACCTGGGGATCTCCTGTATATAATAATGTATGTACAGCCGGTATAACCTGGGGATCCCCTGTATATAATGATATATGTACAGCCGGTATAACCTGGGGATCTCCTGTATATAGTGATATATGTACAGCCGGTATAACCTGGGAATCTCGTGTATATAATGATATATGTACAGCCGGTATAACCTGGGGATCTCCTGTATATAATGATATATGTACAGCCGGTATAACCTGGGGATCTCCTGTATATAATGATATATGTACAGCCGGTATAACCTGGGGATCTCCTGTATATAATGATATATGTACAGCCGGTATAACCTGGGGATCTCCTGTATATAATGATATATGTACAGCCGGTATAACCCGGGGATCTCCTGTATATAATAATGTATGTACAGCCGGTATAACCTGGGGGGGATCACCTGTATATAATGGTATATGTACAGCCGGTATAACCTGGGGATCTCCTGTATATAATGATATATGTACAGCCGGTATAACCCGGGGATCTCCTGTATATAATAATATATGTACAGCCGGTATAACCTGGGGATCTCCTGTATATAATAATGCATGTACAGCCGGTATAACCTGGGGATCTCCTGTATATAATGATATATGTACAGCCGGTATAACCTGGGGATCTCCTGTATATAATGATATATGTACAGCCGGTATAACCTGGGGATCTCCTGTATATAATGATATATGTACAGCCGGTATAACCTGGGGATCTCCTGTATATAATGATATATGTACAGCCGGTATAACCTGGAGATCTCCTGTATATAATGATATATGTACAGCCGCTATAACCTGGGGTCTCCTGTATATAATGATATATGTACAGCCGGTATAACCTGGAGATCTCCTGTATATAATGATATATGTACAGCCGGTATAACCTGGGGATCTCCTGTATATAATGATATATGTACAGCTGGTATAACCTGGGGATCTCCTGTATATAGTGATATATGTACAGCTGGTATAACCTGGGGATCTCCTGAATATAATGATATATGTACAGCTGGTATAACCTGGGGATCTCCTGTATATAATGATATATGTACAGCCGGTATAACCTGGGGATCTCCTGTATATAATGATATATGTACAGCCGGGATAACCTGGGGATCTCCTGTATATAATGATATATGTACAGCCGCTATAACCTGGGGATCTCCTGTATATAATGATATATGTACAGCTGGTATAACCTGGGGATCTCCTGTATATAATGATATATGTACAGCCGGTATAACCTGGGGATCTCCTGAATATAATGATATATGTACAGCCGGTATAACCTGGGGATCTCCTGTATATAATGATATATGTACAGCTGGTATAACCTGGGGATCTCCTGTATATAATGATATATGTACAGCCGGTATAACCTGGGGATCTCCTGTATATAATGATATATGTACAGCCGGTATAACCTGGGGATCTCCTGTATATAATGATATATGTACAGCTGGTATAACCTGGGGATCTCCTGTATATAATGATATATGTACAGCCGGTATAACCTGGGGATCTCCTGTATATAATGATATATGTACAGCCGGTATAACCTGGGGATCTTCTGTATATAATGATATATGTACAGCCGGTGTAACCTGGGGATCTCCTGTATATAATGATATATGTACAGCCGGTATAACCTGGGGATCTCCTGTATATAATGATATATGTACAGCCGGTATAACCTGGGGATCTCCTGTATATAATGATATATGTACAGCCGGTATAACCTGGGGATCTCCTGTATATAATGATATATGTACAGCCGGTATAACCTGGCGATCTCCTGTATATAATGATATATGTACAGCCGGTATAACCTGGGGTCTCCTGTATATAATGATATATGTACAGCCGGTATAACCTGGGGATCTCCTGTATATAATGATATATGTACAGCCGGTATAACCTGGGGATCTCCTGTATATAATGATATATGTACAGCCGGTATAACCTGGGGATCTCCTGTATATAATGATATATGTACAGCCGGTATAACCTGGGGATCTCCTGTATATAATGATATATGTACAGCCGGTATAACCTGGGGATCTCCTGTATATAATGATATATGTACAGCTGGTATAACCTGGGGATCTCCTGTATATAATGATATATGTACAGCCGGTATAACCTGGGGATCTCCTGTATATAATGATATATGTACAGCCGGTATAACCTGGGGATCTCCTGTATATAATGATATATGTACAGCCGGTATAACCTGGGGATCTCCTGTATATAATGATATATGTACAGCCGGTATAACCTGGGGATCTCCTGTATATAATGATATATGTACAGCCGGTATAACCTAGGGATCTCCTGTATATAATGATATATGTACAGCTGGTATAACCTGGGGATCTCCTGTATATAATGATATATATACAGCCTGTATAACCTGGGGATCTCCTGTATATAATGATATATGTACAGCCGGTATAACCTGGGGATCTCCTGTATATAATGATATATGTACAGCCGGTATAACCTGGGGATCTCCTGTATATAATGATATATGTACAGCCGGTATATCCTGGGGATCTCCTGTATATAATGATATATGTACAGCTGGTATAACCTGGGGGTCTCCTGTATATAGTGATATATGTACAGCCGGTATAACCTGGGGATCCCCTGTATATAGTGATATATGTACAGCCGGTATAACCTGGGGATCCCCTGTATATAGTGATATATGTACAGCCGGTATAACCTGGGGATCTCCTGTATATAATGATATATGTACAGCCGGTATAACCTGGGGATCTCCTGTATATAATGATATATGTACAGCCGGTATAACCTGGGGATCTCCTGTATATAATGATATATGTACAGCCGGTATAACCTAGGGATCTCCTGTATATAATGATATATGTACAGCTGGTATAACCTGGGGATCTCCTGTATATAATGATATATATACAGCCTGTATATAGTTATACATGTAGAGCTGGTATAATATTGTGTGGATGAATATTCAGTAACCTCCATCCTGTAGAATGTGATCTCTCACCTCTGGTCCTGGGGTCACACGGCGGCCTCTCTCCTCCGGCTCCTGTACCTGTGATGTCCCTTTATATATCATCCTGGTGTCTCCCTAGTGGTCTCATTAGACTGATGGTAATGAGCGGTGGGATTTACCCTCTGACCTCATGTCAGTATAATGCAAGATCCTCACTACACCAGGGACTACAGAACACCACAGTCACCTCTGACCTGGAGTGACTTCAGGTTTGGTCACATTTGCTTTCCAAGATTCCCACTGTAGTTCAATGTATATATATAAACCCAGGAATCTACTTTCCTCCCTCACAGAATGACTACAGTAGATCAGCTTTAGGCGCTAGTGATCACTTGCACATGATATATTAATGATCTGCCAGTGTGACCACCTCTATAACAGCAGAATTTCCGTCAGTTTCTAATCTGGAGATTTCAGGTATATTTTATCACAATTCCAGGAGGAGAGACATCAACAATGTGTGAGAATCCTCCTCCTGGACACTGGCTGCTGTGATCAGGGCTTGTGAACCACACCCAGGGCTGCCTTACTGGTGAGCCACACCCAGGGCTGCCTTACTGGTGAGCCACACCTAGGGCTGCCTTACTTGCGAGCCACACCCAGGGCTGCCTCACTGGTGAGCCACACCCAGGGCTGCCTTACTTGCGAGCCACACCCAGGGCTGCCTTACTTGCGAGCCACACCCAGGGCTGCCTTACTTGCGAGCCACACCCAGGGCTGCCTTACTGGTGAGCCACACCCAGGGCTGCCTTACTGGTGAGCCACACCCAGGGCTGCCTTACTGGTGAGCCACACCCAGGGCTGCCTTACTGGTGAGCCACACCCAGGGCTGCCTTACTGGTGAGCCACACCCAGGGCTGCCTTACTGGTGAGCCACACCCAGGGCTGCCTTACTGGTGAGCCACACCCAGGGCTCCCTTACTGGGAGCTGATTGACAGCTGCCTTGCAGTATCCGATTCCTCGCTAGGTGGGTGGTTTCATTCTGCATCTCAGTTTTGGTCTCACACTTTGTGGAGATAGCAAGTCTGTGGCTGTTGGCGGCATCCAGGAACTAGATAAAAATATCGAATCCTCAGTTTACTCAGGGCTGGTTATACTTTCTCCTGTGACTTGAAGTAGTATTACTGTCTGTTTCTGTTTTGCCGGACCTGGCCACTACCCTGAACTCCTGCCTGATCCAGAATCCTGTATCCTGACCTAATTCGAAAACCTTGTATGCTGCTCTGATCCAGAACCCTGTATTCTGCCCTAATTCTGAAACCCATATCCTGCCTGATCTAGAACCCTGGAACCCCAAACTTTGTATTCTCCCTGATAAGGAAACCCTAAACCCGAACCTGATCCGAAATCTCAAACCTTGTTCAACACCCCTGCCAATGCATAGGCAGGCTGGTAATTGGGAATAGCTGTAAGGAGGAGCTGTAAGGGGGAGTCGGAAACCATCTAAGAAGGTTCTAGAATCTTATATTGTGTAATTGCAGCTGTAGATACTGCCTGGAAAGGCAACAGTTAACTGGTGTATGTAATCATCCATCTGCCACCTGACCAGGGGGAGTATAAAAACCCCTGCTGGGTGAGAGCACGTTGGTCTGTCTCAGCAGTTTGCTCAGGTCACAATGATCAGCACATCAATCCCAGAAACTTCTAGTGCCTCAGGCTTACTGCCTGGCACACAGGGCAAGTCTGGAGACTTAAGCCCAGAACTGCCGCTTCCACCACTTGGACTCAGTTCCACCTGAACCAGCCCAGCCTGCACCTACTATCAGGCTGTTTGCACCTTTCCTGCAGACCAACTCTCCATGATCCTTGCAGCATAAAGAATCTGCTGTTACCCATTTTAGCTATTTGCCTGCGGTTCAATAAAGAACTGTGAGTTGATTTGCACAACGTTGCCTCCGTCTGATCCCTGGATATGGCTGTTACCACCTCGGGCTTCCCCATCCATTACCCAGGGACCTATCTTACAGACACTCAGGGGCGCCCCAGGGAGATCCAGTACATCAGCCTCTCCCTCCATATTTCTTGCACACACCCCCTGCTGGAGAGCTGCCAGGCTGTAGGACAGCCCTCCGGTCCCCATACCAAGCACCATGACCACAGCGTGTCCTAGACCGCAACCGCCAGCCACTCCGGTATTCATGGCCCTGGCTGCCTCTACGCCCCAAGAAAAGGCCGCGGTGGGGGATGTTGCACTTGCATTTTGATTGATCATGAAATTGTATTCTGAACCCTTCTTCAGATCCTGTACCTTGTTCCTGAGATTGTAGCCAATTATGTGCCTTTTCCCTGATACTCATATGTTGACATATTAATTTGAAATCTTGAAAGAATAACCAGCCATCGTCCTGTTCTGGTATGGAGACAGAAATTTTGTTTTTGGCTTTGAAACATTTGCCATGATTCCAACCTGTGTCGATGGTCCATTGGTCCTTCCTTAAAGGGGGATATTGTCAATTTTCTCTGAATGGACATGTGCTTTGTAGTATATGATCCCTGGAAAGTTGGGCTGTTTCCTTCTGCAGCACAATGTTGGATTCAGCTGTGGGTTGAATGTTGCAGGGGATAGCCAGTCAGCTGCTGGGGGTGGCATCCGGGAACTGCATAATGAGCTAATCCCCAATTCACTCAGGGATGGTTACACTTTCTCTTGTGACCTGCAGTAGCACTACAGCCCCAGCCTGATCTGGAACCCCTGACTTATTTTAAACCCCTCAAACGGGTTCTCTGCACCTGGTTTCAGAGCCTGCACCCTGTACCTGAGCTTGTAAAGGGATCCCATGCCTTTTCCCTGATACTCATATATTTGCATATTTATTTGAAACCCTGTGATACAAAACCTACATCTCACACATTTCAGGACACAGCATTTAACCACAAGAGTCCTGGAACAGTGTCCTGTGCACAGACGTGACAATGGACAGCCAATTCCACCCATCAACCAACATCAATCCCTAACCCAAAAGAAAGATGACTCCTGGGTTGGATTAATTTGTCCACAGTAGCCAACAAATAACAACCTGGCAGTACCAAACACCCAGTAGGGTGCCCACAGCATCTACATAAACTACACTACTACTGCAGTGACAGTACCTTGCCCACCTCTATAGCAAAACACCACCTAAAAATACACACTAGCAAAAATGGAGGCTGGTGGTCAGGAGATTATGTTCTACATGTGCTCCCCTTCAGATGACTGGTCATTTTTGGAACAGAAAAACTTCCGAATTGAATGCACTTTATTATACGCCACTAATTTTTTTCTGGTACTGCCATGGGCACCATGCAGAATATTGTTGTATTAATGCTACATTGGATCTGTAAATCTGCTAAACTATGTGCATCAGCAGTGTTGTACCCAAAATGCCCATTAGGGGGCGCCTACGTGCCGATTACCCCCACCTTAAGGATGACTGCTGCCCCAGCTCTGCATCACGCACAATGCTACTGACTCCTCTCTCAGTTATAGAATCTTTCGTCCTTAATATTCCCTATCACTTTCCATAATTCTCTGTCCTGCCTCTTGGCTCCTCTCTTCCCAGTTACAATCCACAAAATATGATTGGATTAGTGGTGTAATGGTGACATCACATCTGTAATCTCACGGGATTGGCTGAGAGCAGCCTGTAAAACACTATGGGGAACCCAAGTGACCCCAGTTATGTGAGACGTCCTCGTTTGCCGTTCTACCACCCGGGGCTTGAAACAAATCCCCGAATATTCAGATTCTTTGGCATCCAAAACCAAATAGGGATAAAGAACATAAATCCCATGGCCTTGTGCACACCTACGGACTGATGTTTGTTACCCATCCGTTGACTACGTGGAGTGTCCTGCATAGTTTTTTGCCCCTTTCCCAGTGGCAAAGGCAATGTAATCTACCCAGGGTGCACCCGTTCTCTTGTTGGCCATAATAGCCACACGTCTGCACTAAACTGTGTATGTAGCCCAAGCGTAAAGGAAAAATACAAGTAAAAACAGTTGAAAAGACAAAACAAATTCGAAATATTCTTGAATAAAAGCGCTTTATTACAAATGTTTACTCAAAAATGCCACCAGTATGACCTTTATATATCAGAATCTACAGGTTCCCGGAATGGACTAGAGACACAGAGACAGCTGTCCCTACCTACTTGTCCGGGCTAACCTAGGTGATAAGTAGACAACGAGTCGACATTCCCTATCAGCCCCAAAGTGAAATCATGGCGTCAAAGACAAAACAAGCAGGGAGGGATAATCACAACATATGGGACAAAACCAAAAGGAAAAAGCAGTACAAAATCACTAGGGAAACATATACCATATATTCTTGTGTATAAGCCGAGTTTTTTAGCACAAAAAATGTGCTGAAAAACCTCGCCTCGGCTTATACATGGGTCAATTTAAAAAAAAACAACTTAATACTCACCCTCTGGTGCCCGGATCCTTGGCGCGGATCCCGGTCCTCAGTGTGGTTCCCGACGGCTCCTCTTCTTTCTTCTCTAGCCAGTGGAGTCGAGTCCATATGATCTCCCGGCCGGGACACAATCTGATACGGTTGTTGCCGCTGCTGTCGCATTATAGTGTGCGGCGGCCGGGAGATCGCATGGACGCGACTCCACTGACTAGAGAAGAAAGAAGAGAGAAGAGGAGCCGCCGGGAACTGCGCCGAGGATCTGGAGCCACACAGAGCATCGGGGGTGAGTATTAAGTTTATAGTACAGGGAGCTGGCTGTATAATATGTGGGGCTGGCTGTATACTACAGGGAGCTGGCTCTATAATATGTGGGGCTGGCTGTATACTACAGGGAGCTGGCTTGTTGTATACTACATGGGGCAGGCTGTATACTTCTTGGGGCTGGCTCTATACTACAGGAGGCTGGCTGTATACTACATGGGGCTGGCTGTATACTACTTGGGGGCAGGCTGGCTGTATAATATGTGGGGCTGGCTGTATACTACAGGGAGCTGGCTAGTTGTATACTACTGGGGGCTGGCTGTATACTACTTGGGGGTTGGCTTGCTGTATACTACACCCTTGACTTATACTCGAGTCAATAGGTTTTCCCAGTTTCTGGTGGTAAAATTAGGAGCCTCGACTTATACTTGGGTCGCCTTATACTCGAGTATAAACCACCAGAAAATACCTAAAGTGTCATGATACCAGAATAACACAGTGGGAATAACACTGCAGTATAGCAGGCAAAGAGCCCTGATACACAGAAACTTCTATGAGATACAAAGCCCCGGTCCAGAAGCTGATTGGATCAGTTCTCTGACATCAGGCAGGATGGCAATGGGAGTGGAGAGAAATCCTGGCAATCCCAGTGGGGTAACTGTTAGTGAACCAGAGCAGAGTTTGCAGGATGCAGTTGTGGTGCGGTGCAGTTCACTCAGTGATTCTACATAGTTATAGTCCAGTGTTCAGACTATGAAGAGGAAGATTCAAACAAACTGACACAATCACAGTGAGACTTGACCATGAGGTTGTCCATGTTGACTGATTAAAATTAAAATAGCAAAATAAAAAATAAATAAAGCCTAGTAAACATAAAAGATCACAAAGCTCCACAGAAGATGAAGAGGCCAGAAGGTCACTGAGATGGTGAAGATGAAGCCAACCCTGGTGGCCAAAGACGCTCTTCATTCTCATCTTCACTACTGGTCAACGGATGTCATCATTGGACCACGGGAGACTCCAATTGTTGTGGCCCTCTGGTATTTGACATGAATTTGTTCCTCCAGGGCTTCACCAAAGAATCTTTGATTTCCTTCACCCCTAGACCATAGATAATGGGGTTCACAACAGCCGGAAACAGAAAGTAGATGACATTGGAAAGGTTCTGAGAGTCCGGAGATATGGATTCCTCAACCTTGTACAAGATGGAGGCCAGAAGACCACAAGAGTAGACCGTTAGGGCCACCAGAACATGAGTCCCACATGTTTGTAGGGCTTTGTGTCGTTTACTTCCCCCTGTAATCTTCAGGGCTGTATGGAGAACCCTCAGGTAAAAGATTAAAATGATGCTGAGATCGGAGAAGGTGACCCCCGTCCGGACCAACAGTCCAACCAGCTGAGCTCTAGATACATCTCCACAGGCCAAGTTCAGGAGAACCATATACTCACAGACAAAGTTCAGGATACGGTTGGACTTACAATATAGAAATCTTGAAGCCAAGAAAACCACAAGCGAACAGAGGACAACATTTCGGACAAGTCCAATTGTCCACAACTGCAGCAGCGTTTTGTGGTTGATGATATTGTGGTAGCGCAAGGGGTGGCAGATGGCTGCATATCGGTCAAACGCCATCAACATGAACACCAGGGACCGAAACATGAGGGCAGAATAGGCAAAGAACATTTGTGCCAGGCATCGGGACAGAGGGATCCGAGTCTGCCCAAAAAAGCTGGGTAACATCTGGGGGAGGACGGTGCTGGTGCTGAGGAGGTTCATGGAGAGCAGGAGACTGATGAGGACATACATGGGGGCATGGAGGCTCCGCTCCCTCCACACAGTGTATGATATCAGGGAGTTGAGGACCATAATCAGGACATAGGAGAAGAGGAATGGGACAATGAGGACCTGGCGGTATAAGGTCACCCCAGGGAAAGGGAGAAGAAGAAATTCTGTGTATGATGGAGAAACATTCTGACCGAGTCTGGAAACATCCATCACATTGTCCTCCATGACCAAACCTGAGGAAGAAGGAGGAGCCAACATCATAATCTAGAAGAGAGGAGACATGTGATCAGAAGTCACAGCCGGTATAACCTGGGAGTCCACCACAGGTACCACAATGTCTATATAATGATATATGTACAGCCGGTATAACCTGGGGATCTCCTGTATATAATGATATATGTACAGCCGGTATAACCTGGGGATCTCCTGTATATAATGATATATGTACAGCCGGTATAACCTGGGGATCTCCTGTATATAATGATATATGTACAGCCGGTATAACCCGGGGATCTCCTGTATATAATGATATATGTACAGCCGGTATAACCTGGGAATCTCCTGTATATAATGATATATGTACAGCCGGTATAACCTGGGGATCTCCTGTATATAATGATATATGTACAGCCGGTATAACCTGGGGATCTCCTGTATATAATGATATATGTACAGCCGGTATAACCTGGGGATCTCCTGTATATAATGATATATGTACAGCCGGTATAACCTGGGGATCTCCTGTATATAATGATATATGTACAGCCGGAATAACCTGGGGATCTCCTGTATATAATGATATATGTACAGCTGGTATAACCTGGGGATCTCCTGTATATATTGATCTATGTACAGCCGGTATAACCTGGGGATCTCCTGTATATAATGATATATGTACAGCCGGTATAACCTGGGGATCTCCTGTATATAATGATATATGTACAGCCGCTATAACCTGGGGATCTCCTGTATATAATGATACATGTACAGCCGCTATAACCTGGGGATCTCCTGTATATAATGATATGTGTACAGCCGGTATAACCTGGGGATCTCCTGTATATAATGATATATGTACAGCCGGTATAACCTGGGGATCTCCTGTATATAATGATATATGTACAGCCGGTATAACCTGGGGATCTCCTGTATATAATGATATATGTACAGCCGGTATAACCTGGGGATCTCCTGTATATAATGATATATGTACAGCTGGTATAACCTGGGCATCTCCTGTATATAATGATATATGTACAGCCGGTATAACCTGGGCATCTCCTGTATATAATGATATATGTACAGCCGGTATAACCTGGGGATCTCCTGTATATAATGATATATGTACAGCCGGTATAACCTGGGGATCTCCTGTATATAATGATATATGTACAGCCGGTATAACCTGGCGATCTCCTGTATATAATGATATATGTACAGCCGGTATAACCTGGGGATCTCCTGTATATAATGATATATGTACAGCCGGTATAACCTTGGGATCTCCTGTATATAATGATATATGTACAGCCGGTATAACCTGGGGATCTCCTGTATATAATGATATATGTACAGCCGGTATAACCTGGGGATCTCCTGTATATAATGATATATGTACAGCTGGTATAACCTGGGGATCTCCTGTATATAATGATATATGTACAGCCGGTATAACCTGGGGATCTCCTGTATATAATGATATATGTACAGCCGGTATAACCTGGGGATCTCCTGTATATAATGATATATGTACAGCCGGTATAACCTGGGGATCTCCTGTATATAGTGATATATGTACAGCCGGTATAACCTGGGGATCTCCTGTATATAGTGATATATGTACAGCCGGTATAACCTGGGGATCCCCTGTATATAATGATATATGTACAGCCGGTATAACCTGGGGATCTCCTGTATATAATAATGTATGTACAGCCGGTATAACCTGGGGATCTCCTGTATATAATGATATATGTACAGCCGGTATAACCTGGGTATCTCCTGTATATAATGATATATGTACAGCTGGTATAACCTGGGGATCTCCTGTATATAATGATATATGTACAGCCGGTATAACCTGGCGATCTCCTGTATATAATGATATATGTACAGCCGGTATAACCTGGGGATCTCCTGTATATAATGATATATGTACAGCCGGTATAACCTGGGGATCTCCTGTATATAATGATATATGTACAGCCGGTATAACCTGGGGATCTCCTGTATATAATGATATATGTACAGCCGGTATAACCTGGGGATCTCCTGTATATAATGATATATGTACAGCTGGTATAACCTGGGGATCTCCTGTATATAATGATATATGTACAGCCGGTATAACCTGGGGATCTCCTGTATATAATGATATATGTACAGCCGGTATAACCTGGGGATCTCCTGTATATAATGATATATGTACAGCCGGTATAACCTGGGGATCTCCTGTATATAGTGATATATGTACAGCCGGTATAACCTGGGGATCTCCTGTATATAGTGATATATGTACAGCCGGTATAACCTGGGGATCCCCTGTATATAATGATATATGTACAGCCGGTATAACCTGGGGATCTCCTGTATATAATAATGTATGTACAGCCGGTATAACCTGGGGATCTCCTGTATATAATGATATATGTACAGCCGGTATAACCTGGGTATCTCCTGTATATAATGATATATGTACAGCTGGTATAACCTGGGGATCTCCTGTATATAATGATATATGTACAGCCGGTATAACCTGGGGCTCTCCTGTATATAATGATATATGTACAGCCGGTATAACCTGGGGATCTCCTGTATATAATGATATATGCACAGCCGGTATAACCTGGGGATCTCCTGTATATAATGATATATGTACAGCCGGTATAACCTGGGGATCTCCTGTGTATAATGATATATGTACAGCCGGTATAACCTGGGGATCTCCTGTATATAATGATATATGCACAGCCGGTATAACCTGGGGATCTCCTGTATATAATGATATATGTACAGCCGGTATAACCTGGGGATCTCCTGTGTATAATGATATATGTACAGCCGGTATAACCTGGGGATCTCCTGTATATAATGATATATGTACAGCCGGTATAACCTGGGGATCTCCTGTATATAATAATATATGTACAGCCGGTATAACCTGGGGATCTCCTGTATATAATGATATATGTACAGCTGGTATAACCTGGGGATCTCCTGTATATAATGATATATGTACAGCCGGTATAACCTGGGGATCTCCTGTATATAATGATATATGTACAGCCGGTATAACCTGGGGATCTCCTGTATATAATGATATATGTACATCCGGTATAACCTGGGGGTCTCCTGTATATAATGATATATGTACAGCCGGTATAACCTGGGGGTCTCCTGTATATAATGATATATGTACAGCCGGTATAACCCGGGGATCTCCTGTATATAATGATATATGTACAGCCGGTATAACCTGGGGATCTCCTGTATATAATGATATATGTACAGCCGCTATAACCTGGGGATCTCCTGTATATAATGATATATGTACAGCCGGTATAACCTGGGGATCTCCTGTATATAATGATATATGTACAGCCGGTATAACCTGGGGATCTCCTGTATATAATGATATATGTACAGCCGGTATAACCTGGGGATCTCCTGTATATAATGATATATGTACAGCTGGTATAACCTGGGGATCTCCTGTATATAATGATATATGTACAGCCGGTATAACCTGGGGATCTCCTGTATATAATGATATATGTACAGCCGGTATAACCTGGGGATCTCCTGTATATAGTTATACATGTAGAGCTGGTATAATATTGTGTGGATGAATATTCAGTAACCTCCATCCTGTAGAATGTGATCTCTCACCTCTGGTCCTGGGGTCACACGGCGGCCTCTCTCCTCAGGCTCCTGCACCTGTGATGTCCCTTTATATATCATCCTGTTGTCTCCCTAGTGATCTCATTTGACTGATAGTAATGAGCGGTGGGATTTACCCTCTGACCTCAGACCTCTTGTCAGTATAATGCAGGATCCTCACTACACCAGGGACTACAGAACACCACAGTCATCTCTGACCTCATGATCCGTGATTGTATAATGCTAGTAAATAGTAATAATAGTAATAATACATATTTATATCTCTCCAACATTTTCCAATATTATATATTGACCAATATAGCAGTATGGACCACACTGTGCTCCTAAGTAATACACAACTGACCACACTGTGCTCCTAAGTAATACACAACTGACCACGCTGTGCTCCTAAGTAATACACAACTAACCACACTGTGCTCCGAAGTAATACACAACTGACCACACTGTGCTCCTAAGTAATACACAACTGACCACGCTGTGCTCCTAAGTAATACACAACTGACCACACTGTGCTCCTAAGTAGTACACAACTGACCACACTGTCACCCTATACAAATCTGTGTCCTTCTATTGTATTATAATATATACTGGCCCCATCATAAATGATCACATAATCCCCCAACCCCTATACATTCCACACCAATAATGATATTACATACAGCTCTCTATTTTATATCCTGCACCCCCTGCTACTGATTATATATAACGCCCCTAATTAGCTACGTTTAATAAATATATATGTGATGTCCAGCACCCTATATAATATATACTGATCCACCCTCTGTTATTAATGTACATACAGCAATCTCCAGCCCCTCTTCATCAATTGTCTTATACACAGAGGCTACTGATTCTCTATGTAAGACGCAGATGCCGTTGATGCTGCAAGTATCACGACATGATCGAAACGTCCAGCCATTGACATTGAGGCTACAGATCTCAGGGCCACGGCATCAAACAGACCACAAGAGTCTTACAACCATGTCCTGTGGCCACAATGCACAGTGCCACGGCTGGTGAAGACCACACACTGTGTATCAGCACCGGCCCCTCATAGCCCCTGTCCAGTAAGGGAGAGGAGCCCTAAGAGCTGTGCATTGTACATTATAGTGTGTGATATAATATAATACAGTATAATATGGTGTGTATTGTGGGCGATATCCCCCCCCCCCCCCTCTCTGCAGACTTCACAGAGCATGGAACCTCCAATGGAACAGATAAACTTACTAATTCTAGGAATGCACTTTTTTTTTTATCCAACAATAATTTTTACTCTGAGCCTGGAAATAATTCCCCAATATTGGGCACCGCCACGGGCACCTGATCTGCCCCCGGTTATGACAGTTCTGTATTACCTTTTTTTTTTAGGGTTAGGGACTATGTCCCTAAAACTTTATCCAGGCCTTGTACTATGGGAATGTTATATTATTATTATCTGGGATCAATTTAACCCCTTAACGCCACTGGCCTTTTTCATTATTCGCTTAGCAGTTTTTGCTCCGACCCTTAAAAAATCCATAACTTTTTTTATTTTTCCATGTACCAAGCTGTATAATAGATTGTTTTCTATGCAAAAAAAATTTCCTTCCTGGTGACAATATTTAATATTCCATGCCGTGCACTGGAGAGTTGGGAAAAAATTCCAAATGTGCCATTTTGGCAAAAAAAAACCCCCACATTCGTGTCATATTCCTGTGGACTCTGTTTTACTTAACTTCAACTGTGCTCTAAATGACACCTCAAATTTATTCTTTGTTTTGGTGCAATCACAGCGATACCAAATTTATATAAGTTTTATTATGTTTTAATAGATTATAAAAAATTTAAAACCTTTTTGATTTTGATTTTACTTTTTTATGGCAGAATTTGATGGCCTTATATAAATAAAGATTATTATTATTATTTTATATCAGCTCTAGGGAAAGGGGGTTGAAAAGAACTTTTGCATTTTTTTGTAATTTTTTAAAATAATTTTTTCCTGTATTTTTGGACCCCCTAGGATACTTGAACCCTAAGGTGTCTGATCACTCCCACCATATACTGAAGTGCTACTGTATTGCAATATATAGGGATTTTGCACTGCATCTATATGGGACTGTTAGGCTTAATGCACACAAATGTATGGCCCCCATAGCCCGGCAGACACAGGGTGTGCGGGAGAGGAGGAGGGGGTGGGCACTGCTCGCCCCTCTCCATAGAAAATACTAGCCACACCGCCGTAGATACGGCCAAAGATGGAGCAGGCTCTACCTTCTCCTGTGTACATGTTTTATCAGCAAAGAAAATAAAGCCGGAAGATTTGTATTTTTATGATCCCGTTTCCAAGCTGGATTCTTTTTTCATTCCTCGTTACAGGCCGGGGACATTAACATTAATTGGCTGCATTGGCAACTGATAGTCGTGCCCCGATGATGTCACGGGATGAAGATGGCGGCGCCCATGCGCTGCAGAGAATTAAATGCCCCCGCCACCTTTGAGGGTGCATTTAAATGTTTAACACCCGCGATCGGTGCCAGCATCGATCACCAGTGTTAGCGATGAGTGTTTGCTGCATAATGCAGCAAACACCCGGCAAGTATGAAGTGGGCACAGCCCGTGAGCCCTGTTCATACTCCACCTACCGCCTCAGGACGTTCAAGAACATCCAACTGCAACGTGGTTAATAGGTCAGCGACGTGGCCAATGTGCACCTTCCTGACACAGCATCGGACTTGTCCCACTTTATGTGGTTAGAACTTTCTAACGCTTTAATAGGGCTCATCATGTAAGTTGACACATTGCACTTAATGAAAGTTGAAAAATTTGGGTGACGTGCCTTGAGATTTTTTTTTTTTTAAGTGAAATTTTCGAAAAAAATTCTGAAACATTTTAAAATGAAGACTGCAGGAGGGTGTCAGCTACTATTATTTTTGCGGTTAGGAATGAATTAGAACAATTTCTTTCTGAATTTGATTGGGTGTTATAGGTCTTATGGTTACAATTAAAGATGAGAATTAGAAGTTAAACATGTCATTTGTAATAAAATTTTAATTTTTTCTTATTTGTATTTTTTTAAACTTAAATGTATCTCAGTAATGGTGCTAATAGGCAGTGCCTAGTAATAAGGCTGAGGCTAATCCATTAATAAGGCAAATACTCTGGTACCCACCTCCACCAGGAGTGCTGGGAAGAGTATCAGAATATCTATAGATGGATACTCTGTAATGTAGAAGAGGCCTGGTATATGACTTGGGTATTAGGAAACTTGAGGTGGTTCATTTTATGGACATCACAAAACTATATATATATATATAACAGGGATGAGGAGCTCAATTTGAAGGACCACATCAGCCCTATGGTGGTAGGAGGAGGGAGGACCTAACATCTCACATTGGATCTGATGCTGCATGGACCCCCTTGACCTATAATTTGGTGAGTTGAGATACATTGAGTTCTTCAACATTTTCATTAACTGAACACCAAGAATATAACATAATTTTTTATTGCCTCAAGTGGGACCAATCAGGAGCACACCATTAATACAAAATGGTAACCTATACAAACACTAGTGTCAGTGGCTGGTACATGTGAGAGACGTGTCCTCCTTCGTGGTTCTCCAGTGCTTCATAAGACTCTTCTTGATCTTCTTCATCCTCAGACCGTAGATAAATGGACTTACTGTAGCCGGGAACAGAAAGTAAACGGCACTGGAAATGTTCTGTCCGGTGTACGAGGAAGAGACCCCCGGCAGACTCAAGATGGATGAGAATAACCCTGAGGAATAAATGGTGACAGTGACCCCCAGGTGGGTGGCACATGTGTGCAAGGCTTTGTGCCGAGCCATTCCCAACGCAACCTTCATGGCTATGGAAAGGATTCTCAAATAGGAAAACAAGACAAAGGTGATATCCAAGACGGTGATCAAAGTCCTCACCAGAAGTCCAGCTACCTGGATCCAGGAAACATCTCCACACCCGAGCTTAAAGATCACCATGTTCTCGCAGTGGAAGTGATGGATGATATTGGATTTACAAAAAAGGAGTTTGGAGGCCAAGATGACAATAGGGAACACTGCACAACAGTTCCGGATCACCCCATGAATGGTGGAGTGGACCAGTAAGTGTTTGGCTATGATTTTCTGATAGTGTAAGGGCTGAGTGATGGCCACATACTGGTCTACAATCAGTAGTAAGACCACAATGGACTCGGCCATCATGCTGGAGTTTACAATGAACATTTGCGTCAAACATTCAGGCAACGAGATGTGGTCGAGTCCCACCAGTGCCAGGATCATTTTGGGGGTTATCGCTGAGGTGTGGAGGACATCTAGGGCAAGTAAAAACCAGATGAGGAGGTACATGGGGCAGTGAAGACTCTTCTCCAGCACAATGATGATCATAACTATAGAACTGGCCAACAATATCACTGTGTATATGACCAAAAATGGAAGAGTCAGGAGAGGTCGGAACTTGGTGACCTCAGGAAACTCAAACAGGATGAATTCTGTGTGGGAGAAGGATGAGGTCTCGTTCAAAGAAGAGGAATCCATGTTTTCTAGAAAGGAAAATATCAAATTATGAACCACCATGGACCATGAGCACAATTATACAGAGGTGTAATGTTATGTATCTTCTCCACTCCCCGACCATAATGTGTTAATAATAACACATGTTCTGGATGATACATGGTACAGGGTCAGGAGGGGTCGGGATGTCTGCAGTGTAATAATATCACATGTTATGGATGATACATGGTACAGGGTCAGGAGGGGTCGGGATGTCTGCAGTGTAATAATATCACATGTTCTGGATGATACATGGTACAGGGTCAGGAGGGGGCGGGATGTCTGCAGTGTAATAATATCACATGTTATGGATGATACATGGTACAGGGTCAGGAGGAGCCGGGATGTCTGCAGTGTAATAATATCACATGTTATGGATGATACATGGTGCAGGGTCAGGAGGGGCCGGGATGTCTGCAGTGTAATAATATCACATGTTAGGGATGATAAATGGTACAAGGTCAGGAGGGGCCAGGATGTCTGCAGTGTAATAATATCACATGTTATGGAGGATACATGGTACAGGGTCAGGAGGGGCTGGGATGTATGCAGTGTAATAATATCACATGTTATGGATGATACATGGTACAGGGTCAGGAGGGGCCGGGATGTCTGCAGTGTAATAATATCACATGTTATGGATGATACATGGTACAGGGTCAGGAGGGGTCGGGATGTCTGCAGTGTAATAATATCACATGTTATGGATGATACATGGTACAGGGTCAGGAGGGGCCGGGATGTCTGCAGTGTAATAATATCACATGTTATGGAGGATACATGGTACAGGGTCAGGAGGAGCCGGGATGTCTGCTTTGTTATAATATCACATGTTATGGATGATACATGGTGCAGGGTCAGGAGGGGCCGGGATGTCTGCAGTGTAATAATATCACATGTTATGGATGATACATGGTACAGGGTCAGGAGGGGCCAGGATGTCTGCAGTGTAATAATATCACATGTTATGGATGATACATGGTACAGGGTCAGGAGGGGCCGGGATGTCTGCAGTGTAATAATATCACATGTTATGGATGATACATGGTACAGGGTCAGGAGGGGCCGGGATGTCTGCAGTGTAATAATATCACATGTTATGGATGATACATGGTACAGGGTCAGGAGGGGCCGGGATGTCTGCAGTGTAATAATATCACATGTTGTGGATGATACATGGTACAGGGTCAGGAGGGGCCGGGATATCTGCAGTGTAATAATATCACATGTTATGGATGATACATGGTACAGGGTCAGGAGGGGCCGGGATATCTGCAGTGTAATAATATCACATGTTATGGATGATACATGGTACAGGGTCAGGAGGGGCAGGGATGTCTGCAGTGTAATAATATCACATGTTATGGATGATACATGGTACAGGGTCAGGAGGGGCTGGGATGTCTGCAGTGTAATAATATCACATGTTATGGATGATACATGGTACAGGGTCAGGAGGGGCCGGGATTTCTGCAGAGTACTAATATCACATGTTATGGATGATACATGGTACAGGGACAGGAGGGGCTGGGATGTCTGCAGTGTAATAATATCACATGTTATGGATGATACATGGTACAGGGTCAGGAGGGGACGGGATGTCTGCAGTGTAATAATATCACATGTCATGGATGATACATGGTACAGGGTCAGGAGGGGACGGGATGTCTGCAGTGTAATAATATCACATGTCATGGATGATACATGGTACAGGCTCAGGAGGGGCCGGGATGTCTGATGAGTAATAATATCACATGTTATGGATGATACATGGTGCAGGGTCAGAAGGGGACAGGATGTCTGCAGTGTAATAATATCACATGTTATAGATCATATATGGTACAGGGTCAGGAGGGGGTGGGATGTCTGCAGTGTAATAATATCACATGTTATAGATCATACATGGTACCGGGTCAGGAAGGGCCGGGAGGTCTGCAGTGTAATAATATCACATGTTATGGATGATACATGGTACAGGCTCAGGAGGGGCCGGGAGGTCTGCAGTGTAATAATATCACATGTTATGGATGATACATGGTACAGGGTCAGGAGTGCCGGGATATCTGCAGTGTAATAATATCACATGTTATATATGGTAAATGGTACAGGGTCAGGAGGGGCCGGGATGTCTGTAGTGTAATAATATCACGTGTTATGAATGATACATGGTACAGGGTCAGGAGGGGCTGGGATGTCTGCAGTGTAATAATATCACATGTTATGGATGATACATGGCACAGGGTCAGGAGGGGCCGGGATGTCTGCAGTGTAATAATATCACATGTTATGGATCATACATAGTACAGGGTCAGGAGGGGCCGGGATGTCTGCAGTGTAATAATATCACGTGTTATGGATGATACATGGTACAGGGTCAGGAGGGGCTGGGATGTCTGCAGTGTAATAATATCACATGTTATGGATGATACATGGTACAGGGTCAGGAGGGGCCAGGATGTCTGCAGTGTAATAATACCACATGTTATGGATCATATATGGTACAGGGTCAGGAGGGGCCGGGATGTCTGCAGTGTAATAATATCACATGTTATGGATGATTCATGGTACAGGGTCAGGAGGGGCCGGGATGTCTGCAGTGTAATAATATCACATGTTATGGGTGATACATGGTACAGGGTCAGGAGGGGCCGGGATGTCTGCAGTGTAATAATATCACATGTTATGGATGATATATGGTGCAGGGTCAGGAGGGGCCGGGATGTCTGCAGTGTAATAATATCACATGTTATGGATGATACATGGTACAGGGTCAGGAGGGGCCGGGATGTCTGCATTGTAATAATATCACATGTTATGGATGATACATAGTACAGGGTCAGGAGGGGCCGGGATGTCTGCAGTGTAATAATATCACATGTTATGGATGATACATGGTACAGGGTCAGGAGGGG
This sequence comes from Engystomops pustulosus, assembly GCF_040894005.1. NCBI lineage: Eukaryota > Metazoa > Chordata > Amphibia > Anura > Leptodactylidae > Engystomops > Engystomops pustulosus. Next base: position 5,210,214 of record NC_092412.1, on the reverse strand, counting down.
CCGGGATGTCTGCAGTGTAATAATATCACATGTTATGGATGATACATAGTACAGGGTCAGGAGGGGCCGGGATGTCTGCAGTGTAATAATATCACATGTTATGGATGATACATGGTACAGGGTCAGGAGGGGCCGGGATGTCTGCAGTGTAATAATATCACATGTTATGGATGATACATGGTACAGGGTCAGGAGGAGCCGGGATGTCTGCTTTGTTATAATATCACATGTTATGGATGATACATGGTACAGGGTCAGGAGGAGCAGGGATGTCTGCTTTGTTATAATATCACATGTTATGGATGATACATGGTACAGGGTCAGGAGGGGCCGGGATGTCTGCAGTGTAATAATATCACATGTTATGGATGATACATGGTACAGGGTCAGGAGGGGCCGGGATGTCTGCAGTGTAAAAATAACACATATTATGGATGATACATGGTGCATGGTAAGGAGGGGCTGGGATGTCTGCAGTGTAATAATATCACATGTTATGGATGATACATGGTACAGGGTCAGGAGGGGCCGGGATGTCTGGAGTGTAATAATATCACATGTTATGGATGATACATGGTACAGGGTCAGGAGGGGCCGGGATGTCTGGAGTGTAATAATATTACATGTTATGGATGATACATGGTACAGGGTCAGGAGGGGCTGGGATGTCTGCAGTGTAATAATATCACGTTATGGATAATACATGGTACAGGGTCAGGAGGGGCCGGGATGTCTGCATTGTAATAATATCACATGTTATGGATGATACATGGTACAGGGTCAGGAGGGGGCGGGATGTCTGCAGTGTAATAATATCACATGTTATGGATGATACATGGTACAGGGTCAGGAGGGGCCGGGATGTCTGCAGTGTAATAATATCACATGTTATGGGTGATACATGGTACAGGGTCAGGAGGGGCTGGGATGTCTGCAGAGTAATAATATCACATGTTATGGATGATACATGGTACAGGGTCAGGAGGGGCTGGGATGTCTGCAGTGTAATAATATCACGTTATGGATAATTCAAGGTACAGGGTCAGGAGGGGCCGCGATGTCTGCATTGTTATAATATCACATGTTATGGATGATACATGGTACAGGGTCAGGAGGGGGCCGGGATGTCTGCAGTGTAATAATATCACATGTTATGGATCATACATAGTACAGGGTCAGGAGGGACCGGGATGTCTGCAGTGTAATAATATCACGTGTTATGGATGATACATGGTACAGGGTCAGGAGGGGCTGGGATGTCTGCAGTGTAATAATATCACATGTTATGGATGATACATGGTACAGGGTCAGGAGGGGCCGGGATGTCTGTAGTGTAATAATACCACATGTTATGGATCATATATGGTACAGGGTCAGGAGGGGCCGGGATGTCTGCAGTGTAATAATATCACATGTTATGGATGATTCATGGTAGAGGGTCAGGAGGGGCCGGGATGTCTGCAGTGTAATAATATCACATGTTATGGGTGATACATGGTACAGGGTCAGGAGGGGCCGGGATGTCTGCAGTGTAATAATATCACATGTTATGGATGATACATGGTACAGGGTCAGGAGGAGCCGGGATGTCTACATGGTACAGGGTCAGGAGGGGCCGGGATGTCTGCATTGTAATAATATCACATGTTATGGATGATACATGGTACAGGGTCAGGAGGGGCCGGGATGTCTGCAGTGTAATAATATCACATGTTATGGATGATACATGGTACAGGGTCAGGAGGGGCCGGGATGTCTGCAGTGTAATAATATCACATGTTATGGATGATACATGGTACAGGGTCAGGAGGGGCCGGGATGTCTGCTTTGTTATAATATCACATGTTATGGATGATACATGGTACAGGGTCAGGAGGAGCAGGGATGTCTGCTTTGTTATAATATCACATGTTATGGATGATACATGGTACAGGGTCAGGAGGTTCTGGGATGTCTGCAGTGTAATAATATCACATGTTATGGATGTTACATGGTACAGGGTCAGGAGGGGCCGGGATGTCTGCATTGTAAAAATAACACATGTTATGGATGATACATGGTGCAGGGTCAGGAGGGGCCGGGATGTCTGCAGTGTAATAATATCACATGTTATGGATGATACATGGTACAGGGTCAGGAGGGGCCGGGATGTCTGGAGTGTAATAATATTACATGTTATGGATGATACATGGTACAGGGTCAGGAGGGGCTGGGATGTCTGCAGTGTAATAATATCACGTTATGGATAATACATGGTACAGGGTCTGGAGGGGCCGGGATGTCTGCATTGTAATAATATCACATGTTATGGATAATACATGGTACAGGGTCAGGAGGGGGCCGGGATGTCTGCAGTGTAATAATATCACATGTTATGGGTGATACATGGTACAGGGTCAGGAGGGGCTGGGATGTCTGCAGTGTAATAATATCACATGTTATGGATGATACATGGTACAGGGTCAGGAGGGGTCGGGATGTCTGTAGTGTAATAATATCACATGTTATGGATGATACATGGTACAGGTTCAGGAGGGGCAGGATGTCTGCAGTGTAATAATATCACATGTTGTGGATGATACATGGTACAGGGGCAGGAGGGGCTGGGATGTCTGCAGTGTAATAATATCACATGTTATGGATGATACATGGTGCAGGGTCAGGAGGGGACGGGATGTCTGCAGTGTAATAATATCACATATCATGGATGATACATGGTACAGGGTCAGGAGGGGCCGGGATGTCTGCTGAGTAATAAAATCACATGTTATGGATGATACATGGTACAGGGTCAGGAGGGGCCGGGATGTCTGCAGTATAATAATACCACATGTTATGGATCATATATGGTACAGGGTCAGGAGGGGCCGGGATGTCTGCAGTGTAATAATATCACATGTTATGGGTGATACATGGTACAGGGTCAGGAGGGGGCGGGATGTCTGCAGTGTAATAATATCACATGTTATGGATGATGCATGGTACAGGGTCAGGAGGGGCAGGGATGTCTGCAGTATAATAATATCCCATGTTATGGATGATACATGGTGCAGGGTCAGGAGGGTCCGGGATGTCTGCAGTGTAATAATATCACATGTTATGGATGATATATGGTGCAGGGTCAGGAGGGGCCGGGATGTCTGCAGAGTAATAATATCACATGTTATGGATGATACATGGTGCAGGGTCAGGAGGGGCCGGGATGTCTGCAGTGTAATAATATCACATGTTATGGATGATACATGGTACAGGGTCAGGAGGGGCCGGGGTGTCTGCATTGTAATAATATCACGTTATGGATGATACATGGTACAGGGTCAGGAGGGGCCGGGATGTCTGCAGTGTAGTAATATCACATGTTATGGGTGATACATGGTACAGGGTCAGGAGGGGCCGGGATGTCTGCAGTGTAATAATATCACGTTATGGATGATACATGGTGCAGGGTCAGGAGGGGCCTGGATGTCTGCAGTATAATAATATCCCATGTTATGGATGATACATGGTGCAGGGTCAGGAGGGGCCGGGATGTCTGCAGTGTAATAATATCACATGTTATGGATGATATATGGTGCAGGGTCAGGAGGGGCCGGGATGTCTGCAGTGTAATAATATCACATGTTATGGATGATACATGGTGCAGGGTCAGGAGGGGCCGGGATGTCTGCAGTGTAATAATATCACATGTTATGGATGATACATGGTACAGGGTCAGGAGGGGCCGGGATGTCTGCATTGTAATAATATCACATGTTATGGATGATACATGGTACAGGGTCAGGAGTGGCGGGGATGTCTGCAGTGTAATAATATCACATGTTATGGATGATACATGGTACAGGGTCAGGAGGGGCCGGGATGTCTGCAGTGTAATAATATCACATGTCATGGATGATACATGGTACAGTGTCAGGAGGGGACGGGATGTCTGCAGTGTAATAATATCACATATCATGGATGATACATGGTGCAGGGACAGGAGGGGCCGGGATGTCTGCAGTGTAATAATATCACGTGTTATGGATGATACATGATACAGGGTCAGGAGGGGCTGGGATGTCTGCATTGTAATAATATCACGTTATGGATGATACATGGTACAGGGTCAGGAGGGGCCGGGATGTCTGCAGTGTAGTAATATCACATGTTATGGATGATACATGGTACAGGGTCAGGAGGGGCCGGGATGTCTGCATTGTAATAATATCACATGTTATGGATGATACATGGTGCAGGGTCAGGAGGGGCCGGGAGGTCTGCAGTGTAATAATATCACATGTTATGGATGATACATGGTACAGGGTCAGGAGGGGCCGGGATGTCTGCAGTGTAATAATATCACATGTTATGGATGATACATGGTACAGGGTCAGGAGGGGCCGGGATGTCTGCATTGTAATAATTTCACATGTTATGGATGATACATGGTGCAGGGTCAGGAGGGGTCAGGATGTCTGCAGTGTAATAATATCACATGTTATGGATTATACATGGTACAGGGTCAGGAGGGGCCGGGATGTCTGCAGTGTAATAATATTACATGTTATGGATGATACATGGTACAGGGTCAGGAGGGGCCGGGATGTCTGCAGTGTAATAATATCACATGTTATGGATGATACATGGTGCAGGGTCAGGAGGGGCCGGGATGTCTGCAGTGTAATAATATCACATGTTATGGATGATACATGGTACAGGGCAGGAGGAGCCGGGATGTCTGCAGTGTAATAATATCACATGTTATGGATGATACATGGTGCAGGGTCAGGAGGGGCCGGGATGTCTGCAGTGTAATAATATCACATGTAATGGACGATACATGGTGCAGGGTCAGGAGGGGCCGGGATGTCTGCAGTGTAATGACAGACTCACAATCCTCTCATGTTTCTCACTACAGCCGGCGAATATTCAGCACATACATGAGATCGGTGTCCAGGTGAGGCAGGAGATGAGGCTGCAGGTTAGGTGGGCTCTCAGGGGCGCAGGGTCTTGTAGGTGAATCCTGTAACATATGTTACCTGTACAAATTCTCATCACAGTGAAATCTCCTCCTGGGGCTTTGTGGGGGCGACTTCCCTGACCAAATAACTTCTGGATGTGCTGATAATAGTGTGTGGAGATCCTGGCTCTGTGCTTCTACACACACCTGTAGTAACCCCAGAAGCCCTGATGGATCCCAGTAATGGCCACTACATACCTGGACGCTCATCAGCGAGAGGAGGGACCCTCTGCAGAGCATCTCGCTGATGTCTCATTATTTATCTGCTCCTGAGACCTTTGGGAAATTCATCACTAACCCTCATTACCTGTAATAACTGAAATAACCTGTGCTGTATACACCTGACCATACACCTGTACTGTATACACCTGACCATACACTTGTACTAATACTGTCACACCTGTACTGTATACACCTGTACTAATAATATCACACCTGTACTGTATACACCTGAAAATACACCTGTACTAATACTATCACACCTGTACAGTATACACATAACTATACACCTGTACTAATCCTATCACACCTGTACTGTATACACCTGTACTAATATTATCACAACTGTACTGTATACACCTGACCATACACCTGTACTAATAATATCACACCTCTACTGTATACACCTGTACTAGTAATATCACACCTGTACTCTATACACCTGTACTAATATTATCACACCTGTACTGTATACACCTGTACTAATATTATCACAACTGTACTGTATACACCTGACCATACACCTGTACTAATAATATCACACCTGTACTGTATACACCTGTACTAGTAATATCACACATGTACTCTATACACCTGACCATACACCTGTACTGATAATATCACACCTGTACTGTATACATCTGACCATACACCTGTACTAATACTATCACACCTGTACTGTATACACCTGTACTAGTAATATCACACCTGTACTCTATACACCTGACCATACACCTGTACTGATAATATCACACCTGTACTGTATACACCTGACCATACACCTGTACTAATCCTATCACACCTGTACTGTATACACCTGTACTATTATTATTACACCTGTACTGTATACACCTGTACTAATAATATCACACCTGTACTGTATACACCTGACCATACACCTGTACTGATAATATCACACCTGTACTGTATACACCTGACCATACACCTGTACTGATAATATCACACCTGTACTGTATACACCTGACCATACACCTGTACTAGTAATATCACACCTGTACTGTATACACCTGACCATAAACATGGATGAATACTATCAGACCTGTACTGTATACACCTGACCATACACCTGTATTAATACTATCACACCTGTACTGTATACACCTGTACTAGTAATATCACACCTGTACTCTATACACCTGACCATACACCTGTACTGATAATATCAGACCTGTACTGTATACACCTAACCATACACCTGTACTAATACTATCACACCTGTACTGTATACACCTGTACTAATAATATCACACCTGTACTGTATACACATAACTATACACCTGTGCTAATCCTATCACACCTGTACTGTATACACCTGTACTAATATTATTACACCTGTACTGTATACACCTGTACTAATACTATCACACCTGTACTGTATACACCTGTACTAGTAATATCACACCTGTACTCTATACACCTGACCATACACCTGTACTGATAATATCACACCTGTACTGTATACACCTGACCATACACCTGTACTAATACTATCACACCTGTACTGTATACACCTGACCATACACCTGTACTAATACTATCACAACTGTACTGTATACACCTGACCATACACCTGTACTAATAATATCACACCTGTACTGTATACACCTGACCATACACCTGTACTGATAATATCACACCTGTACTGTATACACCTGACCATACACCTGTACTGATAATATCACACCTGTACTGTATACACCTGACCATACACCTGTACTAATACTATCACACCTGTACTGTATACAGCTGTACTAATAATATCACACCTGAACTGTATACACATAACTATACACCTGTACTAATCCTATCACACCTGTACTGTATACACCTGTACTAATATTATTACACCTGTACTGTATACACCTGTACTAATAATATCACACCTGTACTGTATACACCTGACCATACACCTGTACTAATAATATCACAGCTGTACTGTATACACCTGACCATACACCTGTACTGATAATATCACACCTGTACTGTATACACCTGACCATACACCTGTACTGATAATATCACACCTGTACTGTATACACCTGACAATACACCTGTACTAGTAATATCACACCTGTACTGTATACACCTGACCATAAACATGTATGAATACTATCAGACCTGTACTGTATACACCTGACCATACACCTGTATTAATACTATCACACCTGTACTGTATACACCTGTACTAGTAATATCACACCTGTAATGTATACACCTGACCATACACCTGTACTGATAATATCACACCTGTACTGTATACACCTGACCATACACCTGTACTAATACTATCACACCTGTACTGTATACACCTGTACTAATAATATCACACCTGTACTGTATACACATAACTATACACCTGTACTAATCCTATCACACCTGTACTGTATACACCTGTACTAATATTATTACACCTGTACTGTATACACCTGTACTAATAATATCACACCTGTACTGTATACACCTGACCATACACCTGTACTGATAATATCACACCTGTACTGTATACACCTGACCATACACCTGTACTGATAATATCACACCTGTACTGTATACACCTGACCATACACCTGTACTAATACTATCACACCTGTACTGTATACAGCTGTACTAATAATATCACACCTGTACTGTATACACATAACTATACACCTGTACTAATCCTATCACACCTGTACTGTATACACCTGTACTAATATTATTACACCTGTACTGTATACACCTGTACTAATAATATCACACCTGTACTGTATACACCTGACCATACACCTGTACTGATAATATCACACCTGTACTGTATACACCTGACCATACACCTGTACTGATAATATCACACCTGTACTGTATACACCTGACCATACACCTGTACTAGTAATATCACACCTGTACTGTATACACCTGACCATAAACATGTATGAATACTATCAGACCTGTACTGTATACACCTGACCATACACCTGTATTAATACTATCACACCTGTACTGTATACACCTGTACTAGTAATATCACACCTGTACTGTATACACCTGACCATACAACTGTACTGATAATATCACACCTGTACTGTTTACAACTGACCATACACCTGTACTAATACTATCACACCTGTACTGTATACACCTGTACTAATATAATCACACCTGTACTGTATACACATAACTATACACCTGTACTAATCCTATCACACCTGTACTGTATACACCTGTACTAATATTATTACACCTGTACTGTATACACCTGTACTAATAATATCACACCTGTACTGTATACACCTGACCATACACCTGTACTGATAATATCACACCTGTACTGTATACACCTGACCATACACCTGTACTAGTAATATCACACCTGTACTGTATACACCTGACCATAAACATGTATGAATACTATCAGACCTGTACTGTATACACCTGACCATACACCTGTATTAATACTATCACACCTGTACTGTATACACCTGTACTAGTAATATCACACCTGTACTGTATACACCTGACCATACAACTGTACTGATAATATCACACCTGTACTGTTTACAACTGACCATACACCTGTACTAATACTATCACACCTGTACTGTATACACCTGTACTAATATAATCACACCTGTACTGTATACACATAACTATACACCTGTACTAATCCTATCACACCTGTACTGTATACACCTGTACTAATATTATTACACCTGTACTGTATACACCTGTACTAATAATATCACACCTGTACTGTATACACCTGACCATACACCTGTACTGATAATATCACACCTGTACTGTATACACCTGACCATACACCTGTACTAGTAATATCACACCTGTACTGTATACACCTGACCATAAACATGTATGAATACTATCAGACCTGTACTGTATACACCTGACCATACACCTGTATTAATACTATCACACCTGTACTGTATACACCTGTACTAGTAATATCACACCTGTACTGTATACACCTGACCATACAACTGTACTGATAATATCACACCTGTACTGTTTACAACTGACCATACACCTGTACTAATACTATCACACCTGTACTGTATACACCTGTACTAATATAATCACACCTGTACTGTATACACATAACTATACACCTGTACTAATCCTATCACACCTGTACTGTATACACCTGTACTAATATTATTACACCTGTACTGTATACACCTGTACTAATAATATCACACCTGTACTGTATACACCTGACCATACACCTGTACTGATAATATCACACCTGTACTGTATACACCTGACCATACACCTGTACTAGTAATATCACACCTGTACTGTATACACCTGACCATAAACATGTATGAATACTATCAGACCTGTACTGTATACACCTGACCATACACCTGTATTAATACTATCACACCTGTACTGTATACACCTGTACTAGTAATATCACACCTGTACTGTATACACCTGACCATACAACTGTACTGATAATATCACACCTGTACTGTTTACAACTGACCATACACCTGTACTAATACTATCACACCTGTACTGTATACACCTGTACTAATATAATCACACCTGTACTGTATACACATAACTATACACCTGTACTAATCCTATCACACCTGTACTGTATACACCTGTACTAATATTATTACACCTGTACTGTATACACCTGTACTAATAATATCACACCTGTACTGTATACACCTGACCATACACCTGTACTGATAATATCACACCTGTACTGTATACACCTGACCATACACCTGTACTAGTAATATCACACCTGTACTGTATACACCTGACCATAAACATGTATGAATACTATCAGACCTGTACTGTATACACTTGACCATACACCTGTACTAATACTATCACACCTGTACTGTATACACCTGACCATACACCTGTACTGATAATATCACACCTGTACTGTATACACCTGACCATAAACATGTATGAATACTATCAGACCTGTACTGTATACACCTGACCATACACCTGTATTAATACTGTCACACCTGTACTGTATATACCTGACCATAAACATGTACGAATACTATCAGACCTGTACTGTATACACCTACCCATACACCTGTACTAATAATATCACACCTTTACTGTATACACCTAAGCATACACCTGTATTAACACTATCACACCTGTACTGTATACACCTGACCATAAACATCTATGAATACTATCAGACCTGTACTGTATACACCTAACCATACACCTGTACTAATACTATCACACCTGTACTGTATACACCTTACCATACACCTGTACTAATACCATCACACCTGTACTGTATACACCTTACCATACACCTGTACTAATAATATCACACCTGTACTGTATACACCTGACCATAAACATGTATGAATACTATCAGACCTGTACTGTATACACCTACCCATACACCTGTACTAATAATATCACACCTTTACTGTATACACCTAAGCATACACCTGTATTAATACTATCACGCCTGTACGGTAAACACCTGACCATAAACATCTATGAATACTATCAGACCTGTACTGTATACACCTAACCATACACCTGTACTAATACTATCACACCTGTACTGTATACACTTTACCATACACCTGTACTAATAATATCAGACCTGTACTGTATACACCTTACCATACACCTGTACTAATAATATCACACCTGTACTGTATACACCTGTATTAATACTATTACACCTGTACTGTATACACCTGACCATAAACCTGTACGAATAATATCACACCTGTACTGTATACACCTAACCATACACCTGTACTGATACTATCACACCTGTACTGTATACACCTGGCCATACACCTGTACTAATAATATCACACCTGTACTGTATACACCTGGTCATACACCTGTACTAATAATATCACACCTGTACTGTATACACCAGTACTATTAATACCACACCTGTACTTTATACATATAACCATACACCTGTACTGTCACACCTGTACTGTATACACCTGGCCATACATGTACCTATACTCTCACACCTGTAAAGTTACACTTGGCCATACACCTGTACTAATACTATCACAGGTTATGTACACTCAGTGGCCACTTTATTAGGTCCACCTGTCCAACTGCTCGTTAACACTTAATTTCTAATCAGCCAATCACATGGCGGCAACTTAGTGCACTTAGGCATGTAGACATGGTCAAGACAATCTCCTGCAGTTCTCCCGAGCATCAGTATGGGGAAGAAAGGTGATTTGTGGCCCTTGAACGTGGCATGGTTGTTGGTGCCAGAAGGGCTGGTCTGAGTATTTCAGAAACTGCTGATCTACTGGGATTTTCACGCACAACCATCTCTAGGGTTTACAGAGAATGGTCCGAAAAAGAAAAAACATCCAGTGAGCGGCAATTTGCACAAGCTCATCGAAATTGGACAGTAGAAGATTGGAAAAACGTTGCCTGGTCTGATGAGTCTCGATTTCTGCTGCGACATTCAGATGGTAGGGTCAGAATTTGGCGTCAACAACATGAAAGCATGGATCCATCCTGCCTTGTATCAGCGGTTCAGGCTGGTGGTGGTGGTGTCATGGATCCATCCTGCCTTGTATCAGCGGTTCAGGCTGGTGGTGCTGGTGTCATGGATCCATCCTGCATTGTATCAGCTGCTCAGGCTGGTGGTGGTGGTGTCATGGATCCATCCTGCCTTGTATCAGCGGGTCAGGCTGGTGGTGGTGGTGTCATGGATCCACCCTGCCTTGTATCAGCGGCTCAGGCTGGTGGTGGTGGTGTCATGGATCCATCCTGCCTTGTATCAGCGGGTCAGGCTGGTGGTGGTGGTGTCATGGATCCATCCTGCCTTGTATCAGCGGGTCAGGCTGGTGGTGGTGGTGTCATGGATCCATCCTGCCTTGTATCAGCGGGTCAGGCTGGTGGTGGTGGTGTCATGGATCCATCCTGCCTTGTATCAGCGGCTCAGGCTGGTGCTGGTGGTGTCATGGATCCATCCTGCCTTGTATCAGCGGCTCAGGCTGGTGCTGGTGGTGTCATGGATCCATCCTGCCTTGTATCAGCGGGTCAGGCTGGTGGTGGTGGTGTCATGGATCCATCCTGCCTTGTATCAGCTGCTCAGGCTGGTGGTGGGGGTGTCATGGATCCATCCTGCCTTGTATCAGCGGGTCAGGCTGGTGCTGGTGGTGTCATGGATCCATCCTGCCTTGTATCAGCGGCTCAGGCTGGTGCTGGTGGTGTCATGGATCCATCCTGCCTTGTATCAGCGGGTCAGGCTGGTGGTGGTCGTGTCATGGATCCATCCTGCCTTGTATCAGCGGCTCAGGCTGCTGGTGGTGTTGTCATGGATCCATCCTGCCTTGTATCAGCGGCTCAGGCTGGTGGTGCTGGTGTCATGGATCCATCCTGCCTTGTATCAGCGGGTCAGGCTGGTGGTGGTGGTGTCATGGATCCATCCTGCCTTGTATCAGCGGCTCAGGCTGGTGGTGCTGGTGTCATGGATCCATCCTGCCTTGTATCAGCGGGTCAGGCTGGTGGTGGTGGTGTCATGGATCCATCCTGCCTTGTATCAGCGGCTCAGGCTGGTGGTGGTGGTGTCATGGATCCATCCTGCCTTGTATCAGCGGCTCAGGCTGGTGGTGGTGGTGTCATGGATCCATCCTGCCTTGTATCAGCGGCTCAGGCTGGTGGTGGTGGGGTCATGGATCCATCCTGCCTTGTATCAGCGGCTCAGGCTGGTGCTGGTGGTGTCATGGATCCATCCTGCCTTGTATCAGCGGCTCAGGCTGGTGGTGGTGGTGTCATGGATCCATCCTGCCTTGTATCAGCGGCTCAGGCTGGTGGTGGTGGTGTCATGGATCCATCCTGCCTTGTATCAGCGGCTCAGGCTGGTGGTGGTGGGGTCATGGATCCATCCTGCCTTGTATCAGCGGGTCAGGCTGGTGGTGGTGGTGTCATGGATCCATCCTGCCTTGTATCAGCGGCTCAGGCTGGTGGTGGTGGTGTCATGGATCCATCCTGCCTTGTATCAGCGGCTCAGGCTGGTGGTGGTGGTGTCATGGATCCATCCTGCCTTGTATCAGCGGCTCAGGCTGGTGGTGGTGGGGTCATGGATCCATCCTGCCTTGTATCAGCGGCTCAGGCTGGTGCTGGTGGTGTCATGGATCCATCCTGCCTTGTATCAGCGGCTCAGGCTGGTGGTGGTGGTGTCATGGATCCATCCTGCCTTGTATCAGCGGCTCAGGCTGGTGGTGGTGGTGTCATGGATCCATCCTGCCTTGTATCAGCGGCTCAGGCTGGTGGTGGTGGGGTCATGGATCCATCCTGCCTTGTATCAGCGGGTCAGGCTGGTGGTGGTGGTGTCATGGATCCATCCTGCCTTGTATCAGCGGCTCAGGCTGGTGGTGGTGGTGTCATGGATCCATCCTGCCTTGTATCAGCGGCTCAGGCTGGTGGTGGTTGTGTCATGGATCCATCCTGCCTTGTATCAGCGGGTCAGGCTGGTGGTGCTGGTGTCATGGATCCATCCTGCCTTGTATCAGCGGCTCAGGCTGGTGGTGGTGGTGTCATGGATCCATCCTGCCTTTTATCAGCGGGTCAGGCTGGTGGTGGTGGTGTCATGGATCCATCCTGCCTTGTATCAGCGGCTCAGGCTGGTGGTGCTGGTGTCATGGATCCATCCTGCCTTGTATCAGCGGCTCAGGCTGGTGGTGCTGGTGTCATGGATCCATCCTGCCTTGTATCAGCGGCTCAGGCTGGTGCTGGTGGTGTCATGGATCCATCCTGCCTTGTATCAGCGGGTCAGGCTGGTGCTGGTGGTGTCATTGATCCATCCTGCCTTGTATCAGCGGTTCAGGCTGGTGGTGGTGGTGTCATGGATCCATTCTGCCTTGTATCAGCGGCTCAGGCTGGTGGTGGGGGTGTCATGGATCCATCCTGCCTTGTATCAGCGGGTCAGGCTGGTGCTGGTGGTGTCATGGATCCATCCTGCCTTGTATCAGCGGCTCAGGCTGGTGGTGGTGGTGTCATGGATCCATCCTGCCTTGTATCAGCGGGTCAGGCTGGTGCTGGTGGTGTCATGGATCCATCCTGCCTTGTATCAGCGGCTCAGGCTGGTGGTGGTGGTGTCATGGATCCATCCTGCCTTGTATCAGCGGCTCAGGCTGGTGGTGGTGGTGTCATGGATCCATCCTGCCTTGTATCAGCGGGTCAGGCTGGTGGTGGTGTCATGGATCCATCCTGCCTTGTATCAGCGGTTCAGGCTGGTGGTGGTGGTGTCATGGATCTATCCTGCCTTGTATCAGCGGCTCAGGCTGGTGGTGCTGGTGTCATGGATCCATCCTGCCTTGTATCAGCGGGTCAGGCTGGTGGTGGTGGTGTCATGGATCCATCCTGCCTTGTATCAGCGGCTCAGGCTGGTGGTGGTGGTGTCATGGATCCATCCTGCCTTGTATCAGCGGCTCAGGCTGGTGGTGTCATGGATCCATCCTGCCTTGTATCAGCGGGTCAGGCTGGTGGTGGTGGTGTCATGGATCCATCCTGCCTTGTATCAGCGGCTCAGGCTGGTGGTGGTGGTGTCATGGATCCATCCTGCCTTGTATCAGCGGGTCAGGCTGGTGGTGCTGGTGTCATGGATCCATCCTGCCATGTATCAGCGGCTCAGGCTGGTGGTGCTGGTGTCATGGATCCATCCTGCCTGGTATCAGCGGCTCAGGCTGGTGGTGCTGGTGTCATGGATCCATCCTGCCATGTATCAGCGGCTCAGGCTGGTGGTGGTGGTGTCATGGATCCATCCTGCCTTGTATCAGCGGGTCAGGCTGGTGGTGCTGGTGTCATGGATCCATCCTGCCTGGTATCAGCGGCTCAGGCTGGTGGTGCTGGTGTCATGGATCCATCCTGCCATGTATTAGCGGCTCAGGCTGGTGGTGGTGGTGTCATGGATCCATCCCGCCTTGTATCAGCGGGTCAGGCTGGTGGTGGTGGTGTCATGGATCCATCCTGCCTTGTATCAGCGGCTCAGGCTGGTGGTGGTGGTGTCATGGATCCATCCTGCCTTGTATCAGCGGGTCAGGCTGGTGGTGCTGGTGTCATGGATCCATCCTGCCTTGTATCAGCGGCTCAGGCTGGTGGTGGTGGTGTCATGGATCCATCCTGCCTTGTATCAGCGGCTCAGGCTGGTGGTGGTGGTGCCATGGATCCATCCTGCCTTGTATCAGCGGCTCAGGCTGGTGGTGGTGGTGTCATGGATCCATCCTGCCTTGTATCAGCGGCTCAGGCTGGTGGTGGTGGTGTCATGGATCCATCCTGCCTTGTATCAGCGGGTCAGGCTGGTGGTGGTGGTGTCATGGATCCATCCTGCCTTGTATCAGCGGCTCAGGCTGGTGGTGGTGGTGTCATGGATCCATCCTGGCTTGTATCAGCGGGTCAGGCTGGTGGTGCTGGTGTCATGGATCCATCCTGCCTGGTATCAGCGGCTCAGGCTGGTGGTGCTGGTGTCATGGATCCATCCTGCCATGTATCAGCGGCTCAGGCTGGTGGTGGTGGTGTCATGGATCCATCCCGCCTTGTATCAGCGGGTCAGGCTGGTGGTGGTGGTGTCATGGATTCATCCTGCCTTGTATCAGCGGCTCAGGCTGGTGGTGGTGGTGTCATGGATCCATCCTGCCTTGTATCAGCGGGTCAGGCTGGTGCTGGTGGTGTCATGGATCCATCCTGCCTTGTATCAGCGGCTCAGGCTGGTGGTGGTGGTGTCATGGATCCATCCTGCCTTGTATCAGCGGGTCAGGCTGGTGGTGCTGGTGTCATGGATCCATCCTGCCTTGTATCAGCGGCTCAGGCTGGTGGTGGTGGTGTCATGGATCCATCCTGCCTTGTATCAGCGGGTCAGGCTGGTGGTGGTGGTGTCATGGATCCATCCTGCCTTGTATCAGCGGCTCAGGCTGGTGGTGGTGGTGTCATGGATCCATCCTGCCTTGTATCAGCGGCTCAAGCTGGTAGTGGTGGTGCCATGGATCCATCCTGCCTTGTATCAGCGGCTCAGGCTGGTGGTGCTGGTGTCATGGATCCATCCTGCCTTGTATCAGCGGCTCAGGCTGGTGGTGGTGGTGTCATGGATCCATCCTGCCTTGTATCAGCGGGTCAGGCATGTGGTGCTGGTGTCATGGATCCATCCTGCCTTGTATCAGCGGCTCAGGCTGGTGGTGCTGGTGTCATGGATCCATCCTGCCTTGTATCAGCGGCTCAGGCTGGTGGTGGTGGTGTCATGGATCCATCCTGCCTTGTATCAGCGGGTAAGGCTGGTGGTGGTGGTGTCATGGATCCATCCTGCCTTGTATCAGCGGCTCAGGCTGGTGGTGGTGGTGTCATGGATCCATCCTGCCTTGTATCAGCGGGTCAGGCTGGTGGTGGTGGTGCCATGGATCCATCCTGCCTTGTATCAGCGGCTCAGGCTGGTGGTGGTGGTGTCATGGATCCATCCTGCCTTGTATCAGCGGGTCAGGCTGGTGCTGGTGGTGTCATGGATCCATCCTGCCTTGTATCAGCGGCTCAGGCTGGTGGTGGTGGTGTCATGGATCCATCCTGCCTTGTATCAGCGGCTCAGGCTGGTGGTGCTGGTGTCATGGATCCATCCTGCCTTGTATCAGCGGCTCAGGCTGGTGGTGGTGGTGTCATGGATCCATCCTGCCTTGTATCAGCGGGTCAGGCTGGTGCTGGTGGTGTCATGGATCCATCCTGCCTTGTATCAGCGGGTCAGGCTGGTGGTGCTGGTGTCATGGATCCATCCTGCCTTGTATCAGCGGCTCAGGCTGGTGGTGGTGGTGTCATGGATCCATCCTGCCTTGTATCAGCGGCTCAGGCTGGTGGTGGTGGTGTCATGGATCCATCCTGCCTTGTATCAGCGGCTCAGGCTGGTGGTGCTGGTGTCATGGATCCATCCTGCCTTGTATCAGCGGCTCAGGCTGGTGGTGGTGGTGTCATGGATCCATCCTGCCTTGTATCAGCGGCTCAGGCTGGTGGTGCTGGTGTCATGGATCCATCCTGCCTTGTATCAGCGGCTCAGGCTGGTGGTGGTGGTGTCATGGATCCATCCTGCCTTGTATCAGCGGGTCAGGCTGGTGGTGGTGGTGTCATGGATCCATCCTGCCTTGTATCAGCGGCTCAGGCTGGTGCTGGTGTCATGGATCCATCCTGCCTTGTATCAGCGGGTCAGGCTGGTGGTGGTGGTGTCATGGATCCATCCTGCCTTGTATCAGCGGGTCAGGCTGGTGGTGGTGGTGTCATGGATCCATCCTGCCTTGTATCAGCGGGTCAGGCTGGTGGTGCTGGTGTCATGGATCCATCCTGCCTTGTATCAGCGGCTCAGGCTGGTGGTGGTGGTGTCATGGATCCATCCTGCCTTGTATCAGCGGGTCAGGCTGGTGGTGCTGGTGTCATGGATCCATCCTGCCTTGTATCAGCGGGTCAGGCTGGTGGTGGTGGTGTCATGGTGTCTTTGGGCCCCTTGGTACAACGCCACAGCCTACCTGAGTATTGTTGCTGACCATGTCCATCCCTTTATGAGCACAATGTACCCTGTAACATCTGATGGCTACTTTCAGCAGGATAATGCGCCATGTCATAAAGCTGGAATCATCTCAGACTGGTTTCTTGAACATGACAATGAGGTCACTGGACACAAATGGCCTCCACAGTCACCAGATCTCAATCCAATAGAGCATCTTTGGGATGTGGTGGAACGGGAGATTCGCATCATGGATGTGCAGCCGACAAATCTGCGGCAACTGTGTGATGCCATCATGTCACTATGGAGCAAAATCTCTGAGGAGCTTCCAGCACCTTGTTGTATCTATGCCACGAAGAATTGAGGCAGTTCTGAAGGCAAAAGGGGGTCCAACCCGTTACTAGCATGGTGCACCTAATAAAGTGGCCAGTGAGTGTATATACAGTACAGGTGTGATAGTATTAGTACAGGTGTATGGCCAGGTGTATACAGTACAGGTGTGATATTATTAGTACAGGTGTATGGTAAGGTGTATACAGTACAGGTGTGATATTATTAGTACAGGTGTATGGTAAGGTGTATACAGTACAGGTGTGATGGTATTAGTACAGGTGTATGGCCAGGTGTATATAGTACAGGTGTGATATTACTAGTACAGGTGTATGGCCAGGTGTATACAGTACAGGTGTGATGGTATTAGTACAGGTGTATGGTCAGGTGTATACAGTACAGGTGTGATATTACTAGTACAGGTGTATGGCCAGGTGTATATAGTACAGGTGTGATATTACTAGTACAGGTGTATGGCCAGGTGTATACAGTACAGGTGTGATATTATTAGTACAGGTGTATGGTCAGGTGTATACAGTACAGGTGTGATGGTATTAGTACAGGTGTATGGTCAGGTGTATACAGTACAGGTGTGATATTACTAGTACAGGTGTATGGTCAGGTGTATATAGTACAGGTGTGATGGTATGAGTACAGGTTTATGGCCAGGTGTATACAGTACCAACTGGTACCCGGTTTTCACCAGGTCGCTCCGCGTAGCCTGTGGTGGTGGCCAAGGCGAAGTACAGAGTCATAGAGCAGAATCGTGGTTGGGGACAGGCAGGAGGTCAGGACATGCAGCACGGGATCAAAGGCAAAGCAGAAGGTCAGGGCTGGTAGCAGAGGAACGTAGTAAAGAACAGAATCTAGGTCACAACAAGGATATCTACCACCAGGATGAAGGATTGTAAACCAAGCACTGACATACTGACATATCCCTCAATGATAAAAGAAGAGCAGATCCTGCCAGAGGGGTCACACAACAGTATGTCAGTGCTTGGTTTACAATCCTTCATCCTGGTGGTAGATGTCCTTTATATTTCTCCACCGCTGCTGCTGTCCTGGAATGGGACAAGAAGGCGTGACCCTTATGTCATACCTAGGATTTGTGACACAACACTACCACCAAGTAGTGAAAGTCAGCCCTAATGGACATCTTACACTATTTTAGGGTTAAAATATCTTCAATTGACAAAATTTAAGCAAAACTTGTTACATTTGCACACAATGCATGATTACAATTGGTTGGTTTCCCCAGAATATTTTTACAGAGTTTATAAAAGTTATAAAGACCCTGTAATTCCGTGTAGTGAGACTAGTTATTCATTATTGTGCCCCCTCTCTGCTCCCATTCTTATTGTGCCCCCTCTCTGCTCCCCTTCTTATTGTGCCCCCTCTCTGCTCCCCTTCTTATTGTGCCCCCTCTCTGCTCCCATTCTTATTGTGCCCCCTCTCTGCTCCCCTTCTTATTGTGCCCCCTCTCTGCTCCCCTTCTTATTGTGCCCCCTCTCTGCTCCCCTTCTTATTGTGCCCCCTCTCTGCTCCCCTTCTTATGGTGCCCCCTCTCTGCTCCCCTTCTTATGGTGCCCCCTCTCTGCTCCCCTTCTTATTGTGCTCCCCTCTCTGCTCCCCTTCTTATTGTGCCCCCTCTCTGCTCCCATTCTTATTGTGCCCCCTCTCTGCTCCCCTTCTTATTGTGCCCCCTCTCTGCTCCCCTTCTTATTGTGCCCCCTCTCTGCTCCCCTTCTTATTGTGCCCCCTCTCTGCTCCCCTTCTTATGGTGCCCCCTCTCTGCTCCCATTCTTATTGTGCCCCCTCTCTGCTCCCCTTTTTACTGTGCCCCCTCTCTGCTCCCTGTCTTATTGTGCCCCCTCTCTGCCCCCCTTCTTATTGTGCCCCCTCTCTGCTCCCATTCTTGTGTCCCCTCTCTGCTCCCCTTTTTACTGTGCCTCCTCTCTGCTCCCTGTCTTATTGTGCCTCCTCTCTGCTCCCCTTCTTATTGTGCCCCCTCTCTGCTCCCCTTCTTATTGTGCCCCCTCTCTGCTCCCCATCTTATTTTGCTCCCCTTTCTGCTCCCCTTCTTATTGTGTCCCCTCCCTGCTCCCCTTCTTATTGTGCCCCCTCTCTGCTCCCCTTCTTATTGTGTCCCCTCTCTGCTCCCCATCTTATTTTGCTCCCCTTTCTGCTCCCCTTCTTATTGTGTCCCCTCCCTGCTCCCCTTCTTATTGTGTCCCCTCTCTGCTCCCCTTCTTATTGTGTCCCCTCTCTGCTCCCCTTCTTATTGTGTCCCCTCTCTGCTCCCCTTCTTATTGTGCTCTCCTCTCTGCTCCCCTTCTTATTGTGCACCCTCTCTTCTCCCCGTTTTATTTTGCCCCCTCTCTGTTCCCAGTCTTATTGTGCTCCCCTCTCTGCTCCCCTTATTATTGTGTCCCCTCTCTCCCCCCCTTCTTATTGTGCTCTCCTCTCTGCTCCCCTTCTTGTTGTGCCCCCTCTCTGCTCCCCTTATTATTGTGCTCCCCTCTCTGTTCCCAGTCTTATTGTGCTCCCCTCTCTGCTCCCCTTATTATTGTGTCCCCTCTCTCCCCCCCTTCTTATTGTGCTCTCCTCTCTGCTCCCCTTCTTATTGTGCACCCTCTCTTCTCCCCGTTTTATTTTGCCCCCTCTCTGTTCCCAGTCTTATTGTGTCCCCTCTCTTCCCCCCTTCTTATTGTGCCCCATCTCTGCTCTTCTTCTAATTGTGCCCCCTCTCTGCTCCCCGTCTTATTGTGTCCCCTCTCTGCTCCCCTTCTTATTGTGCCCCCTCTCTGCTCTCCTTCTTATTGTGTCCCCTCTCTGTTTCCCTTCTTATTGTGTCCCCTCTCTGCTCCCCTTCTTATTGTGCTCCCCTCTCTGCCCCCCTTCTTATTGTGCTTCGCTCTCTGCTCCCCTTCTTATTGTGCCCCCTCTCTGCTCCCCTTCTTATTGTGCCCCCTCTCTGCTCCCCTTATTATTGTGCCCCATCTCTGCTCCCCTTCTTATTGTGTCCCCTCTCTGCTCCCCGTCTTATTCTGCTTTTCTCTCTGCTCCCCTTATTATTGTGTCCCCTCCCTTCCCCCCTTCTTATTGCGCCCCCTCTCTGCTTTCCTTTTTATCGTGCCCCCTCTCTTCTCTTCTTTTTATTTTGCTCCTCTCTCTGCTCCCCTTCTTATTGTGCCCCCTCTTTACTCACCTTCTTATTGTGCTCTCCTCTCTGCTCCCCGTCTTATTGTGCCCCCTCTCTGCTCCCCTTCTTATTGTGCCCCCTCTCTGCTCCCCTTCTTATTGTGCTCCCCTCTCTGCTCTTTTTCTCTTTGTGCTCCCCTCTCTGCTCCCCGTCTTATTGTGCCCCCTCTCTGCTCCCCTTCTTATTGTGCTCCCCTCTCTGCTCCCCTTCTTGTTGTGTCCCCTCTCTGCCCCCTTCTTATTGTGCCCCCTCTCTGCTCCCCTTCTTATTGTGCCCCCTCTCTGCCCCCTTCTTATTGTGCCCCCTCTCTGCTCCCCTTCTTTTTGTGTCCCCTCTCTGCCCCCTACGCATTGTGCTCCCCTTTCTGCTCCCCTACTTAATGTGCCCCCTCTCTGCTCCCCTTCTTATCGTGCCCCATCTCTGCTCCCCGTCTTATTGTGCCCCCTCTCTGCTCCCCTTATTATTGGGTCCCCTCTCTTCCCCTCTTCTTATTGTGCCCCACTCTGCTCCCCTTCCTAATGTGCTCCCCTCTCTGCTCCCCTCTGCTCTCCCATGTGACACCCCCAGCCACTGCTGCTCCCATGTGACACTCCAGCCACCACTGCTCCCATGTGACACCCCAGCCACTGCTGCTCCCATGTGACACCCCCAACCACCGCTGCTCCCATGTGACACCCCAGCCACCGCTGCTCTCATGTGACAGCCCCAACCACCGCTGCTCCCATGTGACACCCTCAGCCACTGCTGCTCCCATGTGACAGCCTTAGCCACTGCTGCTCCCATGTGACACCCCCAGCCATTGCTGCTCCCATGTGACACCCCCAGCCACTGCTGCTCCCATGTGACACCCCAGCCACTGCTGCTCCCATGTGACACCCCAGCCACTGCTGCTCCCATGTGACACCCTCAGCCACTGCTGCTCCCATGTGACACCCCCAACCACTGCTGCTCCCATGTGACACCCCCAGCCAATGCTGCTCCCATGTGACACCCCCAGCCACTGCTGCTCTCATGTGACAGCCCCAACCACCGCTGCTCCCATGTGACACCCCAGCCACTGCTGCTCCCATGTGACACCCCAGCCACTGCTGCTCTCATGTGACACCCCCAGCCACTGCTGCTCTCATGTGACACCCCAGCCACTGCTGCTGTCATGTGACACCCCAGCCACTGCTGCTCCCATGTGACACCCCAGCCACTGCTGCTCCCATGTGACACCCACAGCCACTGCTGCTCCGATGTGACACCCCAGCCACTGCTGCTCCCATGTGACACCCCCAGCCACTGCTGCTCCCATGTGACACCCCCAGCCACTGCTGCTCCCATGTGACACCCCCAGCCACTGCTGCTCCCATGTGACACCCCCAGCCACTGCTGCTCCCATGTGACACCCCCAGCCACTGCTGCTCCCATGTGACACCCCCAGCCACTGCTGCTCCCATGTGACACCCCCAGCCACTGCTGCTCCCATGTGACACCCCCAGCCACTGCTGCTCCCATGTGACACCCCAGCCACTGCTGCTCCCATGTGACACCCCCAGCCACTGCTGCTCCCATGTGACACCCCCAGCCACTGCTGCTCCCATGTGACACCCCAGCCACTGCTGCTCCCATGTGACACCCCCAGCCACTGCTGCTCCCATGTGACACCCCCAGCCACTGCTGCTCCCATGTGACACCCCAGCCACTGCTCCTCCTATGTGACACCCCAGCCACTGCTGCTCCCATGTAACAACCACAACCACTGCAGTTCAGTGCTGTGGTGCAACAGGAGGCTCAATGTGTCTGGGGTGATGGAAGGCGGCATGCTGGATGGCTTCAAGCTCTGATGTATTTGCACGGATGGGCACAGCGTTGGGATGGGGAATTGCCCGTGGCTGTGCATCACATAGGTCCTTTCATCTAATAAGTCATACCCTATATCTCCCAAAGGAAGCCATGCCAGTGCTGCTGGTGCAACCTCCACACGGGGGCTCACAGCTTGTGGGAACAGCAGGAGACTAGGACCTGGAGTGGTTTGGCGAGTAGGCCACCGGTGTCATAGAAACCTGGGGCCCGGATAGGCCTCATCCACACCGATCTGGGCTGTGAAGGAGAGGCAAGAAGAAGGGAGACTGCATGACAATGAACAACTCCCTATGGGGCACTCCTTGGGTAGGTGATGGATTCCCACCAGATGGTAAATGGGGGGCCCGTGATAGCAGAAAATAGAATGGAAATCTTGGAACATACATTTCCTCCATTAGGGGAACTTCTTGTGGAACAGCAGGAGACAACTGCTAAGAAACACCTTTCTCTGAAGCTAACAAGGCTATCGGTTGGCTGGATTTATAGGAGAAAGTCCTCTGGATAGCTATCTCAGCCAGGACCAGTGATCAGCTTGGCTAGCAATAATCTCCAATGAGGTGTTTTGGCTCAGAGCAGAGCACAATAGCAGCATGTTATTCATTTAGAAGTTTGTAGCTAAAGAGCCCTAGATCCAGAGAGCTGAGCCTACAATTATAGACTTCAGCTCAGTCAGGAGAAGCAGCTAATCAGCACCTGCCCTGCCTCAGGAGAATCCTCAAAAGTTACATTTCAAACATTGTCAAAACATGAACCAGCTCTACATATCAAGGTCAGGGCAGATAGATTAGCAGAGCCCACAAAGGGGCACTAAAGAAACTATTAAGGACCCACCTCCGGGTCATTACATTGGGAGTTGTGAAGTCCTGACCAGTGCAGGCTCCAGCTGTGGCCTTGTAAATGAAGAAATCTCTGCGGCGATGGAAGACAATGGCAAAATGGAAAGGGCTATTCACATGTTATGTCTATGGCCTCGTCACTAGGGAGGAACAGGGGTGTAACTAGAATTAAATGGGCCCCATAGCAAAATTTTAGCACTACCCCCCCCCCCCCGAATTGTACATCGTTATATGTCGTTATATCCCCTTAGTGACCCCACACAGTATAATAACCTCCCTATAGCAAATTGTATTGTTTTTATTAATTTGATCATATATATTTCTCTGTGTCAATTTATCATGATTGCTAGATCTCTGCTTGCTGGATAAAGACCAGTCCATAGTCGTGTGATGTCACAGGAATCAGAGCCGTGTGATATAACTAGTGTGACATCACCATGGACTGATGACAGCAAGCAGAGATCTAGAAAAGCTCACACAGAAACAGAAAGAATATTCAAGAAATGTAGAACTTCATATCATACAAAAATTGAGCATTTATTTGATGAAACTAGACAACCCCTGGCACTTGGTTTTATTCCCCCGTTGTAAGTATTATAGGGGGGGGAAACGTAACATATCCGTATAATGGAGGGAAGCAGCATATCCCACCATAAGATTACACTGTCCACTCATATAGTGGGATACGTCATCCGATTCAGCAAGAGGAGGAGCGCACATCGGCAGCAGCCAGCGATGTCTAGAAGTTACATGACAGAGAGATGCACGTTCAGCTCTGATGATTGCAGCTCTGGATGTGACATAAACATAAGACATGATGGGATGTAACAGTAATAACACAGATCTGTGACGGCAGCTCTGGATATCTAGAAACTGTAACAATATGTAACAGCAGGAAGGACAATGCTGAGTGCAGTATGTGCTGTGGATGTGACCGGATGAGACAGAGTATACCAGCAGAATGATGATTGCAGCTCTGGATGTGACATCAGTATAAGACATGATGGGATGTAACAGTAATAACACAGATCTCTGACGGCAGCTCTGGATATCTAGAAACTGTAACAATATGTAACAGAAGGAAGGACAATGCTGAGTGCAGTATGTGCTATGGATGTGACCGGAGGAGACAGAGTATACCAGCAGAATGGTGATTGCAGCTCTGGATGTGACAACAATATAAGACATGATGGGATGTAACAGTAATAACGCAGATCTGTGGAGGCAGCTCTGGATATCTAGAAACTGTGACAATATGTAACAGCAGGAAGGACAATGCTGAGTGCAGTATGTGCTATGGATGTGACCGGAGGAGACAGAGTATACCAGCAGAATGGTGATTGCAGCTCTGGATGTGACATCAGTATAAGACATGATGGGATGTAACAGTTATAACACAGATCTCTGACGGCAGCTCTGGATATCTAGAAACTGTGACAATATGTAACAGCAGGAAGGACAATGCTGAGTGCAGTATGTGCTGTGGATGTGACCGGAGGAGACAGAGTATACCAGCACAATGATGATTGCAGCTCTGGGTGCAGCTGCAGTAGGAATATAATATCTATCACAGAAGGATGAGAAGTGGAATCAGTTTTGTAGTATTTGAAATGTATTTATATAATAGTAAATTAGTACAAATCCCCCTCCCCCTCTTAGTTTTGTACGTCTCATCCTGGAAATGTTTATGGTAAGACTTTTTCTGCTTTTTAAGGATGTCACCTCTGCCAGGACTTTATCAGGCACACCTGGATCTCCTTCACCCTGTAGCCATAGATAAGTGGGTGGATGGTGGCAGGGAAGAGGAAGTATATGGCGCTGGTGAGGTTCTGGACATCGATGGAGATGGCCATCCTGTAGGCAATGGATGACAACAAGCCACAGGAGTAGTTTAACACAATGACACTCAGGTGAGTCCCACAGGTGTGGAGCGTCTTGTGGCGGGCCTTCCCTGTAGCTATATTCATGGCCGTATAGAGGATCCTGGAGTAAGAGACCAAGAGCAGAGAGATGTCCATGGCGGTCACTAGGATCCTCACCATCAGACCCACAATTTCTTTGTTGTGCATATTCCCACAGCCCAGGTTCAGAAGAGCCATATTTTCACACGCAAAGTCTAAGATGAGGTTAGAGAAGCAGAACTCCACCTGGGAAGCCACAATTATAATAGGAGAAACCAGGAGGCTACACTCAACAAGGCTCACGATGGAAAGCTGGAGCAGCAGGCGGCTGGTCATGACGTCATGATAGTGCAGAGGTCTACAGATCGCCACATAGCGGTCCAATGCCATCAACAAAAGAACATTGGACTCAAACATGACCATGGCATACATGAAGAACATCTGGAAGAGGCAGCCACCAAGAGAGATGTGGTCCAGTCCACAGAGCAGCGCCAGTAGAGTGTTGGGGACAATGGCGGTGGTACAGCAGATGTTAACCGCGAAGAGAAGAGCAATGAGGTGATACATGGGGGACTGAAGGCTCCTCTCCACCAAGATCCTGTATATGATGATCAGATTTCCAGCCAAGATCACAATGTACACACTGAAGAACGGGATGGAAAGAAGTTCTCTGTAGGAAGAAACTCCGGGGAATCCTTGCAGGACAAATTCTGTGTAGGACACGGATAAGGTCTGGTTCTCAAGCCGAAGATCCATTGAACTCAGGTCAACCCTGCAAAATGAAGGAGGAGGAAGAAGAAGGAGAGATACTGCAGATACTCTGGACATTATTCATCTTATAGACTGCGTCCACATTCATCTGGCCACCTTAGTAGATTCCTTCCGGCATAGTGGGAAAATTATGCCAAAAAGATCCTATATGGGGGTCTCCCTAGAATATCACACCGGTGCCCTCAAATGTCATCAACTGGGTCTGATTTCACCATGAAACTGAGATATGTCACTCCGAAACAATGTCCAAGCATCTGCCATCCCGGCATGTTTGATGGGGGACGTATCGGTAAATCTGGGCTTTAACCCCTTTTCTCTCAAGGTCAGAGGGAATCCTAGAGGTTGGATCTCACCTATTACCCGTCATCATGGGGTCGGGCCATGATCTGGACCTTACCTATCATCTGTCATCATGGGGTCGGGCCATGATCTGGACCTTACCTATCATCTGTCATCATGGGGTCGGGCCATGATCTGGACCTTACCTATCATCTGTCATCATGGGGTCGGGCCATGATCTGGACCTTACCTATCATCTGTCATCATGGGGTCGGGCCATGATCTGGACCTTACCTATCATCTGTCATCATGGGGTCGGGCCATGATCTCCGTCATTGTCCTTACAGGTGCAGTGGCAAAGTCATGTATAATAATGCACTTCAGAGCCTTCATAGTGACTTATCTGCAGAACAGGACATAAATGTTCACCTCCTAGAGGTAAAGGAACCTCTTGAAGGCACCATTATCAATAAGAGAGATCTCTTATATCTAAAGAACTAGAGATGATCCTTTCATTATCTTGGAGCTCTGGGTCCTGGGCTCGGGAGCGTGAACGAGGATAGATTTCCCTTCCATAAAGTGAAGTTCTTCCTCTGCTTGGGTGGTCCAGCGATATATGAGCAGCCCCCTGATCCCATTGACAAGATGATTCCACAAATTCCTGACTCTCACCGGTGGGATCCAGTGACTCCTCCAGCGTCTGTCCCTCATCAGTCCGAGCCTAAGACTTCTCCCAGCATCTGTATCCAATGAAATGAACATGGGGAACAGAGAAGCTTTAATATCACATGTGCAGTACCGGCCTCCAATCCCTGGGGGCGCCACTAATTACTAGTGTTATCCAGAAATTCCCACCTCAAGAGAATAAATCATGATTATTAGTCTGCGGAGATATTTGTCACATGGGAAATAACAATTAACCCCTTCCCTCCGAGTCTCTTTTTGGTTATTGCATTTTCATTTTTTCACTCCGCACCTTCAAAATCTATAAGTTTTTTATTTTCCATGTACAGAGCTGTGCACTTAGTGAAGCCAAACCTGAAGAGATCGATATTTATAATTCCACATTGCAGACACTTACAGTCCTATACGTGAACACTGTTAGTCCTACTTGACTCAATGTCCAATCCCAACCCTAGAAGGGGTATTTACGTCAATCTGACATTCTGACATGACCTTCTTAGTAGCTGATTGGTGTCTAATACTTGGCTACTTTTTTCAGTATTTTCCACGAATTTCTACCCCACAGTCTCTCAAGCCCTTGTAAAATAAAGTAATAAAATAATGTAGTTTTCAATTAAACAGGAATATTTGAGCAGATACGACAGCAGACCCTGTGATACCTTCACCACACAAGTGCATTGTGACTCAGAAGGACGAGACAAGTCCTGAGTTTTATAGAAAGTCCCTCATTAGTCTTACCCTCTGCCAATCATGAAAATGTTCAAAAAGAAGGATTTTCCTGGTTATTATTGGACTGGTACTATTATCCTGAATCTGTGGCAGGACTTTATCAGGCGCATCCGGATCTCCTTCACCCTGTAGCCATAGATAAGTAGGGGGATGGTGGCAGGGAAGAGGAAGTCTATGGCGCTGGTGAGGTTCTGGAAGAGATTGGCATCATGTAGGCAATGGACAGCAGTAATCCACAGGAATAGTTTAAGACGACTGCACTTAGATGAGTCCGGCAGGTCTGGAGCGTCTTGTGATGACTTGTCCCTGTGGGTATCTTCATGGCCGTATAGAAGATCCTGGAATAAGAGACCAGAAGCAGAGAGATGTCCATCGCAGTCACTAGGATCCTCACCATCAGACCCACAACTTGGATGTTCTGCATATTTCCACAACCCAAGTTCAGGAGAACGACATTTTCACACGCAAAGTCCAGGATGACATTAGAGAGGCAGAACTACACTCTGGAGGCCACAAAGATTATGGGGGGGCGCCAAGAGGCTTCATTCAACAAGGCTCATGATGGAAAGCTGGAGCAGCAGGCGGCTGGTCATCACGTCATGATAGTGCAGAGGTCTACAGATCACCACATAGCGGTCCAATGCCATCAACAAAAGAACATTGGACTCAAACATGACCATGGCATACATGAAGAACATCTGGAAGAGGCAGCCACCAAGAGAGATGCGGTCCAGTCCACACAGCAGCGCCAGAAGAGTGTCGGGGACAATGGCGGTGGTACAGCAGATGTTAACCGCGAAGAGAAGAGCAATGAGGTGATACATGGGGGACTGAAGGCTCCTCTCCACCAAGATCCTGTATATGACGATCAGATTCCCCGTCATGATCACAATGAAGACACCGAAGAACGGGATTGGTAAAAGTTCTCTGAAGCTTAAAAATTCTGGGAATCCCCGAAGGACAAATTCTATGTAAGACAAGGATGAAGTTTGGTTCTCAAGCAAAAGATCTGCTGCTGCAGCCACAGTGACCTTCAGATAGGCTGGTAAAGGTGTCTTTTATCATTTCCCCTGAAAAGGGTCCGCAACTACAACCTCTGCAAAAAGAAAAATCATTACTGAACCATAAAAATTGAAAAGAAAGGGAATTTTTTTTCACTACAATGAAAACTAAATATATAAAAAAAACTGTTTCTTATGCAATACAGTGAACAAAAACAGCAAAAAAAAAAGTTAAAAACAATGTGAATCACAGAAATTTTATTTTTTTGGATCCCCCCACGAAAGAGAGGGTTCATACAATAATCAATAAGGTATCGCCACCACAAATTGCTGTCACTAAAAATGTATCTCGTCCCATAAAAAATAAACCCTCATCAAAAACAAACATTTTATAGCTCGCATGGTCGCCAGTGAGAAACACAACATTCACACGAGCTTCAAGGCAAAAGTTTCTTTTTTTATACTTTATTAAGTGATCAAGAGTTTTACGAGTCCAAAGTTTGTAAAATGAAAACTACAGGCCTCTGTGCAAAAAACAGGCCCTCGCAAAATGTCAAAACTTGTGACACTTGACGAAGACGAAAAAAGTTTTTTTCTTTGCCCAGAAGGATTTCATTCTGCACATGTAAGTGCTCACTCCATAGGCAAGACCAGACTCAACATCTCATTTTTTTTTAAGGTCTACACAATTTGGTTGTAGGAACTACTGTAGGAACTTCGAGCAGACTGGGCCTGGGGGGTTCTCGCCCACATAAGGAGGCATGATACATAGTCAGGGGGATGTCATAGATTATACATGGAAGGGGGTGCAAGATGTACCTATATCAGAATATGAGCCCCCCGCCCCCCCCATTCAAACAACCACAGGTGGGATCAGTAAGTTGCTGACTCAGCAGTGGGATGTGACGTCTCCTCCAGTGTCTCCCCCCAAGCCCAGGACCACTCATAGCATCTCGCTGCAGTCACCAGTGAGTGCAGTGATGGTGGAGTCCAGAGAAGCTTTGATATCAGACATGCACTACCGGCCTCCCATCCCCGGGGGCGCCACTAATTACAAGTGTTCTTCTGAAATT
This sequence comes from Engystomops pustulosus, assembly GCF_040894005.1. Classification (NCBI taxonomy): domain Eukaryota; kingdom Metazoa; phylum Chordata; class Amphibia; order Anura; family Leptodactylidae; genus Engystomops; species Engystomops pustulosus. The sequence goes on along the minus strand of NC_092412.1, from coordinate 5,179,858 downwards.
CCCACCACATGAAGAAATCATATTGTTTATTCGGCAGAGATATTTGTTACAAAGTTCTTATACATATCATTTGGCTGAATGTGAACTGAATGGAAACGTTATTTAGAGGGGCTTTCCCATCTTAAATAGCTGATAGGTCCAGGGATCGTAGGTCTCTGGTCTTGGATAGAGCGGTGATTGGGACTGACCGGTCAAGCTTACGGGGGCGCAGAAAATAGCTGAGCATAAGTGGTGATTATATTCCATTCAGAAGACTTGTCTCACACACTGAAAGGTTCTTCATAGACCACAGGACTGATAAGACACTGGCAGAGGTGGCATCTAGTAACTTACAACAGATCCAGAACTCCATTAGATGTCTTCCGCTCCACACTGCACCCCGAAATATACCAAAGATATCCCTGCCATCTTGTGTTGGGTCGTCACCCCAGTTGTGTCATGGTCTGGCAGTGATGCTTTGTCACAGTCTCTCTGAGATGCCCAGGCCTGTCATTCAGCCTGATCTGTTACAGTGTGCCACCGGCAGACCAATACAGAGCTACGGTAAAAAACCCCTATAAAAAGTGGACACCACACAGTGTATATTTGTATTTGAAGGCAGAGCAGAGAATAATGTGATCTGCTACAATAATCCGTGCAGGAAGGAGATGGAAGCCCTGCTGGACACCAGTGAGGAAATTGCTAATGTTTGAGGCACTTTCTGCTCTGATCAGCAGCAGGTCTAAGCTTCTTCTTCATATTTGTGCTATCATTGGCCACTAGATTGGGGTGCGGCTGTAATATTGATCTTTATTCAGTATCTGTTCACCATTCTGTACCAGGATCTCTCCGTGTGCGTTAAACTTGTTTCATTAAAAAATAGTGACCAGGTCCTAAGACGCGATAAAACTTGTTTGACCTTCCATAAGGGAGTTCTGACTGGCCAGAGACACATGGCACCCACCTCCTCCTGACCACTGCCTCTTATTGGAACATAGAGATACAGTCGGGGTGGAGCAGTTCAGTCCCTAGTTTAAGGACCTCTGATTGGTCGGGCAACTGCACACAAATGTCTGGTGGTGCTACACACGTATGAGAAGTGGAGGGCTGGAGGCTCTTCTATCTTTTATATTTCCAGGGTAGTATTGCACTTGGGGGTTGGTTTAGGAGGCCATGGGTTCTGGGCTCCACATATCTGAACGCACTACAAGGTACTGGGTGGGAATTCTACACTAAAAACATCTTAAAAGACATCATTACATTTCATTGTTCCTTGGAACTTCTTCTCCAGGAGCTTCTCCGACATCTTCTGATCTCCTTCACCATAGATTGGGTTCACTGTGGTCGGCAGCAGGAGATAGATGGCGCTGAGGAGAAATGGATATGCGCATCCTGTATATGATGGATGATCTGATTGTGCAGATGTATATAAACATGGCCACCAGGAGATGGGTCCCACAGTTGTTCAGGACCTTAATAGGGGTGATCCCAGTGGCCATCTTCATGGAGGTTGGGGGAGTAGGACAGAACCAGAAGACTGAAGTCTCCCAATGGGATAAAGCTCCAGACAACTAGACTTACTGGGGCACATTTACTAAGGGTCCGCCATTGTGTCGGGTTTCTCGAATATTTCCGTTTTGCGCCGAATTGCCCCGGGTTTTTGGCGCGGGCTTGAATTTGTCAGAAATCGGGGGCGTGCCATCCCAATGGACTCTGACAAACCACAGAATTTAACAACGAAATTGTGTTGCAAGATCAAGCACTCACACGCACCAGGAAGAAGAAGGTGAACTCCGGGGACCTCATCCGGGAAGCGACGGATGCAGGAAATCAGATGCGTGACCTTAGTGAATCGTGGCAGCTCCGAATCCTCGTCGGACAATGCACGAGGGGGCGGGAGGGTTGGGCATTGCGACAGGACCGGGTAAGTAAATGTGTCCAACTATCTTCTGCTTGGTGAAGCAGCTAAAGGACCAAACCAGGAGGAACTTTGGGTTGAAGGAAGTCATACATGAAACAGGATGTATGGATGTACATGGGGGCAGGGAGACTCTTCTCCGTGTAGATCCCATAGATGACAATGAAGTTCCCCTTCCGGATGACAACATAAACAATGTGCATTATGATCCCAGGAAACCCAACGAGGACAAACCCTGCACAACATAGGTGGATGAGCTCAATATCAGTCTGCAGCATCAAGAGCTCATACAAGAGTCAAGGCTATTGATAAACCCCCCCCCCCCACTGTATAATGTTAACCATGGTTGAGTTGGGTTGGGAATGAATGAATAAGACGCCCCCAGGCCTGTCTTTAGTATCTGTAACAGAATGTGAGTAAGAGACCGATAGAGATGCAATACAAAAGTAGTATTACAGTATATGGTGAGAGTGATCAGACACCCTAGGGTTCAAATACCCCAGGGGGTCTAAAAATACAGGAAAACAAAGTTTAAATCATCTCCCTTTCCCTAGAACTGATATAAATTTGTCATTTTATTTGATATAAAATTTTGAAAAAAAAAGTTATCATCGTACAATCCCCAAAATGTTATCAAAGACAACGTCACTCATCCCACAAAAAACGACCCCTCGCTCCGCTCCACACACCGTAATATGCTAAAGTTATTAGCGTGAGAATTGGGCAAAATCAAGATTTTTTAAAAACGGAATAAAACCTGTATAGGGGTTAATGATTTTGCCTCACTCCTCTGACTGTTAGGTGTGTCCTCCAGTGAACCTGTCAGCAGAAGTGACCTAATAAGCCACTGCCAGTGTTGTCACGCTGCTGATCAGCCTCCACACTGGGGCAGATTTACTTACCCGGTCCATTCGCGATCCAGCGGCGCGTTCTCTGCGGTGGATTCGGGTCCGGCCAGGATTTATTAAAGCAGTTCCTTCACTGCGCTGAACTCCGCTGAAATGCACTCAAGTTCACTGGCCTATTCCTGGTGAAGGTAAGTGCAAGCTCCGCGACACTTTTTGTTTTTTAAAAGCGGCGGTTTTTCCGAATACGTCGGGTTTTCGTTCGGCCACGTCCCCTGATTTCCGTTGCGTGAATGCCAGCGCCGATGCGCCACAATCCGATCGCGTGCGGCAAAATCCCAGGGCAATTCAGGGGAAATCGGCGCAAATCGGAAATATTCGGGTAACACATCGGGAAAACGTGAATCGGGCCCTTAGTAAATGACCCCCATAGTGTTTCTTCCATGACCCAGGGCGATGGCATCAGCCAAAATATCTACTGTGTAGTGAGATGTAAACTGGTTGTATAAAGTCAGGGAGGCGGAGAGTTTAGCACTGAAGTCAAGCTCTCCTCCTCAGGAAGTCTCCTTCCCTGTAGTTGTGGTCCTGCATCAGATGATATTCCTAACCAGATCTCCTACAGTCTGATGCACAATGTCACAGAGCCGGAGGCGGCAGAGGTCAGACCTTGACTCCAGTGCTGAACTCCTCCTCCATGACTTTATACAAGCAGTTTACAGCTCACTTCAAAGTAGATTTTCTGGATGATGTCATCACTCTGAGCCATGAAAGAAACAGAAATTAGAAGGCGCTTGACAACATTCTGGTAGTGGTTTATAAGGCCAATTACTGATGACAGGTTCCCTTTAAGTTGTTGCAGTTGTTATTTGTTGTCCTTGTTTTTGTCCTTTTCGTTTTAACTGTCACTAATTGTTGTTGTGTTTTGTCTTTTTATTTTAGTCAAACATCCGAGAATCTTCATGGTCAAAGGTTTTTTTTAAATTTTTGGAAATGGGAATTACATTTTTCTTTTCTAAAAAAAAGGATATTTTCATATTTTTAACCTTTTAAAATTCTCTTCTTTATACTGTCGCCCCCTGCTGTGCTGTAGTATCTATTGCACAGGGTTTTTTTTTCTCATTGTACATTAATGGACGTGTTGTTTTTTTTATTTCTTGGTATAATTGAGATTTTTGTTGGGTGTTGTTTTTTTTGCTCTTATGATCAGGTCTTTTTTCTTGTGATACAAGTTTAAGTTTTTCCTCTCCTGTTGGACACAACTTTTGTCTTTTTTTCACTGTTGTAAATGTCTCACATGGTTATTTTACAGGATTATGTACAGGGGTGGACACTAGTGTAAATTTTGGATTTGGGGCCATGCCCTGCATTTTAACTCCCAGGGAGATGACGACACATGAGGGAGCGGTGACACGATGCGTTTGCAATGCGTTTTACATGTTCCCATGAGTCTGGCTGGTTAGAAAGCGTTTCTCTTCATTCCTGGAAGGGGAAGCAGCTGTGGTAATGTTTACACTGACGCTTACACTTTCAGCAATGTAGAAAAAACGCTTCCTAACCAGTCAAATGCACGCGAACATGTAAAACGCACTGCAAACGCCTCATGTGACCGCTCCCTGAAATGGACTAAACCTGGAAATTACAACTTACCTTATATACTCAAGTATAAGCCTAGTTTTTCAGCACAAAAAATGTGCTGAAAAACCCAAACTCGGCTTATACTCGAGTTAAAAAAATAAATACCCCTGCATATCTTCTGTGCAATCTGTCCGCCAGCTGCAGCAGGCTATATACACTGGGGCAGGGTCTGGCAGGCTATATACACTGGGGCAGGGGCTGGCTGGCTGTATACTGGGAGGCTGTGACCAATGCATTTCCCACCCTCGGCTTATACTCGAGTCAATAGGCTTTCCCTGTATTTTGTGTTAAAATTAGGGGCCTCGGCTTATACTCGGGTCGGCTTATACTCGAGTATATACGGTACATAAACAAATGATTGAAAGCGGCTAATAACTAATAAATTCTAATGAACTGTGAATTCAAAAATATAAGAAAAATTTAAAAAAGACGCCAAAACTTTCATGTGCAAAATATGAAACATTTATTATCTGTGAACTAATTACAATTTACATGGTAAAACAGTTTCCAAGAAAAAAAAAAGCCCTGCCTCATCCTGCCGTACGCGGTATAAGGCCCCTGTGTGGCGAGTAGCTGCAGCTGGACTTCAGTAGTGACACAATCCTTCTCTGCACCGGCCCTGGACCAGGTGCAGATTTGTGCCTGAAAAGTCACAAAAAATATAGAAAAAAAATGATACGGAAAACAAAGATACACAAGGCACCAGGTGGAGACGCGACCGCAAGAGTCACAAAACAACATAAGGATAAAAGAAAAGGAAAACCCAGCAGAAATAGAGGTACATGTTCCCTGTTGTCTTTTAACAAAAAACTTTTTTTGTACAGAATTTTTGCACATTTTCTCTTTATTTCACACATTCAACTTTTTCCACTTTCATTTATTCTATTGACCCAAACCCTTCCTGTATATAAATTCTTCCCAGTATATCTTTACACCTTTCTTATTCCTCTATATTTATATAGCGCTCACATATTCCGCAGCGCTGCACATCAGTCCCTGTCCCCATGGGGCTCACAGTCTAATAAACCTACCAGTATGTTTTGAAGTGTGGGAGGAAACCGGAGTACCCAGAGGAAACCCACGCAAACACGGAGAGAACATACAAACTCTGCAGATTGACCTGGATGGAACTTGAACCCAGGACCCCAGTTCTGGAAGGCTGTAGTGCTAACCACTGAGCCACCGTGCTGCAAGGCTGCAGTGCTAACCACTGAGCCACCGTGCTGCAAGGCTGTAGTGCTAACCACTGAGCCACAGTGATGCAAGGCTGCAGTGCTAACCACTGAGCCACAGTGCTGCAAGGCTGTAGCGCTAACCACTGATTCACAGTGCTGCAAGGCTGTAGTGCTAACCACTGAGCCACCGTGCTGCAAGGCTGTAGTGCTAACCACTGAGCCACCGCGTTGCAAGGCTGTAGTGCTAACCACTGAGCCACCGTGCTGCAAGTTTGTAGTGCTAACCACTGAGCCACTGTGCTGCAAGGCTGTAGTGCTAACCACTGAGCCACCGTGCTGCCCGTTTCTTACATTTTCTTGCACTTTATCACACAGTGTGAGGATAGTTCAGTTTATCTTGCGTCAGTTATTTATACACATTCCTCCTTTTTGTTCACTTCTTTCACACTGGGGGTCATTTACTAAGGGCCCGATTCGCGTTTTCCCGACGTGTTACCCGAATATTTCCGATTTGCGCCGATTTACCCTGTATTGCCCTGGGATTGTGGCGCACGCGATCAGATTGTGGCGCATCGGTGCCGGCATGCGCGTGACGGAAATCGGGGGGCGTGGCAGAGCGAAAACCTGACGGATTCGGAAAAACCGCTGCATTTAAAAAAAGAAATTTGTCGCTTGGGACGCGCTTACCTTCACTCAGCCCAAGCCGGTGAACTCCAGCGCGTTCAGATGCTTTTCAGCGCAGCAGCGCCACCTGGTAGACGGCGGAGGAACTACCTTGATGAATCCCGGCCGGACCCGAATCAACCGCAGAGAAAGCGCCGCTGGATCGCGAATGGACCGGGTAAGTAAATCTGCCCCATTGTGTCCCTCGCATTATATTCTGAAATTTGCAGATGTTGTTCAGCCCTGTCAATTCAACTGTGTGCGGAAGGTCACCGCCATCTACCGATCATGTGACACCCAATCACATGTGTGAGCAGGTCATGTGACGGAGGCAGAAGGGATGATCGGGGCCGCATGCGCCATAATCAGCCGGGTAATCATAAGAATATTCTCTGCTCGGGGCGGCACCTATTGGTTATAAGTCCATATCCATCACTGCACATCGTTCCCCTTGAGAAAGGAACGGACGCTGAAACGCGCATCGGAGCAGCCACTGATCGTGCAGCATATTATGATATGATGGGAGTGCGGTGAGCAATGTTTAGGCTCTTGTACTTGCACTTTACATCAATGTCTTATTCATGAGTTATTGTTGTACCTGCTGATAATGCGTCTTATTAATGAACTGCACTGGTGTCTTTATATATGCGACCAGGGCCGGATTAAGGTTGGTGGGGGCCCGGGGGCTCGCGTCCTGGGCGCCCCCTATAATCAGGCCCTGTATGTGACCTCTGTGAGCTCCGCATTGTTTGTACCCTGCACCATCAGTCATTGTATTGTCTTGTATTTATTTCCACTCTTCACTTTGCATATTGTGGATTCCTTCCCTTACACGTTGTATTTGGATTGTATTGTGTACATTTCACTAGTTGGCTATAATTTCACTTCCCGCTTAAGCTCTTTGTTGGTCTAGTATTGCTTGCTAGGAAATGTTTTGGCAGCTGCTCTGTGTTCACCGCACCTCAAAATTCTGCACCAAAAGGGGCGTCCGGTGAAGAGTCGGACCTTGCGCAATATTTATTACAGCGACTCGATGGAAGTGTGCTGCACACTTTGGGGCTCATTTACTAAGGGTCCGCGGACCGCACCCCTTATGTTAAAATTGGTGCACTCTGCCGGTGCAATGTAGGGGGCACCAGAGTCAAGTAGAACGTGCCCTGTATTCAATAATCTGCCGCCCCTGAACATTAACAAGGCAAACTGCACATTGTGATAGACGTGGGGACCAGGGGAAGACTCCCATTGTTACATATAGTGGTTGTACATTTATATCTAGACCAGGATCCACCATCTTACCATCCATGGTCACCATCATGGAAGAGCTCACTCTCGTTCTTCAGTAAGATGGAGAACAAACGTCTTATTAGCATGGATGTGCATGGAGGTGGAGACCCCCACAGTCCTCCTCTTCCAGGACCTTGTCATGGAGAGTCGGATCTCTTTGACTCCTAATCCGTAGATAAAGGGATTTAACGTGGCCGGGACCATCAGGTAGATGGCATTAAACAGATTCTGGACATCATAGGAGACATGTGAGTGCATCCTATACACAACAGAAGACAGCAGGGCGCAGGTGTACATGAGCATGGCCACCACTAGATGTGTCCCGCAGGTGTGCAGGGCTTTGTGCCGAGCCTTACCAGATATGACCTTCATGGCTGTGTACAGGATGCTGGAATAGGAGAACAAGAGAAGACCCGAATCAAGAAATGTGATGAAGATTCTCACCAGGAGACCCACAACTTGCTGCTTGGAGATGTCACCACAGGCCAGGCTCAGCAGACCCATGTTCTCACACACAAAATTTAGAATAATGTTGGACTTACAGTACTGAACGTTAGAAGCCAATATGACCATAGGGGAAACAAGCAGAGCTCCCCGAGCCCCCCCAATAATGGCCATGTAGACCAGGGTGCGACTGCTCATGATATCATTGTATCGAAGAGGTCTACAAATGGCCACATACCTGTCCATAGCCATGGACAAGATGACACCAGACTCAAAGATAGCCATGAAATAAGTATAGAACATCTGCACCAGGCAACCGGTCAGTGTGACCTCATTCATGTCCAGGGACAGGCCCAGGATGAGCTTTGGGATGATGGACGTCGTGCAAGAAATGTTGACGGTAAAAAGGATGGAGATGAGAATGTACATGGGAGACTGCAGACTCCTCTCCGTATGGATCCGACAGATGAGGAGGGAGTTACCAGTCAGGATGGTCACGTACAAGGAAAGGAATGGGATCACCAAAAACTTCCGGTACTCAATGATCCCTGGAAACCCAAAGAGGACAAACTCCGTGTGAGAGAACATGTCCTGGCTGTGGTTGAACATGTCCAAACCCACATGTGATGTCATCTGAGGTAAGTAAAGATGTGACATAACTGGGCTAGAACATCAACTCAGCCCACCCAATAAGGTGGTAGGTGGACCTCCGACCATGTCTCCTGAGGAATCCAGATCTTCCAACCTCATTGGGGATCTCTTGTGTAGTTGTTGGGCTTTAGTTAATGTTCTGATGTCCAATTTACGGGGAAGCTGTGTAGAAGGTCAGGGCAGAAGGACCCGGAGGATGTCACGAATCCTAAAAAACACAAGAATTCATTGAGAATCGTAAGGAAGTGGGTAAGATTGTTGAGGTAGTTGTTACATCTCAGGCACGTCGGGGGTGCGCTCATGTGTCAGGGCTGTTCATGCTGTTTTTGGTTTGTGTGAACCCTGGTGTATATTGTATCTCTGACAGTCTTGACTGATTTGCACCACTCCCATCAGTCTCCCTTGGCTTCACTTCATCATTATTTAACCTGCTGTTGCTGACAAAACTTCCCTCCACTCACATGGCTCCCTTGCTCTTCTCTCTTGTCTGGTTTTCAGGGTTCTGATCACTTCCTGGGTCGGGTCTCTGACATCACATAAGAGGTCCGCCTGCCCTTGGTTCTTGACCTGCTATAGTATTAGTGATTAGTAAGCTCATGGTTATCTGCTCTCTATATCCTGGTATGTGACCCTTTGCTTGTACTTAGACTATCCATTTGCTGTTTGATCTTGTACTGCGCTTGTCCTCTTGGTCCTGACCCAGTTCTGGTAACTAGTCTTCTCTGTTAGTTTTGTTTTGTCTTTATTTCCATGTTTTGCACTTTGGGACCAGAAGGGAACGTCGACTAGTTGTCCCTCACCTATTAGGGTGGACAGGGCAATCAGGCAGGGGCAGTTGTAAGTTGGTTTAGTTTCAGAGCCCCTTCCTCTGTCTGTGTCACCTGTACATTCATTACAGTGGTCTAGTAATACTTATATCTCAATATATATTTAGGAGCTTAGGACATTAGGGGCCAAAGTGTAAGATCAAGACGTGCTATAGTGTTAGCGGGGCAACCCAATAGCTGTAGAAGATTCTGCTGGTATCTGTCATGGCATCTGAAGGCTTGCAACAAGATATACGCTCGGCCAATCTTTTGCTGGCCCAAAACATATAGACATAAGGGACAACCTTCAAGTCTTGAAATTGTTCATCCCGTAGAATCTGTGCACTACCTAAGTTCTGCTGCCTGGAGGGGTCCACAAGTAGGAGACCAGGACTCCCTGTAGAAGCTATGGTGACCTTCCTTCCCCAGTAGGAGCTGTGATGCTTCATTACACAGGTGCACAGGTGGATATACATAGAGCACTGTATCAGCGCAGATACAATATATAGTGACATCCACCGCTCTCATCCACCTACCTTCTCATGAGGTTCTCCTCTGTGGCTGCTGCCTGTAGGGTTGTAGATGATATGGATGCGGCTCTATATATTATATACTCCCGGGGCTCCTTGAGGATTTCCTCTAATTATCGTCAATGTGAAGGTCCCCGGACACCCGGGAAATGTAAACAAAGGCTCTCCAGGTCTATTCCCTCACCTACCAGGAGGAGGTTTTAATAGATATCTCTAGAAAGTCTAGAAGGATCACTTGACTGCCTCCATGGCGCTCACCTAGTCCATGCAACATGAATCCGACACCACAGACCCAACAACACCAACACTATTTTGCCCCCTAATAAAATTTTAAAATATATGTATAAGAATGTATTTAGTAAGGTTATTGTTAGTATTTCTGTATATGTGGTATAGGCACTACATGCATACATCTATCTGTGTATTAACTGCAGGTATGCTGTACATTCATTGCTGGTATACATTTATGTGTAATATATTCTCTGCTTGTATATATTTACATGTGTGATATTTATTCTCCTGACATATTGTAACATCTGTGCTCGTTCTGACTTCAGTGCCATCCTCTGTTTGATGATATTATGATATGATATTTATGATGATATTTAGGATTTGGTTTCATTCTCTCTTTACTAGTCTGAACACTAGTTTATTCCTTCCTTATCTGTCATAATTGATTCCCACCACAGCCATCAGTCTCCTGTAGATTTTCTAGATTGTAAGCGGTTAAGTTAGCTGAGATGAACAGAATTTTTATCCACTCACATTGTTGATCACTATCCGGGAACCAGATAGAGGGTTTAGTCCATGTGCTCTCTCAACTTCAGGCCAAAGCTGCTGCAGCACCTCTTGTTATCCAACAGGCTTCATTTCCCTGAGATGATGCTGCTCGCAGATAATTTCTCAGGTGACTGTAAGGAATGTGAGAGGTTCCTGGAGCCATGTCTGCTGTATATTTGGGTGAACCCCTTTTGCAGGGGGATCCCCAATCCTGGGCCTTAAAGCTCCACACTGAGCGGAGGAATGGTCATCTTTGAATCCTTTGACCCTTAAGGGCTATTAACTAGACCACATTGCACTTACAGAATCCCAACTCCAAATCCAACAAGGCAATCACTCTGCCAGGGGGTATTGCATGGAGTTTAATAAGCACCACGGGACTCTGAACTGTGAACCCAAACTGAAGACCCAGGTTAAACATGGACATTCTGAGCCAATTACAGATGCCTGGATAGGCCATTCCAGTCCTAGCTCCTTACAAAGGTCTCTGGAAGTCCAAAGACTTGACCACAGACTTAGGGATAAACATAAAGTTAAACATCTCCTAATGAATTGGACCCTACTTTTGTTATCTCTGAACCAGAACCAATGCAGCTGGTGACTATTTATGCTAAAACCAGGAGGTAACAGTCTCAAGAATTCCCCATGTCTGTACTGTGGTAACCCAGGGCACTTCCCGGGGAACTGCCCCACGAACTGCCCATCTTAAAAACTCTAGTGGTCTCTGGACAGGCCCTGATACATTCCGTGGCTGCCGTGGGTGTTTTGGTGGGAGTTGGATCCTCCTTCCTAACTACTGGAGTGGATCCTACCACATTGGGAATTGTGTGGATGTTTTGGCAAAAAAAATTGTCTTGTATTGAGCTGTTTATTGAGCTGTGTCTGCACTTTATCCCAGGAAGGGAATGTCAACCAGTTGTTACCTACCGCTTAGGCTGGGCAATTAGGTAGGGAAAGCTGGGAAGGAGTTTAGTCTTAGGGCTCAATGTCATTGTCCATCCTGGCCATTCCCTTACAGCAACATAACACATAAATATTATATATATATGTGTGTGTGTGTGTGTGTGTGTGTGTGTGTATGTGTGTGTACTAAATTTACTGCTGGTATATTTTTATGTGTGTGATATAAATACTGTTTTTATATATTTATGTGTGGGGTATTTTCTCTTCATGTATATTCAAGTGTAAGGTATATTCATATATAAGGTTTTTATTTCTATTTTATTTTTTTGTTTCTTATATATTCTCTTTATACATGTATTTTTTGTTTTCTGATTGTGGCTGGCTGATTTAAACCTGTGTGTCTGGTATACTTACTGCTGGTATATGCATCGTATAAGCACTGTGGGGATATATTTACTTGTGTTGTAGGACAGTTTTTTTTATCTTTATACATCCTATTTGTAGTCCTAGGAGGGCACTAGATGAATGATAGTCTATTGACTTGTTGTAGGTATCAGACACTATTAGGACACTGGGGTCTGGGCCTAATGGAGAAGATACATAAGGGTCGGGTCCTAATGGAGAAGAGACTTGGGGGTCTGGGTCTAATGGAGAAGATACATGGTGGTCTGGGTCTAATGGGGAAGATACATGTGGTCTGGGTCTAATGGAGAAGAAACATCAGGGGCCTAGGTGTAATGGAGAAGATACATGGTGGTCTGGGCCTAATGGAGAAGAGACACGGTGGTCTGTGTCTAATGGAGAAGATACATGATGGTCTGGGCCTAATGGAGAAGATGCATGGTGGTCTGGGCCTAATGGAGAGGATACATGGGGGTCTGGGCCTAATGGAGAAGATACATAAGGGGTCTGGGCCTAATGGAGAAGATACATGGGGGTCTGGGCCTAATGGAGAAGAGACATGGTGGTCTGAGCCTAATGGAGAAGATACATGGGGGTCTGGGCCTAATGGAGAAGATACATGGGGGTCTGGGCCTAATGGAGAAGATACATGGGGGTCTGGGCCTAATGAAGAAGAGACATGGTGGTCTGGGCCTAATGGAGAGGATACATGGGGGTCTGGGCCTAATGGAGAAGAGACATGGTGGTCTGGGCCTAATGGAGAAGATATATGGTGGTCTGGGCCTAATGGAGAAGATACATAAGGGGTCTGGGCCTAATGGAGAAGATACATGGGGGTCTGGCCTAATGGAGAAGAGACATGGTGGTCTGGGCCTAATGGAGAAGAGACACGGGGGTCTGGGTCTAATGGAGAAGATACATGGTGGTCTGGGCCTAATGGAGAAGATACATGGTGGTCTGGGCCTAATGGAGAAGAGACACGGTGGTCTGTGTCTAATGGAGAAGATACATGATGGTCTGGGCCTAATGGAGAAGATGCATGGTGGTCTGGGCCTAATGGAGAGGATACATGGGGGTCTGGGCCTAATGGAGAAGATACATAAGGGGTCTGGGCCTAATGGAGAAGAGACATGGTGGTCTGGGCCTAATGGAGAAGATGCATGGTGGTCTGGGCCTAATGGAGAAGATATATGGTGGTCGGGGCCTAATGGAGAAGATACATGGTGGTCGGGGCCTAATGGAGAAGATACATGGTGGTCTGGGCCTAATGGAGAAGATAAGGTTCATATATGTCACCTGCAGCCACTGGATGCACTGGGTGCAGATTATTTTTGTGTTCTCGGCAGCAGCACGTGTTATATGTGCAACACCCCTGCCAATGCAAGGCAGAGGAGTTGTTGCGAATAAGCCCCTAATATGTGTGTTCTCCTAGTAGAGAGTCTGATTAGCTCCTCTGCAGGACACTATACATGTACAGAGGTAATTGTGCAGTGGTGGATACTGCCTGAACGGGCCAGGGTTAATATTGTTTAATGTTATCATCCAATGATATACCTCAATGTACTTAACTGGGAACTGGAGTGTGATTGGGGAGTGAGCCACCACCTGACCAGAGGAAGTAACAAAGCCTCTGGACAGGAAGAGGCTAGCTCTCTTAATGATCAGCTCTGCTCCTAGCACAGACCTGAGGAGATAGCTAGAGCACATAGTGAGAGACCTAGTGTCAGTCCACCTTCAGGGCTGTTACTAAACAATACCCAGGACAAAGCTGCAGCTTCCAGCATTGGACACAGCTACATCCCAGCCTGCCCCTGCATCCAGGCTGGGGACACAACTCCTGAGGTTCCCTCTCCAAGATCACTCCAGTACTGCACTTGTACAGAATCGTTTGGCCTGTTGCTGCTGTTCGTTCGAATAAAGAACTGTAAGTTACTCTTATGCACAACGTTGCCTCTGTCTGGTCCCTGCTACGGCTGTATCACCACCGCGGGCTCCCCCTCCATCACCCAGGGACATATACTACAGACACTCAGGTGTTGCCCCAGGGAGATTCAGTACATCAGCCTCTTCTCCATATCATTTCTTGCACACACCACCTGTTGGAGACCGGTCCCCATACCAAGCACCATGACACTAGCGTGCCCAGGCCGCAACCGCCAGCCACTCCGGTATTCTGGGCCCTGGCTGCCTCCAGGCCCCAAGGAAAGGCTAGGCCCAGGTGGGGGATGTTGCATATGTAGGGATGTAACGAGGGGTAGGTGTATGTAGGCAGGGGTGTACCAAGCCTGTCTGTTGCCTGAGGCGAGCCATAGAGAGACGCCCCCCCCTGCCCATATGTGTAGGATATCAGGGAGTGTCAGGACCAGATTCACCATATTGGTTTGGTGTAAAAATAAAGCAATGCAAAATGCATAGAGCGTACCACGATGTACTATAAAATGCATATAGTGTACCGCCATGTAGTATAAAATGCATACAGCGTACAGCCATGTAGTATAAAATTCATACAGCATACCGCCATGTAGTATAAAATGCATACAGCGGACCGCCATGTAGTACAAAATTCATACAGCGGACCACGATTTAGTATAAAATGCATACAGCAGACCGCCATGTAGTATAAAATGCATACAGCGTACCGCCATGTAGTATAAAATGCATACAGCGTACCGCCATGTAGTATAAAATGCATACAGAGTACCGCCATGTAGTATAAAATGCATACAGCTTACCGCCATGTAGTATAAAATGCATACAGCTTACCGCCATGTAGTATAAAATGCATACGGCTTACCGCCATGTAGTATAAAATGCATACAGTGTGCCACCATTTAGTAAAAAATGCATACAGCGTACCACCATGTGGTGTAAAATGCATCCAGCATGCCGCCATGTGGTGTAAAATGCATCTAGTATGCCGCCATGTAGTCTAAAATGCATATAGCCTAGCGCCATGTAGTATAAAATGCATACAGCGTGCCGCCATGTAGTATAAAATGCATACAGCGTATCACCATGTAGTATAAAATGCATCCAGCGTGCCGCCATCTAATATAAAATGCATACAGTGTACAACCATGTAGTATAAAATAGATACAGCGTACCACCAAGTAGTATAAAATGCATACAGAGTACCGTCATGTAGTATAAAATAGAAGCCCTGATAAATAAATATAAACATACAAACAAATATACACATACACACACATATACATATACACATATACAAACACACATATACATATATACACACATATACAAATATACACACACATACATACATACATACACATATATTACATATATAAACACATATTACACATATATATATGCAAAGATAAAGTAACCTTACCTCTGTGTTGTGTTCTAGGAAAATTCGGTGCCTTGTCCTGCAGCGGTTGTGGCACAGTGAGTAAGCCGGGGGCGGGTAGGTAGAGAGCTGGGAGTGAGGTGGTGGGGTGTGCTGGCGGAGGGAGCGGAAGGGAGCCTGGAGCTTGAGTGGGGGGCAGAAAATGGCGGTCTATTTTCTTTCTATTAGTACATACTGGGGCTTACTTACTAAGGGTCAGCAGATGCACTTTCGTTGAATTGTTTTCTGGATTTGTGCAGCTTTGGCAGGTATATAACAGGTGTTTGCGCTGGGATCGTGTCACACGCGATCAGATTGTGGTGCAGCTGTGCTACTTGCATGTGACAGAAATCAGGAGGCGGCTGTCGGACGATCCAACTGATTCGGAATGAGCACTGGATTTAAGTTTCAAATTGTGTTGGAAGATCAAGCACTTACCTGCACCAGGAAGAAGAAGGTGAACTCCAGGGACCTGAGCGGGGAAGCGACACATGCAGGATATCAGGTGCACGATCTTAGTGACTCCCTGCACAGCACATTATACACGGACAATGCACTTACATGCACCAGGAAGAAGAAGGTGAACTCCGGGGACCTGAGTGGGGAAGTGACACATGCAGGATATCAGGTGCACGATCTTAGTGACTCCCCACACAGCGCATTATACACGGACAATGCACTTACATGCACCAGGAAGAAGAAGGTGAACTCCGGGGACCTGAGCGGGGAAGCGACACATGCAGGATATCAGGTGCAGGATCTTAGTGACTCCCCACACAGCGCATTATACACGGACAATGCACTTACATGCACCAGGAAGAAGAAGGTGAACTCCAGGGACCTGGGCGGGGAAGCGGCACATGCAGGATATCGGGTGCAGGATCTTAGTGACTCCCCGCACAGCGCATTATACACGGACAATGCACTTACATGCACCAGGAAGAAGAAGGTGAACTCCAGGGACCTGAGCGGGGAAGCGACACATGCAGGATATCAGGCGCAGGATCTTAGTGACTCCCCGCACAGCGCATTATACACGGACAATGCACTTACATGTACCAGGAAGAAGAAGGTGAACTCCGGGGACCCGAGCGGGGAAGCGACACATGCAGGATATCGGGAGCAGGATCTTAGTGACTCCCCGCACAGCGCATTATACACGGACAATGCACTTACATGCACCAGGAAGAAGAAGGTGAACTCCGGGGACCTGAGCGGGGAAGTGACACATGCAGGATATCGGGCGCAGGATCTTAGTGACTCCCCGCACAGCGCATTATACACGGACAACGCACTTACATGCACCAGGAAGAAGAAGGTGAACTCCGGGGATCTGAGCGGGGAAGCGACACATGCAGGATATCAGGTGCACGATCTTAGTGACTCCCCGCACAGCGCATTATACACGGACAATGCACTTACATGCACCAGGAAGAAGAAGGTGAACTCCGGGGACCTGAGCGGGGAAGTGACACATGCAGGATATCGGGCGCAGGATCTTAGTGACTCCCCGCACAGCGCATTATACACGGACAATGCACTTACATGCACCAGGAAGAAGAAGGTGAACTCCAGGGACCTGAGAGGGGAAGTGACATATGCAGGATATCGGGCGCAGGATCTTAATGACTCCCCGCACAGTGCATTATACATGGACAATGCACTTACATGTACCAGGAAGAAGAAGGTGAACTCCGGGGACCTGAGCGGGGAAGTGACACATGCAGGATATCGGGCGCAGGATCTTAGTGACCCCCCGCACAGCACATTATACACGGACAATGCACTTACATGCACCAGGAAGAAGAAGGTGAACTCCGGGGACCTGAGTGGGGAAGCGATACATGCAGGATATGAGGTGCACGATCTTAGCGACTCCCCGCACAGCACATTATACACAGACAATGCACTTACATGCACCAGGAAGAAGAAGGTGAACTCCAGGGACCTGAGCAGGGAAGCGACACATGCAGGATATCGGGCGCAGGATCTTAGTGACTCCCCGCCCGATATCTGTCACTGGGAGCAGGCTAGGCTGTAGGATCCGTCACAGGGTGCAGAATAGGTTGTAGGATCTGTCACTGGGAGCAGGCTAGGCTGTATGATCCGTCACAGGGAGCAGTCTAGGCTGTAGGATCCGTCACAGGGAGCAGTCTAGGCTGTAGGATCCGTCACTGGGAGCAGGATAGGTTGTAGGATCTGTCACTGGGAGCAGGCTAGGCTGTAGGATCCATCACATTGTGCAGGATAGGCTGTAGAATCCATCACAGGGAGCAGGATAGGCTGTAGGTTCTGTTACTGGGAGGAGGATTGGCTGAAGGATCCGTCACTGGGAGCAGGCTAGGCTGTAGGATCTGTCACTGGGAGCAGGCTAGGCTGTAGGATCCGTCACTGGGAGCAGGCTAGGCTGTAGGATCTGTCACTGGGGGCAGCTTAGGCTGAATGATCCGTCACAGGGAGCAGGCTAGGCTGTAGGATCTGTCACTGGGAGCAGGTTAGGCTGTAGGATGTGTCACCGGGTGCAGGCTAGGCCGTAGGAACTGTCACAATGAGAAGGCTAGGCTGTAGGATCCGTCACAGGGAGCAGGCTAGGCTGTAGGATGTGTCACTGGTGGAAGGCTAGGCTCTAGGATCCGTCACTTGGGGCAGGTTAGGCCGTAGGAACTGGCACAATGAGAAGGCTAGGCTGTAGGATCCGTCACAGGGAACAGGGTAGGCTGTAGGGTATGTCACAGGGAGCAGGCTAGGCTGTAGGATGTGTCACAGGGAGCGGGCTAGGCTGTATGAACTGTCACAGGGAGAAGCATAGGATGTAGGATCTGTCACTAGGAGCAGGCTAGGCTGTAGAATCCGTCACAGGGAGCAGGATAGGCTGTAGGAGCCATCACTGGGAGCAGGATAGGCTGTAGGTCCGGATCTGTCACTGGCAGCAGGCTAGGCTGTAGGATCTGTCACTGGGAGCAGGCTTGGCTGTAGGATCCGTCACTTGGGGTAGGTTAGGCTGTAGGATCCGTCACAGGGAGCAGGCTAGGCTGTAGGATCTGACACAGGGAGCAGGATAGGCTGTAGGATCTGTCACTGGGAGCAGGATAGGCTGTAGGATCTGTCACAGGGAGCAGGATAGGCTGTAGGATCAGTTACTGGGAGGAGGATAGGCTGAAGGATCCGTTACTGGGAGCAGGCTAGGCTGAAGGATCTGTCACAGGGAGCAGACGAGGGTGTAGGATCAGTCACTGGGAGCATGATAGGCTGTAGGATCCGTCACAGGGTGCAGAATAGGTTGTAGGATCTGTCACAGGGAGCAGGCTACGCTGTAGGATCTGTCACTGGGAGCAGGCTAGGCTGTAGGATCTGTCACTGGGAGCAGGCTAGGCTGTAGGATTTGTCACTGGGAGCAGGCTAGGCTGTATGATCCGTCACAGGGAGCAGGCTAGGCTGTAGGATCCATCACATTGTGCAGGATAGGCTGTAGAATCCATCACTGGGAGAAGGCTAGGCTGAAGGATCCGTCACAGGGAGCAGGATAGGCTGTAGGATCTGTTACTGGGAGGAGGATAGGCTGAAGCATCCGTCACTGGGAGCAGGCTAGGCTGTAGGATCTGTCACTGGGAGCAGGCTAGGCTGTAGGATCCGTCACTGGGAGCAGGCTAGGCTGTAGGATCTGTCACTGGGAGCAGGCTAGGCTGTAGGATCCGTCACTGGGAGCAGGCTAGGCTGTAGGATCTGTCACTGGGGGCAGCTTAGGCTGAAGGATCCGTCACAGGGAGCAGGCTAGGCTGTAGGATCTGTCACTGGGAGCAGGTTAGGCTGTAGGATGTGTCACTGGTGGAAGGCTAGGCTGTAGGATCCGTCACTTGGGGCAGGTTAGGCTGTAGGATCTGTCACCGGGTGCAGGCTAGGCCGTAGGAACTGTCACAATGAGAAGGCTAGGCTGTAGGATCCGTCACAGGGAGCAGGCTAGGCTGTAGGATGTGTCACTGGTGGAAGGCTAGGCTCTAGGATCCGTCACTTGGGGCAGGTTAGGCCGTAGGAACTGGCACAATGAGAAGGCTAGGCTGTAGGATCCGTCACAGGGAACAGGGTAGGCTGTAGGGTATGTCACAGGGAGCAGGCTAGGCTGTAGGATGTGTCACAGGGAGCGGGCTAGGCTGTATGAACTGTCACAGGGAGAAGCATAGGATGTAGGATCTGTCACTAGGAGCAGGCTAGGCTGTAGAATCCGTCACAGGGAGCAGGATAGGCTGTAGGAGCCATCACTGGGAGCAGGATAGGCTGTAGGTCCGGATCTGTCACTGGCAGCAGGCTAGGCTGTAGGATCTGTCACTGGGAGCAGGCTTGGCTGTAGGATCCGTCACTTGGGGTAGGTTAGGCTGCAGGATCCGTCACAGGGAGCAGGCTAGGCTGTAGGATCTGACACACGGAGCAGGATAGGCTGTAGGATCTGTCACTGGGAGCAGGATAGGCTGTAGGATCTGTCACAGGGAGCAGGATAGGGTGTAGGATCTGTCACTGGGAGCAGGCTAGGCTGTAGGATCTGTCACTGGGAGCAGGCTTGGCTGTAGGATCCGTCACTTGGGGCAGGTTAGGCTGTAGGATCCGTCACAAGGAGCAGGCTAGGCTGTAGGATCTGTCACTGGGGGAAGGCTAGGCTGTAGGATCTGACACAGGGAGCAGGCTAGGCTGTAGGATCTGTCACTGGGAGCAGTCTAGGCTGTAGGATCCATCACTGGGAGCAGGCTAGGCTGTAGGATCCGTCACTGGGGGCAGGCTAGGCAGTATCATCTGTCACTGGGAGCAGCATAGGCTGTAGGATCCGTCACTGGGAGCAGCATAGGCTGTAGGATCCGTCACAGGGAGCAGACTAGGCTGTAGGATCTGACACAGGGAGCAGGATAGGCTGTAGGATCTGTCACTGGGGGAAGGCTAGGCTGTAGGATCTGACACAGGGAGCAGGCTAGGCTGTAGGATTTGTCACTGGGAGCAGTCTAGGCTGTAGGATCCATCACTGGGAGCAGGCTAGGCTGTAGGATCCGTCACTGGGGGCAGGCTAGGCAGTATCATCTGTCACTGGGAGCAGCATAGGCTGTAGGATCCGTCACTGGGAGCAGGCTAGGCTGTAGGATCTGTCACAGGGAGCAGGCTAGGTTGTAGGATCCGTCACTGGGAGCAGGCTAGGCTGTAGGATCCGTCACAGGGAGAAGGCTAGGCTGTAGGATCTGTCACAGGGAGCAGGCTAGGCTGTAGGATCTGTCACTGGGAGCAGTCTAGGCTGTAGGATCCATCACTGGGAGCAGGCTAGGCTGTAGGATCCGTCACTGGGGGCAGGCTAGGCAGTATCATCTGTCACTGGGAGCAGCATAGGCTGTAGGATCCGTCACTGGGAGCAGGCTAGGCTGTAGGATCCGTCACAGGGAGCAGGCTAGGCTGTAGGATCCGTCACTGGGAGCAGGCTAGGCTGTAGGATCTGTCACTGGGAGCAGGCTTGGCTGTAGGATCCGTCACTTGGGGTAGGTTAGGCTGTAGGATCCGTCACAGGGAGCAGGCTAGGCTGTAGGATCTGACACAGGGAGCAGGATAGGCTGTAGGATCTGTCACTGGGAGCAGGATAGGCTGTAGGATCTGTCACAGGGAGCAGGATAGGGTGTAGGATCTGTCACTGGGAGCAGGCTAGGCTGTAGGATCTGTCACTGGGAGCAGGCTTGGCTGTAGGATCCGTCACTTGGGGCAGGTTAGGCTGTAGGATCCGTCACAGGGAGCAGGCTAGGCTGTATGATCTGTCACTGGGGGAAGGCTAGGCTGTAGGATCTGACACAGGGAGCAGGCTAGGCTGTAGGATCTGTCACTGGGAGCAGTCTAGGCTGTAGGATCCATCACTGGGAGCAGGCTAGGCTGTAGGATCCGTCACTGGGGGCAGGCTAGGCAGTATCATCTGTCACTGGGAGCAGCATAGGCTGTAGGATCCGTCACTGGGAGCAGCATAGGCTGTAGGATCCGTCACAGGGAGCAGACTAGGCTGTAGGATCTGACACAGGGAGCAGGATAGGCTGTAGGATCTGTCACTGGGGGAAGGCTAGGCTGTAGGATCTGACACAGGGAGCAGGCTAGGCTGTAGGATCTGTCACTGGGAGCAGTCTAGGCTGTAGGATCCATCACTGGGAGCAGCATAGGCTGAAGGATCCGTCACTGGGAGCAGGCTAGGCTGTAGGATCTGTCACAGGGAGCAGGCTAGGCTGTAGGATCCGTCACTGGGAGCAGGCTAGGCTGTAGGATCCGTCACAGGGAGCAGGCTAGGCTGTAGGATCTGTCACAGGGAGCAGGCTAGGCTGTAGGATCTGTCACTGGGAGCAGTCTAGGCTGTAGGATCCATCACTGGGAGCAGGCTAGGCTGTAGGATCCGTCACTGGGGGCAGGCTAGGCAGTATCATCTGTCACTGGGAGCAGCATAGGCTGTAGGATCCGTCACTGGGAGCAGGCTAGGCTGTAGGATCCGTCACAGGGAGCAGGCTAGGCTGTAGGATCCGTCACTGGGAGCAGGCTAGGCTGTAGGATCTGTCACTGGGAGCAGGCTAGGCTGTAGGATCCGTCACAGGGAGCAGGCTAGGCTGTAGGATCTGTCACAGGGAGCAGGCTAGGCTGTAGGATCTGTCACTGGGAGCAGGCTAGACTGTAGGATCTGTCACTGGGAGCAGGCTAGGTTGTAGGATCTGTCACAGGGAGCAGGATAGGCTGTAGGACCTGTCACTGGGAGCAGGCTAGACTGTAGGATCTGTCACAGGGAGCAGGTTAGGCTGTAGGATCCGTCACAGGGAGCAGGCTAGGCTGTAGGATCCGTCACAGGGAGCAGGCTAGGCTGTAGGATCCGTCACTGGGAGCAGGCTAGGCTGTAGGATCTGTCACTGGGAGCAGGCTAGGCTGTAGGATCCGTCACAGGGAGCAGGCTAGGCTGTAGGATCTGTCACTGGGAGCAGGCTAGGTTGTAGGATCTGTCACAGGGAGCAGGCTAGACTGTAGGATCTGTCACTGGGAGCAGGCTAGGTTGTAGAATCTGTCACAGGGAGCAGGATAGGCTGTAGGACCTGTCACTGGGAGCAGGCTAGACTGTAGGATCTGTCACAGGGAGCAGGTCAGGCTGTAGGATCCGTCACAGGGAGCAGGCTAGGCTGTAGGATCTGACACAGGGAGCAGGCTAGGCTGTAGGATCTGACACAGGGAGCAGGCTAGGCTGTAGGATCTGTCACAGGGAGCAGGCTAGGCTGTAGGATCCTTCTCTTGGAGCAGGTTAGGCTGTAGGATCCTTCTCTTGGAGCAGGTTAGGCTGTAGGAGTTTTGGCTGTAAGGCCCAAACTATCCTTTGGGCTCTGAGGCTGACACTTTTGTGCAGCTCTGTAGCACTTTCAGCTCTAGGAGATCAGACCCCGGTCACCTCTACACTCCCACATCACTTCTCACTATACACCACTTCTCTCCATTAACACTAGAACCAAGGCAGAGACAGATGATTGCACATCCCTGTGTGGTGACACCAGCCTGCAGATGATTGCACATCACTGTGTAGTGATACCAGCCTGCAGATGATTGCACATCACTGTGTGGTGATACCAGCCTGCAGATGATTGCAAATTTCTGTGTGGTGATACCAGCCTGCAGATGATTGCACATCACTGTGTGGTGATACCAGCCTGCAGATGATTGCACATCACTGTGTGGTGATACCAGCCTGCAGATGATTGCACATCACTGTGTGGTGATACCAGCCTGCAGATGATTGCACATCACTGTGTGGTGATACCAGCCTGCAGATGATTGCACATCACTGTGTGGTGATACCAGCCTGCAGATGATTGCACATCACTGTGTGGTGATACCAGCCTGCAGATGATTGCACATCACTGTGTGGTAATACCAGCCTGCAGATGATTGCACATTTCTGTGTGGTGATACCAGCCTGCAGATGATTGCACATCACTGGGTGGTGATACCAGCCTGCAGATGATTGCACATCACTGTGTAGTGATACCAGCCTGCAGATGATTGCACATCACTGTGTGGTGATACCAGCCTGCAGATGATTGCACATTTCTGTGTGGTGATACCAGCCTGCAGATGATTGCACATCACTGTGTGGTGATACCAGCCTGCAGATGATTGCACATCACTGTGTGGTGATACCAGCCTGCAGATGATTGCACATTTCTGTGTGGTGATACCAGCCTGCAGATGATTGCACATCACTGTGTGGTGATACCAGCCTGCAGATGATTGCACACTAGTTATCTGTGTATGTTGGAGCTGACAAGGGTCGGGGTCTCTCGGGGTCTCATCTTCGGCTCATGATCATTTAACCTTTTACTACAAACATAAAAATAAGATAATGAAGTGGACGCCTCAGGGGCCCCGGGGCCGGTGACTGTTTACATCTCGGGGCCCCTGTGGGAGAAGCTGCGGCTATGGAGCAATTAATGAGTAATTGGCTGGAGGGCAGCGATCCTGGACCCGCGGATCCCTGCAGATCATTACACACTGTCCAGCTCATTAGGATAATTGGATGATGTGACGGTCCCAGAAGAGTTGTCATAGGGAAGCAGCGCCGGTCCCTCATGTATGTGATGCTACAGAAATACAATGTCTGATCAGCTCACACCTTACAATAGACTCTGCAGCGGGGGAATAGTCCAGAAACCTGCCGCAATATCCTGCAGCCCAGAAAAGTATCAAATACAATAATACAAAATACACGTTATAAGGTTTATCATAAAAATATTTCCACAATAATAATAATAATAATAATAATAATAATAATAATAAAACAATGAAGTATATGACAGCACTTTACTATTACACCCCCGGTTATATAATGAAACCCCCCACAGGTGCCTGAGCAATATGGATCCTGCTCACTAGTTCTCAGAATAGATGTTCTGATTGCTGACCGTCCAGGTTATATAAGGCAACTTCCTCCACGAAGAGGTGCCTGAGCAATAGTGTTCCTACTAAACTAGTACTATGAATAGTCTCCAGTGTGACCCCAGGTTACGCACATTCGCCCATAGAGAGGTGCCTGAGCAATAGTGTTACTACTAAACTAGTACTATGAATAGTCTCCAGTGTGACCCCAGGTTACGCACATTCGCCCATAGAGAGGTGCCTGAGCAATAGTGTTACTACTAAACTAGTACTATGAATAGTCTCCAGTGTGACCCCAGGTTACGCGCATTCGCCCATAGAGAGGTGCCTGAGCAATATAGATCCTGCTCGGAAAAGATGTTCTGATTGCTGACCATCCTCAGTGTGACCCCAAGTTTTATAAAGCATCTTCCCTCATGGAGAAGTGCCTGAGCAATAGTGTTCCTACTAAACTAGTCCTATGAATAGGTATTCTGGATTCAGTCTTCACTGTGACCTGAAGGTTATGAAAAGGACCTTCCCCCTTAGAGAGGGGCCTGAGCAATAGGGTCCCCAGTTTTCTAGTATTCTGAACTGGGGACCCTGAGACTTTGAATATGTGTCCTGACACTGACCGTCCTCAGTGTGACACCAAGTTATATAAAGCATCTTCCCCCACGGAGAGGTGCCTGAGCAATAGTGTTCCTACTAAATAAGTCCTATGAATAGGTATTCTGTTATGATGTTATGAAAGGCACCTTCCCCTTAGGGAGGTGCCTGAGCAATAGGGTCCCCAGTTTTCTAGTATTCTAACTTTTGAATAGGTATCCTAATTACTTACTGTCCTCAATGTTACCCCATTTTATACAAGGCATCTTTGTCCACATAGAGGTACCTGAGCAATAGTGTTCCTACTTAACTAGTACTTGTATTTTGTCTTCAGTCTTCAGCGTGACTCCAGTTTCTGCACGGCACCTTCCCCCTTAGAGAGGTGCCTGAGCAATAGGGTCTCCAGTTTTCTAGTATTCTAACTTTTGAATACAATAGGAAAGTCCAAACAGCACACTCAATATGGCGTTCAGGTGGGTGCCAGCGTCTCAGGACTAGGCCTCAAGTCCTCCGATAATAAATACAAGAAATGTTGTAGTGGTGAATAAAAAAATGCGGTCTCCTTTATTCCATAATAAGTGACAATAGCAACGTTTCGGCCCTAGAAGAGCCTTTTTTTCTAACTTCTGAATAGGTCTCCTAATTACTTACTGTCCTCAGTGTGACTCCATATTATATAAAGCATCTTCACCCACGGAGAGGTACCTGAGCAATAGTTACCGGAGAGAGGTATCTGAGCAATAGTTACTGGAGAGAGGTACCTGAGCAATAGTTACCAGAGAGAGGTACCTGAGCAATAGTTACCAGAGAGAGGTACCTGAGCAATAGTTACCAGAGAGAGGTACCTGAGCAATAGTTACCAGAGAGAGGTACCTGAGCAATAGTTACCAGAGAGAGGTACCTGAGCAATAGTTACCAGAGAGAGGTACCTGAGCAATAGTTACTGGAGAGAGGTACCTGAGCAATAGTTACCAGAGAGAGGTACCTGAGCAATAGTTACCAGAGAGAGGTACCTGAGCAATAGTTACCAGAGAGAGGTACCTGAGCAATAGTTACCAGAGAGAGGTACCTGAGCAATAGTTACCAGAGAGAGGTACCTGAGCAATAGTTACCAGAGAGAGGTACCTGAGCAATAGTTACCAGAGAGAGGTTCCTGAGCAATAGTTACCAGAGAGAGGTACCTGAGCAATAGTTACCAGAGAGAGGCACCTGAGCAATAGTTACCAGAGAGAGGTACCTGAGCAATAGTTACTGGAGAGAGGTGCCTGAGCAATAGTTACCAGAGAGAGGTACCTGAGCAATAGTTACCAGAGAGAGGTACCTGAGCAATAGTTACCAGAGAGAGGTACCTGAGCAATAGTTACCAGAGAGAGGTACCTGAGCAATAGTTACCGGAGAGAGGTACCTGAGCAATAGTTACCGGAGAGAGGTGCCTGAGCAATAGTTACCAGAGAGAGGTACCTGAGCAATAGTTACCAGAGAGAGGTACCTGAGCAATAGTTACCAGAGAGAGGTACCTGAGCAATAGTTACCAGAGAGAGGTACCTGAGCAATAGTTACTGGAGAGAGGTGCCTGAGCAATAGGTTCCTACTCCTAAGTATCCTGTCTCCTGTGTGACTTGAGGTTGCCCTCTAGTGTTGTGAATAGGTATTGTGATTGCTGACCATCTCCAAGCCGCGCATAAATTAAAAGCTGGGGAAGCGGATGGGTGCACGGGTGATCGTCTCCGGCTGTTTTACAAAGTTGATATTTGAGTATTAAAGATGCAATAAAACCTGTTAAAAACACATTCCCCCCGCCCCCTAGAGGGAACTAGCAGCCTAAATAGGACCCTCTACCACTGTTATCTGGTGGTAAATGTCCTTTATGGACACCTCTGTATGACCAGAGTTCACCGGGCGTGGAGCAGCAGGCACCACCAAAGCGAGTGGTGTGTAGTGTGAATTGGACGTTGGGAGCTCTGGGTGTGTAGAAAGCGCAGACATTTGTACTATTTACTGTTTTGTCTCCAGTGTGACCCCTTGTTATATAAGGTAAGTTCTCACACAGGTAGGTGCCTGAGCAGGAGGGCTCCGGGTATAAGTATCTTGATTACTGAATGTTTGCAGGGTAACCACAGATTGTGTACGGCACCTTCCCGCACAGAGAGGAGCCGGAGCAATAAGGTTCCTACTTAAAGGAAATCTACCGTTTGCTTTTATGCGCTATGAGCCAAACATACCTTGAGATTGCTGTAGCTACACTGATGCAGAAACATATCTTGTTTAATCCCTGAACTGAGTGGTTTTGCAGAAAAAACATTTAAAAAATTTTGCTAATGAGGCTCTGTGTTCCCTGTGGCTGCCACAGCGCTCTCCCCCTTACCCTAATTATGCTCCAGCCCTGTCCTGCCCAGCAGAAGACGAGGATATGTAATCACTGTGTTGTCCCTGACAGACAGAAGAAATCAATCGCTGCACCATCTCCCAGCTGCTGTGTATGAGTCATCCAGCTCAGGTTGATTAGTCCTGTCTGGACAGTTTAGGCAGCTCAGTTTAATGTGTTTATGGACAGCAGCCTGCACCCAGCTTTCCCAAGCTTCTGAATTTTATAATTGTTTTGTGAGCAGAACCACTCAGCTCAGGGATTAAACAAGATATGTTTCTGCATCAGTGTCGCTACAGCATTCTCAAGGTATGATTGGTTCACAATGCATCAAAACAAGTGGTAGATTTCCATGAACCAGTGCTATGAGCAGCTATTCTGTCACTAGTTCTCCTTCTTGCTCCTCAGTGACAGCTCGGCCTGGTCCTGATATCATATCTCAGCTTGACCTGTCGCCTGTCTAGTCTTTGACCCTTCCTGCCCTGACCTTGGCTTGTTCCTGCCCTGACCTTGGCTTGTTCCTGCCCTGACCTTGGCTTGTTCCTGCCCTGACCTTGGCTTGTTCCTGCCCTGACCTTGGCTTGTTCCTGCCCTGACCTTGGCTTGTTCCTGCCCTGACCTTGGCTTGTTCCTGACCTGACCTTGGCTTGTTCCTGCCCTGCACCCCGGTATATGTAGGAGAAGATGTGCAGAACTTATGGACCTAGAGGACAAGTCATTGTTTGGGTCAGGGGGTCCTAGCAGAACATTGTGTCTCTATGGTATAGCCTTATGGTATGGCCATACACTGTAGGTCCTAGGGGTCACGGAGTGGTAATGGGGGGCTGCGGACCCCTGCTCTATATTTCTGGGCTCTTTGGTTGCTTTCCTGATATTTGGTCCTTCCTCGCTGTCAGTCGTGGAGACGTCTCTCGGGGACGCAGTCACCATCTGTGTGTGGGCCGCCGCGCGCCGTCTATAATGAGCCTCAGGACACGACTTTCCTCCGGATCATCATAGGAAATCATCCGATTAATGAGGGAGGATAACGAGACCGGCCGGACCCCAGACCCCGGCAGTGGGACCCACAGCTGCTTACACACAGACCATCTCTGTGGACCCAGCGCTGACTACACACAGGAACCTGGTGCTGCCGATCCGTGTAACCCCTTCCCTGCCGCTGTACAAGGAAACTGACAATAAGATGATAATAAAGACCTGATACCGGATCAGACGCTGCACTACAACCCCCATCTTCTGCTTCATAACCTAATGATAGAGGCAACCAGTCACTCTAAAATGTGAAATACTCCCCATGTTATAGAGCAAGAGGAGCTGATCACATTGTACATAATGTCCTATCTGCAGGCAGCATGTTATAGAGCAGGAGGAGCTGAGCACATTGTACATAGTGTCCTATCTGTAGGCAGCATGTTACAGAGCAGGAGGAGCTGAGCACATTGTACATAGTGTCCTATCTGTAGGCAGCATGTTATAGAGCAGAAGGAGCGGATCACATTGTACATAGTGTCCTATCTGCAGGCAGCATGTTATAGAGCAGGAGGAGCTGAGCACATTGTACATAGTGTCCTATCTGTAGGCAGCATGTTATAGAGCAGGAGGAGCTGAGCACATTGTACATAGTGTCCTATCTGCAGGCAGCATGTTATAGAGCAGGAGGAGCTGAGCACATTGTACATAGTGTCCTATCTGTAGGCAGCATGTTATAGAGCAGGAGGAGCTGAGCACATTGCACATAGTGTCCTATCTGCAGGCAGCATGTTATAGAGCAGGAGGAGCTGAGCAGATTGTACATAGTGTCCTATCTGCAGGCAGCATGTTATAGAGCAGGAGAAGCTGAGCACATTGTACATAGTGTCCTATCTGCAGTCAGCATGCTATAGAGCAGGAGGAGCTGAGCACATTGTACATAGTGTCCTATCTGCAGGCAGCATGTTATAGAGCAGGAGAAGCTGAGCACATTGTACATAGTGTCCTATCTGCAGTCAGCATGCTATAGAGCAGGAGGAGCTGAGCAGATTGTACATAGTGTCCTATCTGCAGGCAGCATGTTATAGAGGAGGCAGAGCTGAGCACATTGTACATAGTGTCCTATCTGCAGGCAGCATGTTATAGAGCAGGAGGAGCTGAGCACATTGTACATAGTGTCCTATCTGCAGGCAGCATGTTATAGAGCAGGAGAAGCTGAGCACATTGTACATAGTGTCCTATCTGCAGGCACCATGTTATAGAGCAGGAGGAGCTGAGCACATTGTACATAGTGTCCTATCTGCAGGCAGCATGATATAGAGCAGGAGGAGCTGAGCACATTGTACATAGTGTCCTATCTGCAGTCAGCATGCTATATAGCAGGAGGTGCTGAGCAGATTGTACATAGTGTCCTATCTGCAGGCAGCATGTTATAGAGCAGGAGGAGCTGAGCACATTGTACATAGTGTCCTATCTGCAGGCAGCATGTTATAGAGCAGGAGGAGCTGAGCAGATTGTACATAGTGTCCTATCTGCAGGCAGCATGTTATAGAGCAGGAGGAGCTGAGCAGATTGTACATAGTGTCCTATCTGCTGGCAGCATAATATAGAGCAGGAGGAGCTGAGCACATTGTACATAGTGTCCTATCTGCAGGCAGCATGTTATAGAGCAGGAGGAGCTGAGCAGATTGTACATAGTGTCCTATCTGCAGGCAGCATGTTATAGAGCAGGAGGAGCTGAGCAGATTGTACATAGTGTCCTATCTGCAGTCAGCATGCTATAGAGCAGGAGGAGCTGAGCAGATTGTACATAGTGTCCTATCTGCAGGCAGCATGTTATAGAGCAGGAGGAGCTGAGCAGATTGTACATAGTGTCCTATCTGCAGGCAGCATGTTATAGAACAGGAGGAGCTGAACAGATTGTACATAGTGTCCTATCTGCAGGCAGCATGTTATAGAGCAGCAGGAGCTGAGCACATTGTACATAGTGTCCTATCTGCAGGCAGCATGTTATAGAGCAGGAGGAGCTGAGCACATTGTACATAGTGTCCTATCTGCAGGCATCATGTTATAGAGCAGGAGGAGCTGAGCAGATTGTACATAGTGTCCTATCTGCAGGCAGCATGTTATAGAGCAGGAGGAGCTGAGCACATTGTACATAGTGTCCTATCTGCAGGCAGCATGCTATAGAGCAGGAGGAGCTGAGCAGATTGTACATAGTGTCCTATCTGCTGGCAGCATGTTATAGAGCAGGAGGAGCTGAGTACATTGTACATAATGTCCTATCTGCAGGCAGCATGTAATAGAGCAGGAGGAGCTGAGCACATTGTACATAGTGTCCTATCTGCAGGCAGCATGTTATAGAGCAGGAGGAGCTGAGCACATTGTACATAGTGTCCTATCTGCAGGTAGCATGCTATAGAGCAAAAGGAGCTGAGCACATTGTACATAGTGTCCTATCTGCAGGCAGCATGTTATAGAGCAGGAGGAGCTGAGCACATTGTACATAGTGTCCTATCTGCAGGCAGCATGCTATAGAGCAGGAGGAGCTGAGCAGATTGAACATAGTGTCCTATCTGCAGGCAGCATGTTGTAGAGCAGGAGGAGCTTAGCAGATTGTACATAGTGTCCTATCTGCAGGCAGCATGTTATAGAGCAGGAGGAGCTGAGCACATTGTACATAGTGTCCTATCTGCAGGCAGCATGTTATAGAGCAGGAGGAGCTGAGCACATTGTACATAGTGTCCTATCTGCAGGCAGCATGCTATAGAGCAGTAGGAGCTGAGCAGATTGTACATAGTGTCCTATCTGCAGGCAGCATGTTATAGAGCAGGAGGAGCTGAGCACATGGTACATAGTGTCCCATCTGCAGGCAGCATGTTATAGAGCAGGAGGAGCTGAGCAGATTGTACATAGTGTCCTATCTGCAGGCAGCATGTTATAGAGCAGGAGGAGCTGAGCACATTGTACATTTTGTCCCATCTGCAGGCAGCATGTTATAGAGCAGGAGGAGCTGAGAAGATTGTACATAGTGTCCTATCTGCAGGCAGCATGTTATAGAGCAGGAGGAGCTAAGCACATTGTACATAGTGTCCTATCTGCAGGCAGCATGTTATAGAGCAGGAGGAGCTAAACACATTGTACATAGTCTCCTATCTGCAGGCAGTACGTTATAGAGCAGGAGGAGCTGAGCACATTGTACATAGTGTCCTATCTGCAGGCAGCATGTTATAGAGCAGGAGGAGCTAAGCACATTGTACATAGTCTCCTATCTGCAGGCAGTACATTATATAGCAGGAGGAGCTGAGCAGATTGTACATAGTGTCCTATCTGCAGTCAGTATGCTATAGAGCAGGAGGAGCTGAGCAGATTGTACATAGTGTCCTATCTGCAGGCAGCATGTTATAGAGCAGGAGGAGTTGAGCAGATTGTACATAGTGTCCTATCTGCAGTCAGCATGCTATAGAGCAGGAGGAGCTGAGCAGATTGTACATAGTGTCCTATCTGCTGGCAGCATGTTATAGAGCAGGAGGAGCTGAGCAGATTGTACATAGTGTCCTATCTGCAGGCAGCATGTTATAGAGCAGGAGGAGCTGAGCAGATTATACATAGTGTCCTATCTGCAGTCAGCATTCTATAGAGCAGGAGGAGCTGAGCAGATTGTACATAGTGTCCTATCTGCTGGCAGCATGTTATAGAGTAGGAGGAGCTGAGCACATTGTACATAGTGTCCTATCTGCAGGCAGCATGTTATAGAGCAGGAGGAGCTGAGCACATTGTACATAGTCTCCTATCTGCAGGCAGTATGTTATAGAGCAGGAGGAGCTGAGCACATTGTACATAGTGTCCTATCTGCAGGCAGCATGTTATAGAGCAGGAGGAGAATATTGTACATAGTGTCCTATTTGCAGGCAGCATGTTATAGAGCAGGAGAAGAAGAGCAGATTGTACATAGTGTCCTATCTGCCGGCAGCATGTTATAGAGCAGGAGGAGCTGAGAAGATTGTACATACTGTCCTATCTGCAGGCAGCATGTTATAGAGCAGGAGGAGCTGAGCACATTGTACATAGTGTCCTATCTGCAGGTAGCATGTTATAGAGCAGGAGGAGCTGAGCACATTGTACATAGTGTCCTATCTGCAGGCAGCATATTATAGAGCAGGAGGAGAATATTGTACATAGTGTCCTATCTGCAGGCAGCATATTATAGAGCAGGAGGAGAATATTATACATAGTGTCCTATCTGCAGGCAGCATGTTATAGAGCAAGAGCAGCTGAGCAGATTGTACATAGTGTCCTATCTGCAGGCAGCATGTTATAGAGCAGGAGGAGCTGATCAGATTGCACAGTACTGTATAATATTAATCGTAAAGGCCCCCACATAGTATAACGTATACTGTGGCCAACCCCCCTATAGACCCATATGAAACCCTCTAAAGCAACTTTATAAAATTATCCTCCCCAAACCTATACATAATAATATCCATACTCCTACCTCCACCCTTCCTCACATGGTGTGGCCTCCTCCTCCTGTGACCTTCTGTCCTGCATCCTCCTCATACTGTGACCTCCTGTCCTCCATCCTCCTCATACAGTGGCCTCCTTTCCTCCATCCTCCTCATACTGTGACCTCCTGTCCTCCATCCTCCTCATACTGTGACCTCCTGTCCTGCATCCTCCTCATACTGTGACCTCCTGTCCTGCATCCTCCTCATACTGTGGCCTCCTGTCCTCCATCCTCCTCATACTGTCACCTTCTGTCCTCCATCCTCCCCATACTGTGGCCTCCCGTCCTCCATCCTCCTCTTTCTGTGACCTCCTGTCCTCCATCCTCCTCATACTGTGGCCTCCAGTCCTCCATCCTCCTCATACTGTGGCCTCCTGTCCTCCATCCTCCTCATACTGAGTCCTCCTGTCCTCCATCCTCCTCATACTGTGACCTCCTGTCCTCCATCCTCCTCATACTGTGACCTCCTGTCCTCCATTCTCCTCATACTGTGACCTCCTGTCCTCCATCCTCCTCATACTGTGGCCTCCTGTCCTCCATCCTCCTCATACTGTGGCCTCCTGTCCTACATCCTCCTCATACTGTGGCCTCCTGTCCTCCATCCTCCTCATACAGTGACTTCCTGTCCTCCATCCTCCTCATACAGTGACCTTCTGCCCTACATCCTCCTCACACTGTGACCTCCTGTACTTCATAGTCCTCATACTGTGACCTCCTGTCCTCCATCCTCCTCATACTGTGACCTCCTGTCCTCCATCCTCCTCATACTGTGACCTCCTGTCCTCCATCCTCCTCATACTGTGACCTCCTGTCCTCCATCCTCCTCATACTGTGGCCTACTGTTCTCCATCCTCCTCATACTGTGGCCTCCAGTCCTCCATCCTCCTCATACTGTGGCCTCCTGTCCTCCAACCTCCTCATACTGTGACCTCCTATCCTCCATCCTCCTCATACTGTGACCTCCTGTCCTCCATCCTCCTCATACTGTGACCTCCTGTCCTCCATCCTCCTCATACTGAGTCCTCCTGTCCTCCATCCTCCTCATACTGTGACCTCCTGTCCTCCATCCTCCTCATACTGTGACCTCCTGTCCTCCATCCTCCTCATACTGTGACCTCCTGTCCTCCATCCTCCTCATACTGTGGCCTCCTGTCCTCCATCCTCCTCATACTGTGGCCTCCTGTCCTCCATCCTCCTCATACTGTGGCCTCTTGTCCTCCATCCTCCTCATACTGTGGTCTCCTCTCCTCCATCCTCCTCATACTGTGGCCTCCTGTCCTCCATCCTCCTCATACTGTGACCTCCTGTCCTCCATCCTCCTCATACTGTGACCTCCTGTCCTCCATCCTCCTCATACTGTGGTCTCCTCTCCTCCATCCTCCTCATACTGTGGCCTCCTGTCCTCCATCCTCCTCATACTGTGACCTCCTATCCTCCTCATACTGTGACCTCCTATCCTCCTCATGCTGTGGCCTCCTTTTCTCCATCCTCCTCATACTGTGGCCTCCTGTCCTCCATCCTCCTCATACTGTGACCTCCTATCCTCCTCATACTGTGACCTCCTATCCTCCTCATGCTGTGGCCTCCTTTTCTCCATCCTCCTCATACTGTGGCCTCCTGTCCTCCATCCTCCTCATACTGTGGCCTCCTATCCTCCTCATACTGTGACCTCCTGTCATCCATCCTCCTCATACAGTGACCTCATGTCCTCCATCCTCCTCATACTGTGGCCTCCTGTCCTTCATCCTCCTCATACTGTGGCCTCCTGTCCTCAATCCTCCTCATACTGTGGCCTCCTGTCCTCCATCCTCCTCATACTGTGACCTCCTGTCCTCCATCCTCCTCATACTGTGACCTCCTGTCCTCCATCCTCCTCATACAGTGACCTCCTGTCCTCCATCCTCCTCATACTGTGGCCTCCTGTCCTCCATCCTCCTCATACTGTGCCCTCCTGCCCTCCATCCTCCTCGTTCTGTGCCCTCCTGTCCTCCATCCTCCTCATAGTGTGGCCTCCTGTCCTCCATCCTCCTCATACTGTGACCTCCTGTCCTCCATCCTCCTCATACTGTGACCTCCTGTCCTCCATCCTCCTCATACTGTGACCTCCTGTCCTCCATCCTCCTCATACTGTGACCTCCTGTCCTCCATCCTCCTCATACTGCGGCCTCCTCTCCTCCATCCTCCTCATACTGTGGCCTCCTGTCCTCCATCCTCCTCATAATGTAATCTCTGTCCTCCATCCTCCTCATACTGTGACCTCCTGTCCTCCATCCTCCTCATACTGTGACCTCCTGTCCTTCATCCTCCTCATACTGTGGCCTCCTGTCCTCCATCCTCCTCATACTGTGACCTCCTGTCCTCCATCCTCCTCGTACTGTGACCTCCTGTCCTCCATCCTCCTCATACTGTGACCTCCTGTCCTCCATCCTCCTCATACAGTGGCCTCCTGTCCTACATCCTCCTCATACTGTGACCTCCTGTCCTCCATCCTCCTCATACAGTGGCCTCCTGTCCTCAATCCTCCTCGTACTGTGACCTCCTGTCCTCCATCCTCCTCATACTGTGGCCTCCAGTCCTTCATCCTCCTCATACAGTGGCCTCCTGTACTTCATCCTCCTCATACTGTGACCTCCTGTCATTCATCCATCTCATACAGTGACCTCCTGTCCTCCATCCTCCTCATACTGTGGCCTCCTGTACTCCATCCTCCTCCTACTGTGACCTCCTGTACTCCATCCTCCTCATACTGTGGCCTCCTGTCCTCCATCCTCCTCATACTGTCACCTCCTGTCCTCCATCCTCCTCATACTGTGGCCTCCTGTCCTCCATCCTCCTCATACTGTGGCCTCCTGTCCTCCATCCTCCTTCATATTGTGGCCTCCTGTCCTCCATCCTCCTCATACTGTGGCCTCCTGTCCTCCATCCTCCTCATACTGTGACCTCCTGTCCTTCATCCTCCTCATACTGTGGCCTCCTGTCCTCCATCCTCCTCATACAGTGGCCTCCTGTCCTTCATCCTCCTCATACTGTGGCCTCCTGTCCTTTATCCTCCTCATACAGTGGCCTCCTGTCCTTCATCCTCCTCATACTGTGACCTCCTGTACTCCATCCTCCTCATACAGTGGCCTCCTGTCCTCCATCCTCCTCATACTGTGGCCTCCTGTACTCCATCCTCCTCATACTGTGGCTTCCTGTCCTCCATCCTCCTCATACTGTGGCCTCCTGTCCTCCATCCTCCTCATACTGTGGCCTCCTGTCCTTCATCCTCCTCATACTGTGGCCTCCTTTTCTTCATCCTCCTCATACAGTGGCCTCCTGTCCTCCATCCTCCTCATACTGTGACCTCCTGTCCTCCATCCTCCTCATACTGTGACCTCCTGTCCTTCATCCTCCTCATACTGTGGCCTCCTGTCCTCCATCCTCCTCATACAGTGGCCTCCTGTCCTTCATCCTCCTCATACTGTGGCCTCCTGTCCTTCATCCTCCTCATACTGTGGCCTCCTCTCCTCCATCCTCCTCACACTGTGACCTCCTGTACTTCATAGTCCTCATACTGTGACCTCCTGTCCTCCATCCTCCTCATACTGTGGCCTCCTGTCCTCCATCCTCCTCATACTGTGACCTCCTGTCCTCCATCCTCCTCATAATGTGGCCTGCTGTCCTCCATCCTCCTCAAACTGTGACCTCCTGTCCTCCATCCTCCTCATACTGTGGCCTCCAGTCCTCCATTCTCCTCATACTGTGACCTCCTGTCCTCCATCCTCCTCATACTGTGGCCTCCTGTCCTCCATCCTCCTCATACTATGGGCTCCTGTCATCCATCCTCCTCATACTGTGACCTCCTGTCCTCCATCCTCCTCATACTGTGACCTCCTGTCCTCCATCCTCCTCATACTGTGGCCTCCAGTCCTCCATCCTCCTCATACGGTGACCTCCTGTCCTCCATCCTCCTCATACTGTGACCTCCTGTCCTCCATCCTCCTCATACAGTGGCCTCCTGTCCTTCATCCTCCTCATACTGTGACCTCCTGTCCTCCATCCTCCTCATACTGTGGCCTCCTGTCCTCCATCCTCCCCATACAGTGACCTCCTGTCCTCCATCCTCCTCATACAGTGACCTTCTGCCCTACATCCTCCTCACACTGTGACCTCCTGTACTTCATAGTCCTCATACTGTGACCTCCTGTCCTCCACCCTCCTCATACTGTGACCTCCTGTCCTCCATCCTCCTCATACTGTGGCCTCCTGTCCTCCATCCTCCTCATACTGTGGCCTCCTGTCCTCCATCCTCCTCATACTATGGGCTCCTGTCATCCATCCTCCTCATACTGAGACCTCCTGTCCTGCATCCTCCTCAAACTGTGACCTCCTGTCCTCCATCCTCCTCATACTGTGCCCTCCTGTCCTCCATCCTCCTCATACTGTGGCCTCCAGTCCTCCATCCTTCTCATACTGTGGCCTCCAGTCCTCCATCCTTCTCATACTGTGACCTCCTGTCCTCCATCCTCCTCATACTGTGGCCTCCAGTCCTCCATCCTTCTCATACTGTGACCTCCTGTCCTCCATCCTCCTCATACTGTGGCCTCCTGTCCTCCATCCTCCTCATACTATGGGCTTTTGTCCTCCATCCTCCTCATACTGTGACCTCCTGTCCTCCATCCTCCTCAAACTGTGACCTCCTGTCCTCCATCCTCCTCATACTGTGGCCTCCAGTCCTCCATCCTCCTCATACTGTGACCTCCTGTCCTCCATCCTCCTCATACTGTGTCCTCCTGTCCTCCATCCTCCTCATACTGAGTCCTCCTGTCCTCCATCCTCCTCATACTGTGTCCTCCATCCTCCTCATACTGTGGTCACTGTTCTCCATCCTCCTCATACAGTGACCTCCTGTCCTCCATCCTCCTCATACTGTGACCTCCTTTCC
The DNA here is from genome assembly GCF_040894005.1 of Engystomops pustulosus. Lineage (NCBI taxonomy): Eukaryota > Metazoa > Chordata > Amphibia > Anura > Leptodactylidae > Engystomops > Engystomops pustulosus. Next base: position 5,142,237 of record NC_092412.1, on the reverse strand, counting down.
TCCATCCTCCTCATACTGTGGCCTCCTGTCCTCCGCCCTTCTCATACTGTGGCCTCCTGTCCTTCATCCTCCTCATACTGTGGCCTCCTGTCCTTCACCCTCCTCCTACTGTGGCCTCCTGTCCTCCATCCTCCTCATACTGTGACCTCCTGTCCTTTATCCTCCTCATACTGTGACCTCCTGTTATTCATCCTCCTCATACTGTGGCCTCCTGTCCTCCATCCTCCTCATACTGTGACCTCCTGTCCTTCATCCATCTCATACTGTGACCTCGTGTCCTCCATCCTCCTCATACTGTGGCCTCCTGTCCTCCTCATACTGTGGCCTCCTTTCCTCCATCCTCCTCATACAGTGACCTCCTGTCCTCCATCCTCCTCATACTGTGGCCTCCCGTCCTTCATCCTCCTCATACTGTGGCCTCCTATCTTCCTCATACTGTGGCCTCCTGTCCTCCACCCTCCTCATACTGTGACCTCCTGTCCTTTATCCTCCTCATACTGTGGCCTCCTGTTATTCATCCTCCTCATACTGTGGCCTCCTGTCCTCCATCCTCCTCATACTGTGACCTCCTGTCCTCCATCCTCCTCATACTGTGGCCTCCTGTCCTCCATCCTCCTCATACAGTGACCTCCCGTCCTCCATCCTCCTCACAGTGTGACCTCCTGTACTTCATAGTCCTCATACTGTGGCCTCCTGTCCTTCATCCTCCTCATACTGTGACCTCCTGTCCTCCATCCTCCTCATACTGTGGCCTCCTGTCCTCCATCCTCCTCATACTGTGACCTCCTGTCCTCCATCCTCCTCATACTGTGGCCTCCTGTCCTCCACCCTCCTCATACTGTGACCTCCTGTCCTCCATCCTCCTCATACTGTGGCCTCCAGTTCTCCATCCTCCTCATACTGTGACCTCCTGTCCTCCATCCTCCTCATACTGTGACCTCCTTTCCTCCATCCTCCTCATACTGTGGCCTCCTGTCCTCCACCCTCCTCATACTGTGGCCTCCTGTCCTTCATCCTCCTCATACTGTTGCCTCCTGTCCTTCACCCTCCTCCTACTGTGGCCTCCTGTGCTCCATCCTCCTCATACTGTGACCTCCTGTCCTTTATCCTCCTCATACTGTGGCCTCCTGTTATTCATCCTCCTCATACTGTGGCCTCCTGTCCTCCATCCTCCTCATACTGTGACCTCCTGTCCTCCATTCTCCTCATACTGTGACCTCCTGTCCTCCATCCTCCTCATACTGTGACCTCCTGTCCTTCATCCTCCTCATACTGTGGCCTCCTGTCCTTCATCCTCCTCATACTGTGGCCTCCTGTTCTCCATCCTCCTCATACTGTGTCCTCCTGTCCTACATTTTCCTCATAATGTGGCCTCTTACCTCTTGATGAGTCTAAGGGGTGTGTCTACCTCTTGATGAGTCTAAGGGGTGTGTCTACCTCTTGATGAGTCTAAGGGGTGTGTCTACCTCTTGATGAGTCTAAGGGGTGTGTCTACCTCTTGAAGAATCTAAGGGTTTGTTTACCTCTGCATGAGTCTAAAGGGTGTGTCTACCTATTGATGAGTTTAAGGGGTGCATCTACCTCTTGATGAGTCTACAGGGTTTGTCTACCTCTGGTTGAGTCTAAGGGGTGTGTCCACCACTTAATAAGACTATGGGGTGTGTCTACCTCTTGATGGTAGCTGGCTGGTGTCGGGGCTGGCTGGTGTGGTGTCTTATTTACTGGTATGATTTATCCCATTGTTTTCTATGTATGAAATCTGTTGTTATTAGAGATGAGCGAGCACTAAAATGCTCGGGTACTCGTTATTCGAGGCGAACTTTTCCCGATGCTCGAGTGCTCGTCTCGAATAACGAGCCCCATTGAAGTCAATGGGAGACTCGAGCATTTTTCAAGGGGACCAAGGGTCTGCACAGGGAAGCTTGGCCAAACACCTGGGAACCTCAGAAAAGGATGGAAACACCACGGAAATGGACAGGAAACAGCAGGGGCAGCATGCATGGATGCCTCTGAGGCTGCTTAATCGCACCATTATGCCAAAATTATGGGCAACAGCATGGCCATGACAGAGTGACCGAAAGAGGCTAGATAGCATCTAAAACATGCAATAATTGACCCTGACACTATAGGGGACTTCATGCAGAGGCAGCGGCAGCAGCGGCAGGCTAGAGAGTGGCATGGCGACATACCCCAAATGGACTCAGGCTTCACCAAAGGAGGTAAAATGATTTCCTATGTGAACAAAAGGTTGACGGTATATTTAGTTGATAACACAGCATGGTGGTGACATAGTGACCAAGTTCCATAACGTATCTGGTGAAACACCCGAAAAATTAGCCTGACACAGCTCTTTTGATAAGGGGACGACATGTGGAGGCAGCCATGGAGACGACTTCCATGATTAAGAGCGACAGTATGGGGCATCCATATTGCGCTGCTTTGATTGCAACTTCAGGTCTCCAGCATGGCGGCGACAGATGGGCCGAGTTCCACTATGTATCTGGTGAAACACCTGAAAATTCTGCCTGACACAGCTCGTTTGATAAGGGGACGATGTATGGAGGCAGTGAAGTAGTAGTAGATTAAAGGTGCTGCAGTTAAAACTATGTTAGTTGGATCTTGGGATGGAGCTGGCGCTCCGCTGCCAGGCGAGCTTTCGCCAATCCAAGCCCCTGTCTCTCGGCTACTCCCCAAACAGCACTTCTAAGAACCTTTTGTATAAGATCAAGTGTAGTAGCCTTATTATAAGTTTAGGATATGGCGGGTGAGGGGAATGTAAACAGAAGCGCAAGAAGCGCTGAAATAATATCCGTAAATGATAAAAGTTTGCCAGTGTATTTTGTGGATTACACAGCAGGGGGGCGACAAAGTTAACAAGTTTGATGTGGAATCCATGAAAACAACCCAAAATTCTGCCTGACACAGGTCGTTTGATAAGGGGACCATGTATGGAGGCAGCTATATGGACGACTTTTGGAGGCAGCTATGGCAATGACGTGTGGAGGTAGCAATGGAGACAATTTAATTTGGATAGTGCCTGTATGTGGCAGTCCAAAAAAGTTTGCAAACCAGAGGAGCAGGTAGGTGGTCCTCCAGAAAAATTAAATACATAGAGTACTATAGCTAGAGCCAGTAGGCCCTGGCAAAAAATAGCCAGTTTCCTCTGCTTTAGTGTACAAAGAGGAGGAGAAGGAGGAAAATGAGGAGGAGGAGGAGTGGATAAATTATTCAGGTTGAGCTTCCTTCACCTGGTGGAGATTGGAAATTATGAGAAATCCAGGCTTTATTCATCTTGATAAGCGTCAGCCTGTCAGCGCTGTCAGTCGACAGGCGTGTACACTTATCGGTGATGATGCCACCAGCTGCACTGAAAACCCGCTCGGACAACACGCTAGCGGCAGGGCAGGCAAGAACCTCCAAGGCGTACAGCGCCAGTTCGTGCCACATGTCCAGCTTTGAAACCCAGTAGTTGTAGGGAGCTGTGTGATCATTTAGGACGATGGTATGGTCAGCTACGTACTCCCTCACCATCTTTCTGTAAAGATCAGCCCTACTCTGCCGAGACTGGGGACAGGTGACAGTGTCTTGCTGGGGTGACATAAAACTGGCAAATGCCTTGTAAAGCGTACCCCTGCCAGTGCTGGACAAGCTGCCTGCTCGCCTACTCTCCCTCGCTACTTGTCCCGCAGAAGTACGCACTCTGCCGCTAGCGCTGTCAGAAGGGAAATACTGTTTCAGCTTGTGCACCAGGGCCTGCTGGTATTCATGCATTCTCACACTCCTTTCCTCTCCAGGGATGAGAGTGGAAAGATTTTGCTTGTACCGTGGGTCCAGGAGAGTGAATACCCAGTAATCGGTGCTGGAATAAATTCTTTGAACGTGAGGGTCACGGGATAGGCAGCCTAGCATGAAATCTGCCATATGCGCCAGAGTACCAACGCGTAAGAATTCACTCCCCTCACTGGCCTGACTGCCCATTTCCTCCTCCTCCAACTCCTCCAACTCCTCTTCTTCTGCCCATACACGCTGAACAGTGAAGGTCTGAGCAATGCTCCCCTCTTGTGTCTCGCCAACATTCTCCTCCTCTTCCTCCTCATCCTCCTCCACCTCCACCTCCTCCGATATGCGCTGAGAAACAGACCTAAGGGTGCTTTGGCTATCAACAAGGGAATCTTCTTCCCCCGTCTCTTGTGACGAGCGCAAAGCTTCCGACTTCATGCTGACCAGAGAGTTTTTCAACAGGCCAAGCAGCGGGATGGTGAGGCAGATGATGGCGGCATCGCCACTGACCATCTGTGTTGACTCCTCAAAGTTACTCAGCACCTGACAGATATCAGACATCCACGTCCACTCCTCAGACTTGAGGAAGCTGACTGACCTGACTACCAGTTCTGGTGGAAGTTGACATCTGGCAGTCTACAATCGCTCTGCGCTGCTGGTAAACTCTGGATAACATGGTTAATGTTGAATTCCACCTCGTGGGCACGTCGCACAACAGTCGGTGAGCGGGTAGTTGGAGGCGGCGCTGCACTGCCCTGAGAGTGGCAGCATCTGTGCTGGACTTCCTGAAATGCGCACAGATGCGGTGCACCGTCGTGAGCAAATCAGACAGATTGGGGTATGTCTTGAGGAAACGCTGAACTATGAGATTTAACACATGGGCCAGGCATGGCACATGTGTCAGTCTGCCGAGTTGCAGAGCCGCCACCAGGTTACGGCCGTTGTCACACACAACCATGCCTGGCTTCAGGTTCAGCGGTGCCAGCCACAGATCAGTCTGCGCCGTGATGCCCTGTAATAGTTCTTGGGCGGTGTGCCTTTTATCGCCTAGGCTCAGCAGTTTGAGCACCGCCTGCTGTCGCTTAGCGACGGCACTGCTGCTGTGCCTAGAGCTACCGACTGATGGCGCCGTGCCCACGGATGGTAATTCGGAGGAGGAGGTGGATGAGGGGTGGGAGGAGGAGGAGGCATAGTAGGCCTTTGAGACCTGGACCGAGGTAGGCCCCGCAATCCTCGGCGTCGGCAGTATATGACCAGCCCCAGGGTCAGACTCGGTCCCAGCCTCCACCACGTTAACCCAATGTGCCGTCAGCGATATATAGTGGCCCTGCTCGGCAGCACTCGTCCATGTGTCCGTGGTCAGGTGGACCTTGTCAGAAACGGCGTTGGTCAGGGCACGGATGATTTTCTCTGACACGTGCTTGTGCAGGGCTGGGACGGCACATCGGGAAAAGTAGTGGCGGCTGGGGACCGAATACCGAGGGGCGGCCGCCGCCATGAGGTTTCGAAAGGCCTCGGTCTCTACCAGCCTATAGGGCAGCATCTCCAGGCTAAGTAATCTGGAGATGTGGACGTTGAGGGCTTGGGCGTGTGGGTGGGTTGCACTATACCTCCTTTTGCGCTCCAGCGTCTGGGGTATGGAGAGCTGAACGCTGGTGGATGCTGTGGAAGATCATGGAGGCGAAGATGGGGTTTTCGCACGGGAGGTGTTTGGGCTGTGGTCCTGGGCAGGGGGCTGACTAGCAGATGACACAGGGGAAGGAGCAGTGGTGTGCCCGGCCGGAGGTGAACGGGCTTGGTGCCATTGAGTGGGGTGTTTAGCATTCATATGCCTGCGCATACTGGTGGTAGTTAAGCTAGTATTGGTGGAACCCCTGCTGATCCTGGTTTGGCAAAAGTTGCACACCACAGTCCGTCAGTCATCCGGTGTTTCTTTAAAGAACCTCCAGACTTCTGAAAATCTAGCCCTCGCCACGGGAGCTTGACTACGGGCAACATTTGGTGCTGATGCACCAGCTCTGGCCCTGCCTCTCCATCTGGCCCCACCACTGCCTCTTCCAACCTGTTCTGGTATAGGACTCGCCTCCGTCTCAGAAGCACTGTGTTCACCCGGCCTATCAACCCAGCTTGGGTCTGTCACCTCATCATCATCCGATCCCTCAGTCTGCTCCCCCCTCTGACTTCCTGCCCTGACAACAACTTCACCACTGTCTGACAACCGTGTCTCCTCATCGTCGGACACCTCTTTACACACTTCTTCCACTACGTCAATAATGTCATCATCACCCACAGACTGCGACCGGTGGAAAACCTGGGCATCGGAAAATTGCTCAGCAGCAACCGGACAAGTGGTTTGTGACTGTGGGAAGGGTCCAGAAAACAGTTCCTCAGAGTATGCCGGTTCAAATGCCAAATTTTGCTGGGAGGGGGCAGACTGGGGGGAAGGAGGCTGAGGTGGAGGAGCTGGAGGAGTGCTGATTTCGGTGACATGGGTGGACTGCGTGGAAGACTGACTGGTGGACAAATGGCTAGAAGCATTGTCCGCAATCTACGACATCACCTCTTCGCACTGTTCTGGCCTCAACAGTGCTCTACCACGAGTCCCAGTAACTTGAGACATGAACCTAGGGAGTGTAGCTCTGCGTCGTTCCCCTGCTCCCTCATCAGCAGGTGGTGTCTCACCCCGCCCAGGACCATGGCCTCTGACCCCTGCAGTAGTTGGACGCACACGTCCCCGCCCTCGTCCTCTACCCCTAGCCCTCGGGTTAAACATTTTCAAAATTAAATTGTAAACTTCCAATTTTTTTTGGTGTTTTTTTTTTTAAACAAAACGATGCTATTCTATTGCTATGTCTAGTTTCTAACCTACACTGACAGCACACAACTGGATTTTGTGCTGTGCCTGATGACTTTGAGTTATAAGAGAAATAAACGTAAAAAATAAATAAATCAGCAGACTGTGCCTAATTCAAATCAAACCCCTTATAAATTGTCCCCCTTAGGTGTTTGAGATGGATATGAGTGTCACTAAGAGCTAAACACAACGGTCGCAAGTCTCCCAACGAATTCCTCACAATATGGTACTAGCTGCACTACTAATGCCAGCAAGCCCAGCCACAAGCAAACAAAAAAAAAGTAAAATAAAATGTTATTGTAGCCCTAAGAAGGGCTGTTGGGTTCTTGTAGAATCACTCCTGCCTAACACTATTCTAATAGAACAGCCTAACGCTTTCCCTGACCAGCAGCAGCTCTCTCCCTAGCGGCATCCAGACACAGAATGATCCGAGCAGCGCGGGCAGCGGCTAGTCTATCCCAGGGTCACCTGATCTGGCCAGCCAACCACTGCTATCTACGTGTAAGGGTACCACGTCATGCTGGGTGGAGTGCAGAGTCTCCTGGCTTGTGATTGGCTCTGTTTCTGGACGCCAAAAAGCAAAACGGCGGGAGATGCCATTTTCTCGAGCTGGCGAAATACTCGTCCGAGCAACGAGCAGTTTCGAGTACGCTAATGCTCGAACGAGTGTGTGCGCTCATCTCTAGTTGTTATTAATATAATACAATTAAATTTAGAGTGATTAGGTCTGTTCTGTTGGAATATGCTTTGTACCATATTTATACTTTGGGTTAATTAGTGATATGGATTATAACACACAGCTTTTTAATTTTGTTGGCTTTCTTTGCCAATGGCTACATTTTTATCATGTTTTGTGAACTAAATAAAGATTTAAAGTTGAATTATGCTTTTTGGTGTAATTTTTTTTCTGACTTACAAACTTTTGGTTATCATTATTAGTTTACCTGGGGGTAAACTTATTTATTTCTTGCCCTTACCACCCTGTTACACTCTTTTGGATACTCTTGATGGTTTTAAGGGTCATCGGAGTCTAAAGGGTGTGGCTATCATCGGATGAATCTATGGGTTGTGCCTACCGCTAAATGAGTCTAAGAGTTGTGTCTACAGCTGGATGAGTATAAGGGTTGTGTCTATCCTTGATGACTCTAAGGGGTGTTTCTAACCCTTGAGGCGTGTGTCTACCACTGGATGAGTCTAAAGATTGTAAGTACCTCTGGATGAACTTAAGGGATGTATCTACCTCTTGATAAGTCTAAGGAGTGTGTGTACCTCTGGTTGAGTCTAAGTGATGTGTCAACCTTTCGATGAGTCTAAGGGCAGTGTCTACCTCTTGATGAGTCTAAGGGGTGTTTCTACGTCTTGATGAGTCTGAGGGGTGTGTCTACAGCTGGATGAGTCTAAGGGGTGTGTCTACCACTGGATGAGTCTAAGGGGTGTGTCTACCTCTGGATAAGTGTAAAGGGTGTGTCTACCTCTGGATGAGTTTAAGGGCTGTATCTACCTCTTGATGAGTCTACGGCGTGTGTCTTCCTCTGGTTAAGTCTAAGCCGTGTGTCTACCTCTTGATAAGACTCTGGGGTGTATCTACCTCTTGATGATTGTAAGGGTTGTGTCTACTTCTTCATCAGTCTAAATGGTGTGTCTACAACTGGATGAGTCTAAAGGGTGTGGCTATTATTGGATGGAGTCTATGGGTTGTGCCTACCGCTGGAGGAGTCTAAGGGGTGTGTCTACTGCTGGATGAATCTAAGGGGTGTTTCTACCTATTGATGAGTCTGAGGGGTGTGCCTACACCTGGATGAGTCTAAGGGGTGTGATTATCTCTGGGTGAGTCTACAGTGTGTGTCTTCCTCTGGATGAGTTTAAGGGGTGTGTCTACAGCTGGATGAATCTAAGGGTTGTGTCTACCCTTGTTGAGTCTAAGGGGTGTGTCTACCTCTTGATGAGTCTAAGGGGTGTGTCTGCAGCTGAATGTGTCTAAGGGGTGTGTCTACCACTGTATCAGTGGTAAGTGGTTTGTCTACCTTTAGATGAGTCTAAAGGGTGCGTCTTCCTCTGAATGAGTTTAAGAGGTGCATCTACCTGTTGATGAGTTTAATGGGTGTCTGCCTCTGGATGAGTCTATGGGGTGTGTTTACCTCTTGATGAGTCTAAGGGATGTGTCTACCTCTTGACTCAAAAGGTGTGTCTACAGCTGGATGATTCTAAAATGTGTGTCTACCTCTTGATGAGTCTAAGGGGTGTGGATACCACTGGATGAGCCTAAGTAGTGTGTCCATGTCTACCTCTTGATGAGTCTAAAGGGTGTATCTATCGCAGGATGTGTCTATGGTGTGTGTCTACCTCTTGATGAGTCTAAGGGGCTTGTCTACAGCTGGAGGAGTCTAAAGGGTGTACCTATCTCTTGGTGAGTGTAAAATATGTGTCTACAACTTGAAGAGTCTAAAGAGTGTGTCTACCTCTGGATGAGTCTAAAATGTGTGTCTATAGCTGGATGAGTATAAAGGGTGTGTCTACCTCCTGATGAGTCTAAGGGGGTTTTATATCGCTGGATGAGTCTAAGGGGTGTGTCTACCTCTTGATGAGTCTAAGGGGTGTGTCTACCTCTTGACGTGTCTGCCTCGGTTGCAGAATGGGGATGAATAGGAGCTGCTCTATATTTTTCATCTTAGTCATCTTTGGGCATGGGTCATGAGGGCTAAGTCTGAGAGTTGTTTTCATCTCAGAATGAGTTTAAGGGTTGTGTCTACCTGCCAATGATTCAAAGGGGTGTGTCTTGCGCTAGATGAGTCAAAGGGGGGTGTCTATTGCTGGATGAGTCAAAGGGGTGTTTCTTTTGTTGGATGAGTCAAAAGTGTGTATCTACCACCAGATGAGTCTAAGGGGTGTGTCTATATGTTTTCTAAAACAACATAGCCCCTAATAATTATTCTTGAGTGGCTATTATATTTATTCTTTTGAGATAATTCAGGAATTGAGGTGTTACAGAGACAATGGGGCAGATTTACTTACCCGGTCCATTGGCGATCCAGCGCGCGTTCTCTGCGGTGGATTCTGGTCCGGCCGGGATTCACTAAGGCAGTTCCTCCGACTTCCACCAGGTGTCGCTGCTGCGCTGAAGTTCCCCGAAATGCACTGAAGTTCACCGGCCTATTCCTAGTGAAGGTAAGTGCAAGTTTCGCGACACTTTCTTTTTTAAAATGCGACGGTTTTTCAGAATCTGTCGGGTTTCCGTTCGGCCACGCCCCCGATTTCCGTCGCGTGCATGCCAGTGCCGATGCGCCACAATCCGATCGCGTGTGCCAAAATCCCGGGGCAATTCAGGGGAAATCGCCGCAAATCGGAAATATTTGGGTAACATGTCGGGAAAACGCGAATCGGGCCCTTAGTAAATGACCCCCAACGGGGCAGATTTATCAAGCTCTCTCAAAGTCAGAATAATTCCAGTAGCCCATGGCACCCAATCACAGCTCCCCTTTAAAATATTCTTGAGTACTGGTAAAATGAAAGCTGAGCTGTGATTGGTTGCCAATCACTTTCAGACAGCTTGATGAATCTGCCCCACAATCTCACAGGCAGAATCATTTATGCGAGAAAAATGGTGAAAAAGTATTTATTGTTAGAAATATTCAGCAATAAAAAGGATCCGGAAAGTTCTGTAATCTCTGTTCTACAAGAATTGAATTATGGCAAATATTTAAGGGGTTGGACCAACTTTGATTGTTGTGCTCTATAACAGTCTAATCGGTATATTAATAACGGGTAGAGCGGCAGGCCAAGCTTGTGTCCTGACGTTCCATCCAATACTATGGGAACGAAGGAAATGGCCAAACACAGCTCCTGCTCAGGGTGGGGGGTTGCGGTTGGTGAACTGAACTTCTGGCTGAAGTCCAGGTTTGGGCGCCTGATCCCATAATGTTGGGTTTCTCCCATGAATAGTCAGGACACATTCTCATTGTGCCCCTCCATCAATTAATGAGAATGTGTCCCCCCCCCATTTTCTTGATTGGGGAGGGGGGGTTCTTATTCTCTTGATTGGGGGATCAGCAGTGTTTCCTGTGGACAGGGGAAAACAATCGAAGGTCGTACAACCCCAATAACATTTTTTTAATTTTAGTAGACACCACCAGGGGGAGTCTAACATGAGATCCCATGTAACTCGGGTACAGGAAACCTCCATGTGTGATGTTTTATTCTTGTGTCCATCAGATGATTTGGTGACTTCTTCCTCTCGGTCCTGGAGTCCCCCGGAGTCCATACTGCAAGAGATGGAGCCTAAAAATGGAGGAGATCAATGCCTGATCAATACAGCAGCACATGACCTCTCACAGACCCTTGGTGTGTCTCCTGCTGATTCGGATTTACCTGTTCTCACCTGACATCACCTGTTCTCACCTGACATTATATGTTATGACCTGACATCACCTGTTCTCACATGACATTACCTGTTCTCACCTGACATTACCTGTTCTCACCTGACATTACCTGTTCTCACCTGACATCACCTGTTATGACCTGACATCACCTGTTATGACCTGACATCACCTGTTATGACCTGACATCACCTGTTATGACCTGACATTACCTGTTATGACCTGACATTACCTGTTCTCACCTGACATCACCTGTTATGACCTGACATTACCTGTTCTCACCTGACATTACCTGTTCTCACCTGACATCACCTGTTATGACCTGACATCACCTGTTATGACCTGACATTACCTGTTATGACCTGACATTACCTGTTCTCACATGACATTACCTGTTCTCACCTGACATCACCTGTTATGACCTGACATTACCTGTTCTCACATGACATTACCTGTTCTCACCTGACATCACCTGTTATGACCTGACATTACCTGTTCTCACCTGACATTACCTGTTCTCACCTGACATTACCTGTTATGACCTGACATCACCTGTTATGACCTGACATTACCTGTTCTCACCTGACAATACCTGTTCTCACCTGACATTACCTGTTATGACCTGACATTACCTGTTATGACCTGACATTACCTGTTCTCACCTGACATTACCTGTTCTCACCTGACATTACCTGTTATGACCTGACATCACCTGTTATGACCTGACATTACCTGTTCTCACCTGACATTACCTGTTCCCACCTGACATTACCTGTTATGACCTGGGGCACTTGCAGCCAAGTCCAACCCTTCTTGTGAAGAAAGACCATAGAACGACCAATCTATCTGCCTGGTGTTTAGTTAGAGGTGGCTTTCTACCCTTGAGGGATTCTTCCAGGCCATTTTTAGTACATTAGAGCGTCAGCTTTCAGTGTCACTTTATGATGGCCGGAGTCTGATGTAGGCACCACTAACCTAAGCCTTTGTAACACATATTTCAATAGGTTTATCTGGGGCCAGGGATGAAGTTACAATAATTGAGACCAAGGGCGTAACTACAGTACTAGCAGCTACTATGGGGCCCGCAGTGTCAGAGGGCCCCGGCATCTGACCTGTAACACTAAAGAATGGAGGATGTGCACCATTATATGTATATTATGCTGCACATTGTACAGCACAGTCTGTATATAACAGGGCACATCTTCCACAGCATGAAATGTCTGGGGAGAGGGAGGGGACAGTATAACGACAGGACAGGGGAATCTCTCATCCCTAATTCCTGCTGTTCCCCAATGTGGTCAGCAGCTACTGGGACAGGTCTGTGTAAGTGAATACATTTGTGAGAATACAAATATGCACATTTTCTGAGGGGGCAGTAGGCCCGATTTTAGAAGTCTCCTCTCCTGATTGAGACCCCACTCCGGCCCCCATTTCCAGCAACATGGCTTCTATTGACCACCCTGGGTCATGAAGTGTCAGTGGATGGAGATAGTGTTGTGTTGTGGGAACATAGAGCCATAGTAAGCTTAAAGAGGACCTGTCACCCATAAATTAGGCACTAGGAGATGTTACTAAAGTAAGCAGCGCCTAGTGCTGAAACAAATGCCACAGTGTTAGAAGGATAGCGTTACCGGAAACCTATCTAACACGGCGTCGGAGTACAATGTAAACGTCGGACCGCATTCAAAGCTGTCCGGTGTATTCATGAGGGGGTGGTCCGAGGTGCTACCTTTTCCCTGGACCGCCCTGCTCGCTCCATAGGCCACGCTTCATGCGGCAGTCACCGCCCCTAACCATGCCCCAACCCCGCCCCCTCATGAATACATCGGACCGCTTGGCGAGCGATCCGACGTTTACATTGTCCTCCGCCGCAGTGTTAGATAGCATTACCGGAAGTTTCCGTTATCAATATCCTTCTAACACTGCGGTGTTTGTTTAAGCACTAGGAGCTGCTTACTTTAGTTACATCTCCTAGCGCCCGATTTATGGGTGACAGGTTCTCTTTAAGGGGTACAAGTTGTCTTTTCCATATGAGGAGACCAGTATTATAAGCCATATGTTGTATATTTGGGCCCCTGGTCCAGAACTTGCGGCTCAGCAGCTTTGAGTTACCCCTCAGCTCACATTGACCCCTGTACTTGTTCCTATATTAGACTAAGGCTTGTTAGTGGATGATGGTTAAAATAATAAGTCTACTGTGCCTCAAGTATCCTGGAGAGCCCCTGTGTATGTAATCTACATCTTCATTTCAGATATTTTAGTAAAATAAATTAGACATTTTACCTGTTCAGCTACAGATTGAAGACACAATGGAAAAAACTTTAAACAGGAAGTGGTTCAACATTGCAAGAAGCTCGAGGACTAAGGCTCAAGGTCCAAGGATGATCATTGTGGGACCAGGACTGATCCCAACCTAAGCCGGTCTCTCCTTATCGAGCAGCAAGAAGCTCATGGTCATTAGGGTTGTGCTGGGTTTGTCCAGTGTCTTCCACATTTGATGCCCTTCTTATATCCGGTTTACCGGGATCAAATAACCATGAGGTTGCCCAGAATCTTTATTAGTAGAAGAATCTTCTCACCCGGTCTCTGATTTGTTTAGTTCTGATCCCATAAACCAAGGGATTCATCAATGGAGGCACAAGAAGATAAAAGTTTGCCAGGAGGATGTGAGTATGATGAGGAACACTGGTCCCAAATCTGTGGACTAAGGATGAGCAGAGTATTGGGATGTAGAAACATAGGATGGCACAAACATGAGAAACACACGTCCCGAAGGCCTTCAGACGAGCGTCAGAAGTCAGTCTGAGAAGAGAGCGAAGGATCATGACATAAGAAGTGACTATAAGCACCAAATCCATCACCAACACCATGAAGCCAACAGCCATGCCAAGGTGGTCATTGAAGGAGACATCGGCACAGGCCAGCCTCACCACCGCCATGTGCTCACAGTATGAGTGCAGGATAACATTGCTGGTGTATAGGTGGAAGCTGCTCAGTAAGAGGGGCAGGGGAAGGATGTACAACACCCCTCGGAATACAGCAAGTGCCCCAGTTTTAACGATAACCCTGGTGGTCACTGTGACTGAATATCTCAGAGGGTTGCAGATGGCTACATAGCGATCATACGCCATAGACAGAAAGATCCCCGATTCAATGGTGGAAAACGCATGTACACAAAACATCTGGAGAAGACATTCATGGAGGCCAATACTGTTATACTGGAACCAGAAGATGCCTAGAAGCTTGGGCATTGTTGTATTAGCCAATATAAGGTCTACAAAGGCAAGAAGGGTGAAATAGATGTACATGGGCTGGTGGAGGCTCGTCTCCATCACAATGATTAGCACAACGGTATAATTCCCGATTATGGCTGACAGAAATATGGAGAAGAACGGGATGGAGATCCAGACATGAAGGTGCTCGATGCCCGGGATCCCCACCAAAAGGAAGTAAGATGGATGGAAACAGGAGTTATTGGGAGTTTCCATAGAAACTAGCTCCCAAAAAGTTACATCCTGAATTGTGTCAGCGTATGAAGGGGAAACATGCGGTTGCTCATGTAGACTTTACTTTTGGTATATACTTGGTCTCTAAATTCCTTCTTAGTCCTGGACTAAATGTGGAAAAGTGGAAAGAAACTAAAAACAAATAAAAAAAACTGAATGAACAAATGAATAATTATAAAAATTAAGATTATGAATCCATGACATCTGTTCAGTATTTATATTATAGATTTCCACATTTATAAAGAAGTTTCCTGAGTTACCAGATCCTAATGCGCCTCTTGGTGAATATTATCCCAGTCTCAGCTTCTGAGGACGGAATCGTTTTGTATTTTTTGAGGTATAATTAGGAAAGTCTCACACATTGCACATTGGCAGAAGGAATCTTGTTCAGCAGCGGCAGTAGCCAGACATCGGGAGATTTATAGAAGATGTGGAGCTCTGGATGAGGTCAGGGACTTGATGAAGATGACGTCTCCTGATTCTTCGCTCTACGGAATTCACATCTCTGTCCCAATAGTCACATGAGAAGCCTGAATAGCCGAGACAAAGAAACGATACTTTAACCCCTGGAAGGCAGTCTCCTTAATGGGAGAGATTCTCCTTCCTGACCCAATTCTTTGGCTTCTCATCTAGTTAAACCACTTGCTTCCATAGGACTGATGAGGGGCAATGACTCACCTCATGTCAGGGGTAGAGATGAGTAGATAGGTTGAAATTCAGTCTTGACGGGTTTGTCTGAATTTTGCAAAAAAATGGACCCGAACACGAACCCTATTGAAGTCAACAGAGACCGCGCCCAGCAATCTCCGTCAGCTCCATAGAGATCAATGGGGCAGCAAGGACATGCGCGGCCAGCGGCTCCACTCATCTCGAGGATCAGAAAGAGGTCTGTCAGAGGTACATCGGACCCCCTGTTATCATAAAAACCCTTTCAATAAATGTTACAATGTCGCCATTGGCTGTAGAGAGGTGGATCTTCTTGTTGCCGATAGCATTAAATTCTCTGAACTCGCCCTCTGAGAGCCCAGTAGGCACAGGACAGGACTGCACCTGCAAGGCATGGAGGGTAAGCTCTGGCCACGTGTCCAATTTTCCGACACAGAAATGGAACAGGGAGCATCCATCCATTCCAGTTTTCGCCACCATTGAGTTTCCAGACAACTAGTGGTGTCAGTGGCTCATGTGGCCTATGCTGCCCAGAGGCAAGGATAAGCTTTCCTTGGTGAGACCTGTCTTCCCTTCCTCCTCTGCATCTCCTCAGCCATGCTTCAATGATGCCCGTGAGTTACTTTGGGTGTCACCCAACTCCTCCTCCTAATGCTCCAAAAATCTCCCCTTGATGGACAGCACAGTAGCAGACTACCGCCAATCCAACAAACTGGCCTGGCACCTGTTCCTTCTCTTCTTCCTTATCTGCCACCATTACATCCTCCATCATGGCCTGAAGAGCTTTTTCCATCATCGGTGCTGACCATATTAGAAGGAGTGCAGCACTCAACAAATGTCCCTCATGAAGGCCCAGTAGTTGGTGGTGAAGTGCGCTGGTCACTACTGGAAGTCACAATTGGCTACTGCTCACACCGCCCTCCTGCATATGTAAAGTGGAATCCCACCTCGTTGGTACATCACATATGAGGTGGTGGGTGGTCCGGCCAAAGTTCCACTGCAGTGCAGATAGGCGAGCGGCAGCAGGGTGCTTACGCTGAAAATGCAAACACACGGCACACACTTTACGCAGCTGTCTGTATAGTTGTCCAGTTGCATCGAACTAGCTCAAGCCAAAGCTTAGATCTCAGTCTACAGCTCCTGGACGTCGTGTGGCCAGACAGATGAATTTTAGCACAGCCTTCTGACGTTACCCCATGGCTTCACTAAAAGTGAGTGCCAGGATAGGCCATGTACAACATCCGCACTGGGGCCAACAGAATGCGGGGGGCAGCAGGAACTAGATATTGGGGTGGCCGGCTATTGTGGTGGCTGGGCCTCAGGTGTCATGGAAGCCTTGGGTTCCTGTGTAGGCCTCACCCACACCCTCCTGGGCCAATAAGAGTGGATCCTGTGCATAGAGAAGGTACTCCCCAGGGCACTCCCCGTGTAAGTGTCTTATCTCCCCGTAGGATGTTATATGGGAGGCCTGAGATGGTAGCGGCAGCCCAGGAACACACACAGTGAAGAAGAGATCTATTTCTATTATTGGCAGCTCCAAACATCAGCAAACAGCAGACTGGTGCGACCTTCTTCATTTACAGGCCAGCAGCACCGTAGATTGCCTGTATGATGGTAGTGATCCACAGTGGCTTGCAGTGTGGTCAGCTTCAAAGGGAGTATTTCCTATGGAGCCAGATGGGCTCTGCTGCATCAGCATCATGGCAGCCATCTCGGTGGTAACAGCACACAGAGACACAAAGACACAAAACCTTTCATTAGTACAAGACATATGAAAGCCGCATACAGTGTGCAAAACACATGAAGGATCCAGACTATGAGAAGTAAGATATTGTGCTCTGATGAGACCAAGATTGAACTTTTTGGTGTTAATTCTAAGTGGTGGAGAAAGCAGGCACTGTCATTACAGAGATATCCTGGATGAGAACCTCTTCCAGAGGGCTCTGGACCTCCTGTGACCATTCCTGATCGGTGTAGCCAGAGCACGGACAATTGATCAGCTCTGAAGAGACCTGAAAATGGCCTCCATCAATGTTCATCATCCAACCTGAGAGAACTGGAGAGGATCTGCAAGGCAGAGGCAATGGCAGAGTGACAGATATAACTTTTCTCACCTCATTTTCACATGATATGAGTTTAGTAGTTCCAGGGGGAGTGTCACTTTATATGCCACTATATTCAGCTCTATAGCACCTAGAAACATGGTACTGGTGTCATCTAAAAGATAAGGATCTCTGCACAGCTTGCAGAGCTACAGAACTGTGCATGTAGGCAGTTAAAACATATACAGGACTGGACCTTTATCTGCAGCATGGATTTCCAACTAGGTCTTTAGAAGTATGTAATCTCTGTAGCCCCGGTGTGACTTGAAATATGAGATTCTTATCTTTAAGCAACATGTTTATAGGTACATAAGATAGGGGCTTCTAAAGTAACACTATCCTTGCAACAACTAAACTTGACTCATCTCACATGAAAATGAGCTGAGATGAGTCATGTGTGAGGACATTACATACCCCACCAGGGGGTGCAGATAGTTTTTTGGGCTAAAACCTGGGTGTCGGCTGTTTATTATACCTGACACCCACCTCTAACACCGGTGATCGTAGTAACTCCTTACACGCCACAGTCACGCTTGATTGTGGCATGTAAGGGGCATCTCAAGTGAATCGCTCATATGCAGCCCCGGGGTCTGCCAGTGCCGCAGTGACTGTTTTATATGAATGAAGGCTTGAACAAGCGATCAGAGCATCGCTTGTTCAATGCAACCTGTTAAAAAAAAATTAATGTTTAAAACACTTAATAAAGTTTCTGTAATAAAAATAATTAATTTAATAAAGTGAAAGTCCCCTGAACACAAACAAAACCCTACATATTTGCTATTGCCGCATCTGTAACAATCCGTACAATAACTCAGAAACATTATTGGACGCGCTCATTGAGGGCTGTAAAAACAAAACCAGAAAAACTGGCCAAAAAGGTACATTTTTCATAAAATCCCTTCACAAAAATGTTCCAAAAAGTGATCAAAAAAAGTTATGTGCGCCAAAATTGTATCACCCAAAACGACAACTCAATACGTAAAAAATAAGCCCTAAACCAGCGCCGTCAACCCAAAATATTAAAGTTATATCTCCGAAAAGATGGCGATGCTAAAAAAAAATATAGATTTTATTTATACTAGTTTTTTTTCCAGTAAAATTGTAAAAATTTATTACAAACGATATAAATGATCCATAGAATAAAGATAATAAAGTATTTTTAGTGTCCGACCCCCAAATGATACAAAAAGAAAGGAAACCAAAATTGACAATTTTCTTTTCCTCCATACATTCAAGAGTTAATAAAATCTCATCAATAAGCTAATGACCCACTAAAATGAAGTATTTGTAAAGTGCATCTTATGTCGCAAAAAATAAGCCCCTTATTTGTCCAAATATGGACATAATGCATAATGCAAAAATGCATAATCTGCTGTGAATGGCGCAGCTTCCCTTCGATGCCCTGGCGTCTGCCCATACAGCAGTCACCACCACATATGGGGGATTGTTATACTTGGGAGGGATTGAGTATCAAACTTAGCGGAGCGTTTGGTATTTTATCCACTGAATTTTATGAAAAACAAATTTATTTAGCCAAAAAAAAAATTTAATTTCATAATTGCATCTGATTTTATTTTATCCCCTGTAAAACAATTAAAGGGTTAACAAACTTCATAAAGGTTGTTTCACATACACTGAGGGGCGTAGTTTCTATAATGGGGTCATTTATGGGGTTTTACTTTTATTTTGGTCTCTCAAGGTGACTTCAAACCTGAGAGGGTCCCTTTTGCTTTTTTTTTATGAAAACGTGAAAAATTGCACCTAAAGTTCAAAGCCCCATAACCTCCTACAAAAATAAGAGGATGCCTAAAAAACCATGTCCACATAAATTTGACATTCGATGAATGTTGGTTATTATGTTTTTTGCGGTTATGACTTTGTGGGGGAAAAATTAGAACATTTTGAATTTCAAAAATCGAGAATTTTTCCAAATTTTCATGAAATATCCGTTTTTTCATAAATAAATGCAAAACATACCACCAAAATTTTTCAACTTACATGAAGTACAAAGTGTCACGAGAAAAGGAATTCAAAATCACTAGGAGATGTTAAAGCGTCCAAAGTTATAATCACTTCTAGTGACACAGGGCAGATCTGAAAAACTGGGCCGTCAGGAAGGTGAAAAGTGGCTTCGGCGTTAAGGGGTTAATAAAAACACTGATGAGACCCAACACTCACACATCTGATCACGTGTGAGGGGGTGGATGGGTTGGACCTTCAGGTTTCTGTACGCTCCATCCTGGAGATCCACCACTTGGCTACATGAATAGCTCCTCGAGGGGACATTTTCATGTCACATGACACTTCCCTGAGAGAAGAGTTTGGTCAAAACTGTCCAGAAAACTAGAACCTGGGAAATCGCTTCCCTTTTATTCATCTCTGACTCTGCACAAGTTGTTCCTGAATGTTCAGTATGTGACTGTTCACACCTCCAGCTTTACTGTAGTTGGGTCTATAGATGCTATTTATTCATGTTTGGTCATAAACGTGTAGGACATGTAGGACAATGCGGTTCTCCTCACATGCTCCACACGCTATAACCTTCTACACATGGTGGAAGACTCTCCAGCTCAGTAGACATTGTCAGCTCTGTAGAAGAATCTTCTCACCCGAGCTCTGATTTGTTTAGTTCTTATCCCATAAACCAGGGGGTTCATCAGTGGAGGCACAAGGAGATAGACATTAGCCAGGAGGATGTGAGTATGATGAGGAACACTGGTCCCAAATCTGTGGACTAAGGATGAGCAGAGAATTGGGGTGTAGAAACATAGGATGGCGCAAACATGAGAAACACACGTCCCGAAGGCCTTCAGACGAGCGTCAGAAGTCAGTCTGAGAAGAGAGCGAAGGATCATGACATAAGAAGTGACTATAAGCACCAAATCCATCACCAACACCATGAAGCCAACAGCCATGCCAAGGTGGTCATTGAAGGAGACATCGGCACAGGCCAGCCTCACCACCGCCATGTGCTCACAGTATGAGTGCAGGATAACATTGCTGGTGTATAGGTGGAAGCTGCTCAGTAAGAGGGGCAGGGGAAGGATGTACAACACCCCTCGTAAAATGGAGAATGCCCCAGTTTTAATGATAACACTGGTGGTCACCATGACTGAATATCTCAGAGGGTTGCAGATGGCTACATAGCGATCATACGCCATAGATAGAAAGATCCCCGATTCCACAGTAGATGACGCATGTACAAAGAACATCTGCAGGAGACACGCTTGGAAGTCAATCTTGCTATACTGGAACCAGAAGATGCCTAGAAGCTTGGGTATGGTGGAATTTGATAGAATAAGGTCTACAAAGGCAAGAAGGGTGAGATAGATGTACATGGGCTGGTGGAGGCTCGTCTCCATCACAATAATCAGTAAAACCGTGTAATTTCCCACGAAGGCTGATAGAAATAATGAGAAGAATGCAATGGAGATCCAGATGTGTAGGTGCTCCAGACCTGGGATCCCCAGCAACATGAAGGAGGTGGGGTGAAAGCAAGAATTATTGTGAGTGTCCATTACAACCACAAATCTATGTTGGCTAAAATACAAAAGAGGAATTATAGAAAAATGTGAACAACATCTAGAGACATCTTGTCATAAAAGTAGATGATGATGGCCTAAAAGATGTTCCAAAAAGATTCAAAGACTGGACCACAGACCAATGTGTCTTGAGTAAAACATGTGGCAT
This sequence comes from Engystomops pustulosus, assembly GCF_040894005.1. NCBI lineage: Eukaryota > Metazoa > Chordata > Amphibia > Anura > Leptodactylidae > Engystomops > Engystomops pustulosus. Next base: position 5,121,266 of record NC_092412.1, on the reverse strand, counting down.
TGTCCATGAATTGTTCTTCTTGTAATGGGTTTGTCAGCTTAGGAATTCACAAAATTGTTCATGGGTTACTCAAGACAAAACCCAAAAACATATCTAAGTCTTCAAAAGGACCATGGACAGAACCACAAGAGCTCATGGAATAAATAACACAATTCCCAGTTACTGCTCTTGACATCTTACAAGACTTTAAGGACAAGAGTCATGAACGAAGCTGATGGACAACCATGATGTCAACATTGAGACCTTGAAGCTATTCTATAATAACTCACCATGGGCATCCAGTGTCCATCTTCTGAAAATGGTCCCATACGTGAGAATGATCTCCGCAGGTCAAAGCTTGGTCAGATAATATTTTCGGAGGAGGTCTGTGACCTTAAGAAGACGTCTTGGAGCATCTCATGATGTGTGTGATCTTCAGGAGAGGTCCACAAGCTTTAAATGAAGTATAAGAGTTTTTCCATGTGATCCGGGAACTTTATGTTAGTTATGGGAACAAAACACAAGATCTGAAATCCTTGTATTAAATATGGAGCTACAGGAGACATATTGGATTCATACTTGGGATCTAGGAGCTACACATGAGGATCTAGAAGCTACACATGAGGATCTAGAAGCTACATATGAGGATCTAGAAGCTACGCATGAGGATCTAGAAGCTACACATGAGGATCTAGAAGCTACATATGAGGATCTAGAAGCTACGCATGAGGATCTAGAAGCTACATATGAGGATCTAGAAGCTACGCATGAGGATCTAGAAGCTACACATGAGGATCTAGAAGCTACATATGAGGATCTAGAAGCTACACATGAGGATCTAGAAGCTACATATGAGGATCTAGAAGCTACACATGAGGATCTAGAAGCTACATATGAGGATCTAGAAGCTACATATGAGGATCTAGAAGCTACACATGAGGATCTAGAAGCTACATATGAGGATCTAGAAGCTACATATGAGGATCTAGAAGCTACACATGAGGATCTAGAAGCTACATATGAGGATCTAGAAGCTACACATGAGGATCTAGAAGCTACATATGAGGATCTAGAAGCTACATATGAGGATCTAGAAGCTACACATGAGGATCTAGAAGCTACACATGAGGATCTAGAAGCTACATATGAGGATCTAGGAGCTACATATGAGGATCTAGAAGCTACACATGAGGATCTAGAAGCTACATATGAGGATCTAGGAGCTACATTTGAGAGCTTTAGATATGGTCTGGGATCTTTAATTTTAATCTTAGAAATATAGATGAGGTCTAGGGAAATGACTTGGATTTATAACATAATGAATGTAAGCTGTAGATGAGGTCAGGAGGCTGAAGCTATAGATGAGGGATTAGAACTTAGGTCCAGTTAAAGATAAGACCTTAGATCTAAAGTTGTGGTGTGGACGGTAAACATGAGGTCTGGATAAAGTCTTTATATGAAGTCTGGGAGTTAATCATGATACCTTGAGTGTGGAGCAGTCATTCATATGACCTGAGGTCTTGAAGCTCTTGGAGATCTTGGAAGAAATGGCTGATGTCTCCCATGTTGATATGAAGTCTGTGAGTTAAAGCTGATACCTGCGCTGCTGTATACAGAGGAGTTTATGGAGATACTGTATGAGGTCTCAGGGCTGTAAACAGGTCTGGACGCTTGTATGGAATTAGCTTGGTGCAGTCTGGGAGTTGTAGTTGATGCCTGGGTTATATACCTGAGGTCTGGGAGGGACTGATGAGGTCTCGGAGCTATAGATGTGGTCTCCACGCTCATTAGTGGAACCAGAGCAGCTGCTGAGAATCTCTGTGTCTGTCCCAGCGGCCCCAAGAACTGACCCTCAAGATCAGAGAAGAAGGAAGTGTCCACAGAAGATAACAGAATAATAATTTCCACCTGCCCTTCATTATCTCGCGGTGATATTAAGGTAATTATCGCCCTTTATCAATCAGATAGTGGAGGATCTACCAGTACGACCCCATCCAAAATCAGTATAATAAGATGGAATAGAGAAAAGGAATAGATTTGCTGATGTTTCAGTCACTGTTGCGACTTCTTTGCACTTTGGGGCAGATTTACTTACCCGGTCCATTCGCGATCCAGTGGCGCGTTCTCTGCGGTGGATTTGGGTCCGGCCGGGATTCACTAAGGAAGTTCCTCCACCGTCCACCAGGTGTCGCTGCTGTGCTGAAGTTCATTGGAGTGCACTGAGCTTCACCCAGCCAGTGCAAGGGAGCAAGTAAGTGTGTGTCCCGCGACACTTTTTTTTTTAAATGCGGCGGTTTTTCTGAATCCGTCGGGTTTTCGAATGGCCACGCCGCCGATTTCCGTTGCGCCACAATCCGATCGCGTGTGCGCCAAAATCCCGGGGCAATTCAGGAAAAATCGGCGCAAATCGGAAATATTCGGGTAACATGTCAGAAATATGTGAATCGGGCCCTTAGTAAAGGACCCCCACAGTGTTTACTTTTCTCCCAGCGCTCCTCTGGTGCAGATCTCACATTTTATATCTTGTAGAAGATCTGAATTTAGAACATCTGATAAGATTCCACGTAGCGCCCAGACGCAGGGCTCCGCCTTCTCTCTGCTTCTTCTGGGGTTCAGCGAGTTTTCTGCGTCATCCCATTTTATACAACATTTATTTCTAGAAAAACTTCCCCTGATGTTCTATTGCAAAGGATTCCACCCACATGACCTTTGTATCCAATCCACTTCCCTGCCACTCCCCTAACACGCCCACTTCCACCCCAGCCAATTGGAGGTTATTTATGTATTTCAGTTCTCCAATAAGATTACAGCTCGATCATCTCATGAACATTTTCCATCACAGGTGTAAATGATCTAAAATCCCTCATCTCCGTCTTAATCTGTTTTTAAGTAACTTTGTAACTCTAGGATCAATATCACCTGGGGGATTCATATAGATATAATCTATAGATCCAGAATCCTTCTTGCTGTATCTCTTCCCATCCACAGTTACCTCTCACTATTTCACCATCAATAAATAAATAATAATAATTCTATATTTATATAGTGCCTACAGATTACAGATTACGCACATCACTCCCTGTCCTCACGAGGCTCACCATCTAATCAACCTACCTGTATGTTTTGGAGTGTGGGAGGAAATCGGAGGACCCAGAGGAAACCCACGGAGAGAACATACAAACTCTTTGCAGATGTTGACCCTGGGACTTGAACCCAGGTCCCCAGCGCTGCAGGGCTGTAGTGCTAACCACTGAGCCACCGTGCTGCAAGGCTGTAGTGCTAACCACTGAGCCACTGTGCTGCAAGGCTGTAGTGCTAACCACTGATGCACCGTGCTGCAAGGCTGTAGTGCTAACCACTGAGCCACTGTGCTGCAAGGCTGTAGTGCTAACCACTGATGCACCGTGCTGCAAGGCTGTAGTGCTAACCACTGATGCACTGTGCTGCAAGGCTGTAGTGCTAACCACTGATGCACTGTGCTGCAAGGCTGTAGTGCTAACCACTGAGACACCGTATGCACCATTGCATAAATCTTGGTTTAGTACAATGACTTTCTTTCCCTTCTATTTGACTCTAGATATATTGTTATTCCAGGGTCGGTGGTGACTTTTAAACTCAATAAAACTATTAACATCAACAGCTTAAAAAGATTTATTGTTTTTTTTTTTATCTCATTCCCTTCTCTAAATGGCAAATCCTGGCGCCCCCAATGTTATAAGTAAATTTTAATTTTTGCAAGCATTTTTATGAATATATTCTATAATACCCCTAATCTCTTCATAATCCACTTCCCAAAAAATCACCTTCAAAATCCCAGTCTTGGCTATAGAACTGTATGTCCTGTGTAGTCATATGTTTCTCCAGATCTGGACTTTTCTACACAAATTTTCAGTTTTTCATGTGTACGTTTGTAAAACTTGGAGTGAATTTTGCTCCCATCGCGGTTCCTATTTTCTGGTGATTGAATCCCCAATTAGACTAAAAATAATTTTGTTTGAATACAAAACTCCCCTTATTATAAGATTTTCTATGCACCTCGACCTTTGTCCTGTGGAAGTGTAGAGTGAGGAAGCACCGGGGCAGATTTACTTACCCGGTCCATTCGCGATCCAGCGGCGCTTTCTCTGCGGTGGATTCGGGTCTTACGCCGATTCACTAAGGCAGTTCCTCCGACGTCCACCAGGTGTCGCTGCTGTGCTGAAGTTCCCCGAGGCCCGCCGGAATGCCCTGAAGTTCACCGGTCTATACCTAGTGAAGGTAAGTGCAAGTCCCGCAACACTTTTTTTTTTTGTAAATGCGCCGATTTCCGTTGCGTGCATGCCGGCGCCAATGCGCCGCAATCCGATCGCGTGCGCCAAAATCACGGGTAAATTCAGGGAAAATCTACGCAAATCGGAAATATTCGGGTAACACGTCGGGAAAACACGAATCGGGCCCTTAGTAAATGACCCCCATAGTGGTAAGTGTATGAGAGAAGCGTGACATCTTCAATGATTTGCATAGTTTTCATAATTTCAATGAAATTTTGGTAATTTCTAACAAAACATATAGGGGGTCATTTACTAAGGGCCCGATTCGCGTTTTGCCGACGTGTTACCCGAATATTTCCGATTTGCGCCGATTGTACCTGAATTGCCCTGGGATTGTGGCGCACGCGATCGTATTGTGGCGCATCGGCGCCGGCATGCGCGTGACGGAAATCGGGGGGCGTGGCCGAACAAAAACCCGACGTATTCGGAAAAACCGCTGCATTTAAAAACCGAAAATGTGTCGCTTGGGAAGCGCTTACCTTCACCTGGTCCAGCGCGGTGTATTCCGGCGCGTTCAGATGATTTTCAGCACAGCAGCGCCACCTGGTGGACGGCGGAGGAACTACCTTCATAAATCCCGTCCGCACCCGAATCCTGTGCAGAGAATTTATAACAAATGTCTCAATCTCACAAGGAAAAAGTGAGATTGAGAAATGACCAAAGAAGCAGACGGAAAAAAGACAAAAAGGCAAAAAACAGCCAAAACAAGCAGAGATAAGATAAATGACCCCCATAGCATTCTATTAGTCAGTAAATGGAAGGGATGGGATTGGGTGGAGGTATAGTAAATATAAAGGTGGGGGGATCGAGATTTAATCTGATTGGAGAATTTTAACTAATTAACATCATCTGATTGGCTGGGATTTTCAGTGGTCGTGTTACGGAAGTGGCTGGGATACAGATTAATAAAAAAAATCTATATTTATATGTGGAAATTACAGATATAGAGAGAAGAAAACTACAAAGGAGATTGGATGAGAACATGGGAAGGATTTCTGGATTTTTCTTTTTAAATGAAGGAAAATAGTTTATAAATAGAGAAAGGAACATAATAATTAGTGATGGACTTTGTATTCTATAAGCACCGGTTACATAGAAATGTATCTGAAATATGTTCATTTATGGATATTTTTATGAATTTCGTGATCCTTGGTTAAGATAAAGGAAACTTGTCAATCCCCAGGAATAGGGCATGACTGTGACTACTCAAGGAATCACTGTGACCATTGGTGGGATCACTGTGGCCACTGGTTACTGGAGGATCACTGTGACTACTGGGGTCATCGCTGTGATCACTGAGGCATTACTGTGTCCACTGGGGGCATCACTGTGACCAGTTGCGGAATCATTGTGACTCCTGGCAACTGGGGGCATCACTGTGACTACTGGGAGTATAACTGTGACTACAGGGGGGCATCAATGTGACCAGTGGGACATCACTGTGACTACTACTGTGCTACTATGTATTCAAATGCTGAATTTTCTTTGCACTTTATTTCTAGTGTTGTATAATTTTTACCATGCGATTGTTATTTTTACAATAGAGTAGTCTCTGCTGCTGAGGTGCGCTCTAACATGCATGTGCTAATTATGGGCGTGTTACTACACCTGTCTATGTTTCTCATTTTTCCCTTTATTAAGCGGTGTGTCAATAGTCACACAGAGATCATGACTAATGACTAAATATTACAGTCCGAAACACGTAGATCTGGTGGATATGGTCATGCAATATGTGACTTTGCCTACATTCCTGTGACTACTAGCTACTGGGGACATCACTGTGACTACTGGCTACTAAGAACTTCACTATGACCCCTGGCTTCTAGGAACATCACTGTGACTACTGGCTACTAGGCACATCACTTTGACTACTTGCTACTGGGGGCATTTCTGTGACTACTGGCTGATGGGGGCATTCCTGTGACTACTGGCTACTGGGGACATCAATGTGACTACTGGCTACTGGGGGCATTCCTGAGAATACTGGCTACTGGGGGCATCACTGTGACTACTGGTTACTGGAGGCATTCCTGTGACTACTGGATACTGGAGGCATTCCTGTGACTACTGGGTACTGCAGGCATTCCTGTTACTATTGGGTAGTGGGAACATCACTGAGACTACATGGCGATTGGTAGCATCACTGTGACTACTGGCTACTAGAGGAATCCCTGTGACTCCTGGATAATGGGGGCATTCCTGTGACTACTGGCTACTGCGGTCATCACTCTGGCTACTGGTTACTTGGGGGCATCACTGTCACTATTGGATACTGGGGGCATCAATGTGACCCGTGTCTACTGGGGGCATCAGTGTGACTATTGGCTACTGGGGACATCACTGTGACTACTGGCTATTGGGAGCATCACTATGACTACTAGCTACTCGGGGCATTCCTTTTACTAATGGTGACAAGGGGCATTCCTATGACTACTGGCTACAGGGGGCATTCGTGTGACTACTGGCTACTGGGGACATCACTGTGACTACTGGCTATCGGGGCATCACTGTGATTATTGGCTACTGGGGGAATTTCTGAGACTACTGGCTTCTGGTGACATCACTGTGACTACTGGCTACTGGGGACATTACTGTGACTACTAGCTACAGGGGAAACTCCTGTGACTACTGGCTACTGGGGGCACTCCTGTGACTACTGGCTACTGGGGGCATCAATGTGACTATTGGCTACTGGTGAAATCACTGTGACTCTGCGGAGCATCGCTTTGACTGCTAGCTACAGGGATCATTCCTGTTACTACTGGTTACTGGGGACATTCCTGTGACTATAGGCTACTGGGGACATTTATGTGACTACTGGCTACTGGGGGCATCACTGTGACTACTGTCTAGTGGGGGCATTCCTAAGACTACTGGCTACTGGGGACATCACTTTCACTACTGGCTACAGGCAGCATTCCTGTTCCTACTGGCTACTGGGGGCATCACTGTGACTACTGGCTACTGGGACATTCATTTGACTACTTGCTACTGGGGATATCACTTTAACTACTGAATACTGGGGCATCATTGTGACTACTGGCTATCGGGGACATTCTTGTAACTATTGGCTACTGGGGGCATTCCTGAGACTACTGGATACTGGGGACATCACTCTGACTACTGGCTACTGTGGATATCACTGTGAATACTGGCTGAAGGGGGCATTCTTGTGACTACTGGAAATAGGGAACATTCCTGTAACTACTGGCAACAGGGGGCATTCCTGTGACTACTAACTACTGGGGGCATCACTGTGACTACTACCTATTGAGGGCATCACTGTGACTACTAAATACAGGCAGCATTCCTGTTACTACTGGCTACTGGGGGCGTCACTGTGACTACTGGCTACTGAGACATTCATTTGACTACTTGCTACTGGGGATATCACTTTAACTACTGAATACTGGGGCATCACTGTGAATACTGGCTATCGGGGGGCATCACTGTGGCTATTGGCTACTGGGGGCATTACTGTGACTATTGGCTACTGGGGGCATCACTGTGACTACTTGCTACTGGGGATATCACTTTAACTACTGAATACTGGGGCATCACTGTGACTACTGGCTATCGGGGGGCATTCCTGAGACTACTGGCTACTGGGGACATCACTTTGACTATTGGCTACTGGGGATATCACTGTGAATACTGGCTGCAGGGGGCATTCTTGTGACTACTGGAAATAGGGAACATTCCTGTGACTACTGCCTACTGAAGGCATTCCTGTGACTACAAGCTATTGGGGGCATCACTGTGACTACTAGCTACAGGCAGCATTCCTGTTACTACTGGCTACTGGGGGTATCAATGTGACTACTGGCTACTGGGATATTCATTTGACTAATTGCTACTTGGGTTCTCACTTTAACTACTGAATACTGGGGCATCACTGTGACTGCTGGCTACTGTGGGCATTCCTGAAACTACTGGCTACTGGGGATATCACTTTGACTACTGCTACTGGGGATATCACTGTGAATACTGGCTGCAGGGGACATTCTTGTGACTACTGGATAATAGGGAACATTCCTGTGACTACTGGCTACTGGGGGTATGCCCGTGACTACTAGCTACTGGGGGCATTACTGTGACTACTAGCTACAGGCAGCATTCCTGTTACTACTGGCTCCTGGGACATTCACTTGACTACTGAGGTTATCACTTTAACTACTGAATACTGGGGAATCACTGTGACTACTGGCTATTGGGGGGCATCACTGTGACTACAGGCTACTTGGGGCATTCCTGATACTACTGGGTACTGTGAACATCACTTTTATTACTGGCTACTGGAGACATAACTGTGACTACTGGCTACTGGGGACCACTGTGACTACTAGCTACAGGGGGCATTCCTGTGACTACTGGCTAATAGGGGGCACTACTGTGACTACTTGCTACTGGCGGCATCACTGTGGGTACTTTCTACTGGGGGCATCAAAGTGATTACTGACTACTGGGGACATCACTGTGACTCCTTTGAGCATCTCTATGACAACTAGCTACTGGGGGCATTCCTTTTACTACTGGCTACTGGGGGCATTTCTTTGACTACTGACCACTGAGGTCTTCACTTTCATTACTGTAACTACTGGCTAATGGGGGCATTCCAGTGACAACTGGCTACTAGGGGCATGCCTGTGACTACTAGCTACTGAAGGCATTCCAGTGACTACTGGCTACTGGGTGCATCCCTGTGACTACGGGCTATTGGGGGAATCACTGTGATTACTGGCTTCTGAGGGCATTCCTGAGACTACTGGCGACATCACTCTGACTACTGGCTACAGGGGACATCACTGTGACTACTAGCTACAGGCAGCATTCCTGTTACTACTGGCTACTGGGGGCATTCCGGGGACTACTGACTACTGGGGCATTCATGTGACTACTAGCTACTAGGGTCATCACTTTAACTACTGGCTACTGGGGACATCACTGTGACTAATGGCTATTGGGGGGTCACTGTGACTAATGGCTACTGGGGGCATCAAAGTGACTACTGGCTACATCACTGTGACTCCTTTGAGCATCTCTATGACTACTAGCTTCTATGGGCATTCCTTTTGCTACTGGGTACAGGTGGCATTCCTGTGACTACTGACTACTTGGGGCATTCATGTGACTACTGGCTACTGGGGTCTTCAATTTAACTACTGGGTACTGGGGACATCACTATCACTGTGACTACTAGCTACAAGGGGGCATTCCTGTGACTACTGGCTACTGGGGGCATTCATGTGACTACTGGTGGTATCACTGTGACTATTGGCTACTGGGGGCATCACTGTGACTGCTGGCTACTGGAGTATTTCTGTGAATACTGGCTACTGGGAGCATTACTGTGACCACTGGCCAATGGTAGCATCTCTGTGACTACTGGCTACTGGGGGCATTATTGTGACTACTGGCTAATGGGGGCATTCCAGTGACAACTGGCTACTAGGGGCATTCCTGTGACTACCAGCTACCGGTACGCATCCCTGTGACTACGGGCTATTGGGGGAATCACTGTGATTACTGGCTACTGAGGGATATTCCTGAGACTATTGGCTACTGGGGACATCACTTTGACTAATAGCTACAGGGAACATTCCTGTTACTAGCTATTGGGGGCATTCCTGGGACTACTTGCTACTGGGGACATCACTGTGACTACTAGCTGCAGGGGACAATCCTGTGACTACTGGTGGTATCACTGTGAATACCGGCTGCAGGAGGCATTCTTGTTACTACTGGAAATAGGGAACATTCCTGTGACTAGTGGCTACTGGGGGCATTCCTGTGACTTCTAGCTACTGGGGGAATAACTGTGACTACTAGCTACAGGCAGCATTCCTGTAACTACTGGCTACTGGGACATTCTGTCAGGACTTGAACCGGCGGACTCCGCTGTCCCAGGCTGCAGCTCTACCAACTGAGCTAAGCAACACTCTGGACAGCTCCAGTGCTGATCCTTGGCCTAGTTTTTGACTTTCTTGTTCCTAGTTCCTGTTTCCCTGGCCTTGCTCCACCCCTTCCTAGATTGGACTTCCTATTTAAACCCAGCCTTGCCTATACTTCCTTGTAAGATTATTGTGCTCCCAGCCTGTAGTCTCACTTGTCTCCTTGTCTCCTGCGACTGACTTCTCTATTGTGCTACGACCTCCGGCTTCCTCCTGACTACGATACCTGCCTGCTCCCTCAATACTGACGCTGATCTCCTGTGCTACGACCCCCGGCTTCCTTCTGACTATGCTACCTGCCTGCTCCTCTGTACTGCTAAGCTTCTCCTGTGTGCTGTCCTCTGGCTTCAACGACTATGATTCCTGTCTGCAATAACCCAAGTAAGTTACAACACATTGGGGCAGATTTACTTACTTGGTCCATTCGCGATCCAGCGGCGCATTCTGTGCGGTGGATTCGGGTCTGGCCGAGATTCACTAAGGTAGTTCCTCCGATGTCCACCAGGTGGCGCTGCTGTGCTGAAGTTCCCCGAGGCCCGCCGGAATGCACTTAAGTTCACCGGCCTATACCTAGTGAAGGTAAGGGCGAGTCCCGCAACACTTTTTTTTTTTTTAAATGCAGCGGTTTTTCCGAATCCATTGGGTTTTCGTTCGGCCACGCCCCACGAATTCTGTTGCGTGCATGCCGACGCCGATACGCCACAATCCGATTGCGTGCACCAAAATCCCGGGGCAATTCAGGGGAAATCGGTGCAAATCTGAAATATTCGGGTAACACGTCGGGAAAACACGAATTGGGCCCTTAGTAAATGACCCCCATAGACTCCAAAACCAGACCCAGATCGTTACAGAATAACCTTGCCTACCATGGAGTCTGTTGTGACCACTCTGAGACAACAGGTGGCTGAGCTACAAGATTTTGGTGCTACTTATCAGGAAAAATTCTCTAAGTTGCAATCTCTGGTAAAGGATCAACAAAAAGAAATAATTGAATTACAAAGGCAAATTCTGGCAAAGCACAACCAGGACACAGATCCAAATACTCACATGCCCCTGCCATCAAAGTTCAATGGAGAACGTCGCCATTACAAAGGTTTCTTAAATCAATGCCGCATATTTTTTACAAATGCAGCCTGCAACTTTCATCACAGATAAGAGGGAAGTGTTGTCTGTAATCAGTCTCATGATGGATGAAGCTCCTGCATGGGCCTCGCCTTATGTGGAAAAGAACAGCGACCTCCTCAACTACCAAAGCCATGGATCAAGTTTTTGATGACCCTAATCGTTGTGCCACGGCTGAAAACAAATTACATAATCTGCGTCAAGGACGACGCTCTGTTGCTGAATATATGGCAGAATTTCGTGGCTGGGCAGCTGACACCAAATGGGATTTACCAGCCCAGAAGAGTCAATTTTGACGAGGGTTATCAGAACAAGTGAAAGATGAGTTTGCCAGAGCGGAGGCCCCTGATAGTTTTGAGGACTTTGTTAAACTGTGTATCCGAATTGATCAGAGACTTACAGAACGTAGGAATGAAAAGTTGAGAATCTTTGGAAACAATCCGACCTCCTCTTTCAGCCAATCTACACAACAAAAGGCTGAAACAACACCTGAACCTATGCAGATCGATGTCATCCGCAAACCTCTTACTGCGGTTGAGAAATAAAGGCGCCGTCCACTGTCCAAATAAGATCCAAAGGACTGTAGTCTGCAAAAATGGGAAGTCAGTAAGCAATGTTGAACTTTCTACACTACCAGATTCTGCTTCTCAGTCCATCTCCTCTGTAACTCAGGACAAAGTGAATTCATCTCATGTTGTCATTCCTATACAAATATCCATTGGGAGCCGTACATTACAATGTTCTGCTATGTTGGATTCTGGTGCAGGGGGTAATTTTATGGACTTACAGTTTGCACTTGACCATAACATTGCACGTAGGCCGAAATCCATGCCAATTGATATAGAAACAGTTGATGGATCACCTTTATCATCTGGGCCGGTTACTGAGGAGACAATGGATCTTGGAATTTGTATTAATCATCATGAAACTATGACTTTTCATCTGATTTCTTCTCCCAAGTTTCCAGTCATTCTAGGATTTCCATGGTTTGCTATACATAATCCTCCTATCAACTGGGAATCAAGGTCGGTTACCTTTCCATCTGAATACTGCAAGGGCAATTGTCATATGAATCTAATTATCCAAAAGCAAAATGCAAGTCTCTGAGATTTCTCTTCAAAAGGACAAGTTGCCACCTCAGTACCAACAATTCAATGACGTCTGCAGCAAGAAAAAAGCTGATCAGCCTCGTCCTCCTCCTCATCGCCCTTATGCTGATCAGCCTCCTCCTCCTCATCGCCCTTATGCTGATCAGCCTCCTCCTCATCGCCATTATGCTGATCAGCCTCCTCCTCCTCATCGCCCTTATGCTGATCAGCCTCCTCCTCATCGCCCTTATGCTGATCAGCCTCCTCCTCCTCATCGCCCTTATGCTGATCAGCCTCCTCCTCATCGCCCTTTTGCTGATCAGCCTCCTCCTCCTCATCGCCCTTATGCTGATCAGCCTCCTCCTCATCGCCCTTATGCTGATCAGCCTCCTCCTCCTCATCGCCCTTATGCTGATCAGCCTCCTCCTCCTCATCGCACTTATGCTGATCAGCCTCCTCCTCCTCATCGCCCTTATGCTGATCAGCCTCCTCCTCATAGCCCTTATGCTGATCAGCCTCCTCCTCATTGCCCTTATGCTGACCAGCCTCCTCCTCATCACCCTTATGCTGATCAGCCTCCTCCTCCTCATCGCCCTTATGCTGATCAGCCTCCTCCTCCTCATCGCCCTTATGCTGATCAGCCTCCTCCTCCTCATCGCCCTTATGCTGATCAGCCTCCTCCTCCTCATAGCCCTTATGCTGATCAGCCTCCTCCTCATTGCCCTTATGCTGACCAGCCTCCTCCTCATCGCCCTTATGCTGATCAGCCTCCTCCTCCTCATCGCCCTTATGCTGATCAGCCTCCTCCTCTTCATCCCCCCTTATGCCGATCAGCCTCCTCCTCCTCATCGCCCTTATGCTGATCAGCCTCCTCCTCCTCATCGCCCTTATGCTGATCAGCCTCCTCCTCCTCATCGCCCTTATGCTGATCAGCCTCCTCCTCCTCATCGCCCTTATGCTGATCAGCCTCCTCCTCCTCATCGCCCTTATGCTGATCAGCCTCCTCCTCCTCATCGCCCTTATGCTGATCAGCCTCCTCCTCCTCATCGCCCTTATGCCGATCAGCCTCCTCCTCCTCATCGCCCTTATGCTGATCAGCCTCCTCCTCCTCATCGCCCTTATGCTGATCAGCCTCCTCCTCCTCATCGCCCTTATGCTGATCAGCCTCCTCCTCATCGCCCTTATGCTGATCAGCCTCCTCCTCCTCATCGCCCTTATGCTGATCAGCCTCCTCCTCCTCATCGCCCTTATGCTGATCAGCCTCCTCCTCATCGCCCTTATGCTGATCAGCCTCCTCCTCATCGCCCTTATGCTGATCAGCCTCCTCCTCCTCATCGCCCTTATGCTGATCAGCCTCCTCCTCCTCATCGCCCTTATGCTGATCAGCCTCCTCCTCATCGCCCTTATGCTGATCAGCCTCCTCCTCATCGCCCTTATGCTGATCAGCCTCCTCCTCATCGCCCTTATGCTGATCAGCCTCCTCCTCCTCATCGCCCTTATGCTGATCAGCCTCCTCCTCCTCATCGCCCTTATGCTGATCAGCCTCCTCCTCCTCATCGCCCTTATGCTGATCAGCCTCCTCCTCCTCATCGCCCTTATGCTGATCAGCCTCCTCCTCCTCATCGCCCTTATGCTGATCAGCCTCCTCCTCATCGCCCTTATGCTGATCAGCCTCCTCCTCATCGCCCTTATGCTGATCAGCCTCCTCCTCCTCATCGCCCTTATGCTGATCAGCCTCCTCCTCCTCATCGCCCTTATGCTGATCAGCCTCCTCCTCATCGCCCTTATGCTGATCAGCCTCCTCCTCCTCATCGCCCTTATGCTGATCAGCCTCCTCCTCCTCATCGCCCTTATGCTGATCAGCCTCCTCCTCCTCATCGCCCTTATGCTGATCAGCCTCCTCCTCCTCATCGCCCTTATGCTGATCAGCCTCCTCCTCCTCATCGCCCTTATGCTGATCAGCCTCCTCCCCATCGCCCTTATGCTGATCAGCCTCCTCCTCCTCATCGCCCTTATGCTGATCAGCCTCCTCCTCCTCATCGCCCTTATGCTGATCAGCCTCCTCCTCATCGCCCTTATGCTGATCAGCCTCCTCCTCATCGCCCTTATGCTGATCAGCCTCCTCCTCATCGCCCTTATGCTGATCAGCCTCCTCCTCCTCATCGCCCTTATGCTGATCAGCCTCCTCCTCCTCATCGCCCTTATGCTGATCAGCCTCCTCCTCATCGCCCTTATGCTGATCAGCCTCCTCCTCATCGCCCTTATGCTGATCAGCCTCCTCCTCCTCATCGCCCTTATGCTGATCAGCCTCCTCCTCCTCATCGCCCTTATGCTGATCAGCCTCCTCCTCATCGCCCTTATGCTGATCAGCCTCCTCCTCATCGCCCTTATGCTGATCAGCCTCCTCCTCATCGCCCTTATGCTGATCAGCCTCCTCCTCCTCATCGCCCTTATGCTGATCAGCCTCCTCCTCATCGCCCTTATGCTGATCAGCCTCCTCCTCATCGCCCTTATGCTGATCAGCCTCCTCCTCATCGCCCTTATGCTGATCAGCCTCCTCCTCCTCATCGCCCTTATGCTGATCAGCCTCCTCCTCCTCAGCGCCCTTATGCTGATCAGCCTCCTCCTCCTCATTGCCCTTATGCTGATCAGCCTCCTCCTCATCGCCCTTATGCTGATCAGCCTCCTCCTCATCGCCCTTATGCTGATCAGCCTCCTCCTCCTCATCGCCCTTATGCTGATCAGCCTCCTCCTCCTCATCGCCCTTATGCTGTGAATTTGAACAAACCAGAATCCAATTTCTGGGACATGTCATATCTCCAGGAGGCCTATGTATGGATCCTGGTAAAATCAAAGCTGTTGTGGGGGGTTGGCCTGTCCCCAAAAATGTTAAAGATATTCAGAGGTTTGTTGGCTTTGCAAATTTTTACAGGAGATTCATAAAGGACTTTTCTAAGGTAATTTTTCCAATCACTTCCCTCACAAAGAAAACCCAAGCATTTGTGTGGTCTCCAGAGGCACAGGGGGCTTTTTTTTACTTCTGCACCCATACTGGTACATCCAAATCCTGAATTGCCATTTGTTGTGGAGGTAGATGCCTCAGAGGCTGCTGCGGGAGCTGTTCTGTCTCAGCGAGTTGGTGACAAGATGCAACTTCATCCATGTGCCTTTCTTTCTCAGACCATGTCATCTGCAGAAAGTACCTATGACATTGGAAATAAAGAACTGTTGGCCATTAAAATTGCCTTCTCTGAATGAGACATCTTTTGGAAGGTGCAAATCATCCTGTAATTGTCCTAACGGATAACAGGAATTTAGAATTTATCCGTACCACCAGGAGACTATCTGCAAGACAAGCACGGTGGGCCTTATTTTTCTCTAGATTTAATTTCATTATTTCTTATCGACCAGGCTCAAGGAATGGCAAGGCTGATGCCTTATCTTGGATTCTTGATGAACCCAAGGAGGGGTCATAACCTAGGTTATGATTAAGACGGTTTTAACCAGCCTGCCTCCACGTGTATGTCACATTTTATCTAATAAAAGAAGCGATATTGACAGTGTAGTCCTGAGACGTCCTTCGTGCAGTGCCGGTTTACCATTTTCTTTCTCTACATGCACCATACGGCTATGGATTAATCTCTCCGTGCACCAGAAGACTCCCAGTGTGTGGGAAACCGAAAGATCTGATGGTTGGGTGAGCCGGCTTTTCCTTTTCACTCAGGTTGTATATTTTTATGTAATTCCAAACATAGTTCTACATCTGAAAGCCCATTTTATGCAAACTTTGGCTTCCATCCTGTGTTTATTCCTAACCTTCCATCTTCTACACCTTCTCCTGCAGTTACTGACAGACTAACAGCATTACATGAAACTCAGAAAAAAACTAATTGAAATGTTACAGGAAGCCCAAGAAAACTACAAAAAGGCGGCAGATAAACATCGCAAGACTCCTCCTACCATAAATGTTGGTGATAAGGTTTGGTTATCTACTAAAAATCTGAAAACGCATGTTCCTTCTCCCAAATTGGGCCAGAAATTCATTGGACCTTTCCAAGTTTCTGCTCAAATGAACCAAGTTGCCTTCCTTTTGAAACTCCCTAACAGTCTGAAAATCCATCCTGTGTTACTTGCATCGTTGCTTAAAGCATTCATTGAAAACCCATTTCCAGGACGAAATCATCACCTCCTGCACCAGTGAAGATCCAAGGGGAAGAGGAATATGTTGTGGATAAAATCCTGGACTCCAAAATTTCAAGAGGTCGTTTGCAGTATCTAGTGCAATGGAAGGGGTATGGACCAGAAGAAAATTCTTGGGAGCCAGAAAATAATGTTCATGCCCCTAGACTAACAAAAGCTTTTCATCAGAGACATCCAGAAAAGCCATCCCCTAGGCTGTCTAGAGGCCATTCTGAAAGGAGAGGACTACTGTCAGGACTTGAACCGGAAGACTCTGCTGTCCCAGGCTGCAGCTCTACCAACTGAGCTAAGCAACACTCTGGACAGCTCCAGTGCTGATCCTTGGCCTAGCTTTTGACTTTCTTGTTCCTAGTTCCTGTTTCCCTGGCCTTGCTCCACCCCTTCCTAGATTGGACTTCATATTTAAACCCAGCCTTGCCTATACAACCTTGTAAGATTATTGTGCTCCCAGCCTGTAGTCTAGCTTGTCTCCTTCTCTCCTGCGATTGACTCCTCTATTGTGCAACGACCACCGGCTTCCTCCTAACTACGATACCTGCCGGCTCCTCAATGCTGATGCTGATCTTCTGTGCTACGACCCCTGGCTTCCTCCTGACTATGCTACCTGCCTGCTCCTCTGTACTGCTAAGCCTCTCCTGTGTTCCGACCTCTGGCCTTACTGACTACGATTCCTGCCTGCAATAACTCAAGTAAGTTACAACACATAGACTCCAAAACCAGACCCAGATAGTTACACATTCATTTGACAACTTGCCACTGAGGTTATCACTTTAACTACTGAATACTGGGGCATCACTGTGACTACTGGCTATTGGGGGGTATCACTGTGACTACTGGCTACTGGGGGAATTCCTGAGACTTCTGGCTACTGGGGGCATTCCTGAGACTACTGGCTACTGGGGGCATTCCTGAGACTACTGGCTACTGGGGGCATTCCTGAGACTACTGGCTACTGGGGGCATTCCTGAGACTACTGGCTACTGGGGGCATTCCTGAGACTACTGGCTACTGGGGGCATTCCTGAGACTACTGGCTACTGGGGGCATTCCTGAGACTACTGGCTACTGGGGGCATTCCTGAGACTACTGGCTGCTGGGGGCATTCCTGAGACTACTGGCTGCTGGGGGCATTCCTGAGACTACTGGCTACTGGGGGCATTCCTGAGACTACTGGCTACTGGGGGCATTCCTGAGACTACTGGCTACTGGGGGCATTCCTGAGACTACTGGCTAATGGGGGCATTCCAGTGACAACTGGCTACTAGGGGCATTCCTGTGACTACCAGCTACCGGTACGCATCCCTGTGACTACGGGCTATTGGGGGAATCACTGTGATTACTGGCTACTGAGGGATATTCCTGAGACTATTGGCTACTGGGGACATCACTTTGACTAATAGCTACAGGGAACATTCCTGTTACTAGCTATTGGGGGCATTCCTGGGACTACTTGCTACTGGGGACATCACTGTGACTACTAGCTGCAGGGGACATTCCTGTGACTACTGGTGGTATCACTGTGAATACCGGCTGCAGGAGGCATTCTTGTTACTACTGGAAATAGGGAACATTCCTGTGACTAGTGGCTACTGGGGGCATTGCTGTGACTTCTAGCTACTGGGGGAATAACTGTGACTACTAGCTACAGGCAGCATTCCTGTAACTACTGGCTACTGGGACATTCTGTCAGGACTTGAACCGGCGGACTCCGCTGTCCCAGGCTGCAGCTCTACCAACTGAGCTAAGCAACACTCTGGACAGCTCCAGTGCTGATCCTTGGCCTAGTTTTTGACTTTCTTGTTCCTAGTTCCTGTTTCCCTGGCCTTGCTCCGCCCCTTCCTAGATTGGACTTCCTATTTAAACCCAGCCTTGCCTATACATCCTTGTAAGATTATTGTGCTTCCAGCCTCTAGTCTAGCTTGTCTCCTTGTCTCCTTGTCTCCTGCGACTGACTTCTCTATTGTGCAACGACCACCGGCTTCCTCCTGACTACGACACCTGCCGGCTCCTCAAAACTGACGCTGATCTTCTGTGCTACGACCCCCGGCTTCCTTCTGACTATGCTACCTGCCTGCTCCTCTGTACTGCTAAGCCTCTCCTGTGTTCCGACCTCTGGCCTTACTGACTACGATTCCTGCCTGCAATAACTCAAGTAAGTTACAACACATAGACTCCAAAACCAGACCCAGATAGTTACACATTCATTTGACAACTTGCCACTGAGGTTATCACTTTAACTACTGAATACTGGGGCATCACTGTGACTACTGGCTATTGGGGGGTATCACTGTGACTACTGGCTACTGGGGGAATTCCTGAGACTTCTGGCTACTGGGGGCATTCCTGAGACTACTGGCTACTGGGGGCATTCCTGAGACTACTGGCTACTGGGGGCATTCCTGAGACTACTGGCTACTGGGGGCATTCCTGAGACTACTGGCTACTGGGGGCATTCCTGAGACTACTGGCTACTGGGGGCATTCCTGAGACTACTGGCTACTGGGGGCATTCCTGAGACTACTGGCTACTGGGGGCATTCCTGAGACTACTGGCTACTGGGGGCATTCCTGAGACTACTGGCTGCTGGGGGCATTCCTGAGACTGCTGGCTGCTGGGGGCATTCCTGTGACTGCTGGCTGCTGGGGGCATTCCTGTGACTGCTGGCTGCTGGGGGCATTCCTGTGACTGCTGGCTGCTGGGGGCATTCCTGTGACTGCTGGCTGCTGGGGGCATTCCTGTGACTGCTGGCTGCTGGGGGCATTCCTGTGACTGCTGGCTGCTGGGGGCATTCCTGTGACTGCTGGCTGCTGGGGGCATTCCTGTGACTGCTGGCTGCTGGGGGCATTCCTGTGACTGCTGGGGGCATTCCTGTGACTGCTGGCAGATGGGGGCATTCCTGTGACTGCTGGCAGATGGGGGCATTCCTGTGACTGCTGGCAGCTGGGGGCATTCCTGTGACTGCTGGCAGCTGGGGGCATTCCTGTGACTGCTGGCTGCTGGGGGCATTCCTGTGACTGCTGGCTGCTGTGGGCATTCCAGTGACTGCTGGCTGCTGGGGGCATTCCTGTGATTTCTGGCTGCTGGGGGCATTCCTGTGATTGCTGGCTGCTGGGGGCATTCCTGTGACTGCTGGCTGCTGGGGGCATTCCTGTGACTGCTGGCTGCTGGGGGCATTCCTGTGGCTGCTGGGGGCATTCCTGTGACTGCTGGCTGCTGGGGGCATTCCTGTGGCTGCTGGGGGCATTCCTGTGGCTGCTGGGGGCATTCCTGTGGCTGCTGGTGGTATCACTGTGACTATTGGCTACTGGCGGCATTACTGTGACTGCTGGCTACTGGGAGCATCCCTGTGACTACTAGCTACTGGGCGCATCCCTGTGACTACTAGCTACTGGGCGCATCCCTGTGACTACAGGTGGCATCACTGTGACTATTGGCTACTGGCGGCATTACTGTGACTGCTGGCTACTGGGAGCATCCCTGTGACTACTAGCTACTGGGCGCATCCCTGTGACTACAGGTGGCATCACTGTGACTACTGGCTACTGGGGGCATTACTGTGACTGCTGGCTACTGGGAGCATCCCTGTGACTACTAGCTACTGGGCGCATCCCTGTGACTACTAGCTACTGGGCGCATCCCTGTGACTACAGGTGGCATCACTGTGACTACTGGCTACTGGGGGCATTACTGTGACTATTGGCTACTGGCGGCATTACTGTGACTGCTGGCTACTGGGAGCATCACTGTGACTACTAGCTACTGGGCGCATCCCTGTGACTACAGGCTATTGGGGGAATCACTGTGATTACTGGCTTCTGAGGGCATTCCTGAGACTAATGGCTACAGGGTACATCACTGTGACTAATAGCTACAGGCAGCATTCCTGTTACTGCAACATCGTGTAAAAGGGAAAATGCCGGCTCACCTCCGTTGAGATACCGGACCCGGCATGGGCCAACCCTCTCCTGGGGTTGGACCATCAATTGCTTGCCAGCATTCCTGTTACTACTGGCTACTGGGGGCATCACTGTGACTACTGGCTATCGGGACATCACTATGACTACTGGCTACTGGGGGCATTCCTGAGACTACTGGGGACATCACTATGATTACTGGCTACTGGGGACATCACTGTGACTAATAGCTACAGGGGGCATTCCTGTGACTACTGGGGACATCAAAGTGACTATTGGCTACTGGGGACATCACTGTGACCCCTTTCAGCATCTCTAGGACTACTAGCTTCCAAAGGCATTCCTGTTACTACTGGCTACTGGGGGCATTCCTGTTACTACTGGCTACTGGGGGCATTCCTGTTACTACTGACTACTGGGGGCATTCATGTGATCGGCTACTGGGTTCTTACATTAACTATTGGCTATCTGGGGGCATCACTGTGACTACTAGCTAGAGGGCATTCCTGTGACTACTGACCACTGAGGTCTTTACTTTCATTACTGTTACTACTGGCTACTGGGGGCATTCCGGGGACTACTGATTACTGGGGCACTCATGTGACTACTAGCTACTGGGGTCATCACTGGGGTCATTCCTGAGACTACTGGCTACTGGGGACATCACTGTGACTATTAGCTGCAGGGGGCATTCCTGTGACTACTGGGGGCATTCCTGTGACTACTGGGGGCATTCCTGTGACTACTGGCTACTGGGGGCATTACTGTGACTACTGGGGGCATTACTGTGACTGCTGGCTACTGGGAGCATCACTTTGACTACTGGCTATTGGGGGAATCACTGTGATTACTGGCTTCTGAGGGCATTCCTGAGACTACTAGCTAATAGGGGGCATCGCTGTGACTACTGGCTACTGGGGGCATCGCTGTGACTACTGGGGGCATCGCTGTGACTACAGGCTAATGGGTACATTTCAGTGACTACTGGCTACTAGGGGCATCACTGTGACTACAGGATTAGGAAGGACTCAGGTCTAGAAATACTTTACACCAGGAGGGATGGCAGGTAGCCACCACTCTACACCCCCAGGGCTGATAGACACCCACCAGTCTATGTTGTTATATACCAGCGGTGAAGCGGCAGTGGCTGCTGGATCCTCCGGAGGCGCTACAGACAATACACAACTGTTACTGTGATGTAATTCTTTTTATAATTTTGAATAGTTTTTAAAGTGATAATTTTCTTCCCCCGTGTCTTACAGGAGATGGTATGGTCCATTTATGTGGTTATTATGTTCTCTGTTATTCCCTTTATGTGACATAATAATTGGAGCCCCAGGGGGCGACCCTGACATCAGGTCACAGGCGAGGTCATGCCCCGCGGGGTCCAAGCAGCCATATATGTACACCCGTCCTACCTCATCCTCATAGAGGAGACGCCTCAACCCCCGACCATCATCATCATCACAAGGGTGAGTGTCCTGCAGTCCTATGTAACACCACAGATAACACAGTGATATCTCTGAGTACAGATCATGTAGTAGATGTGTCCTGCAGTCCCATGTAACACCACAGATAACACAGTGATATCTCTGAGTACAGATCATGTAGTAGATGTGTCCTGCAGTCCTATGTAACAGCACAGATAACACAGTGATATCTCTGAGTACAGATCATGTAGTAGATGTGACCTGCAGTCCTATGTAACACCACAGATAACACAGTGATATCTCTGAGTACAGATCATGTAGTAGATGTGTCCTGCAGTCCTATGTAACACCACAGATAACACAGTGATATCTCTGAGTACAGATCATGTAGTAGATGTATCCTGCAGTCCTATGTAACACCACAGATAAAACAGTGATATCTCTGAGTACAGATCATGTAGTAGATGTGACCTGCAGTCCTATGTAACACCACAGATAACACAGTGATATCTCTGAGTACAGATCATGTAGTAGATGTGTCCTGCAGTCCTATGTAACACCACAGATAACACAGTGATATCTCTGAGTACAGATCATGTAGTAGATGTGCCCTGCAGTCCTATGTAACACCACAGATAACACAGTGATATCTCTGAGTACAGATCATGTAGTAGATGTGTCCTGCAGTCCTATGTAACACCACAGATAAAACAGTGATATCTCTGAGTACAGATCATGTAGTAGATGTGACCTGCAGTCCTATGTAACACCACAGATAACACAGTGATATCTCTGAGTACAGATCATGTAGTAGATGTGTCCTGCAGTCCTATGTAACACCACAGATAGCACAGTGATATCTCTGAGTACAGATCATGTAGTAGATGTGTCCTGCAGTCCTATGTAACACCACAGATAACACAGTGATATCTCTGAGCATAGATCATGTAGTAGATGTGTCCTGCAGTCCTATGTAACAGCACAGATAACACAGTGATATCTCTGAGTACAGATCATGTAGTAGATGTGTCCTGCAGTCCTATGTAACACCACAGATAACACAGTGATATCTCTGAGTACAGATCATGTAGTAGATGTGTCCTGCAGTCCTATGTAACACCACAGATAACACAGTGATATCTCTGAGTACAGATCATGTAGTAGATGTATCCTGCAGTCCTATGTAACACCACACATAACACAGTGATATCTCTGAGTACAGATCATGTAGTAGATGTGACCTGCAGTCCTATGTAACACCACAGATAACACAGTGATATCTCTGAGCACAGATCATGTAGTAGATGTGTCCTGCAGTCCTATGTAACACCACAAATAACACAGTGATATCTCTGAGTACAGATCATGTAGTAGATGTGTCCTGCAGTCCTATGTAACAGCACAGATAACACAGTGATATCTCTGAGTACAGGTCATGTAGTAGATGTGACCTGCAGTCCTATGTAACACCACAGATAACACAGTGATATCTCTGAGTACAGATCATGTAGTAGATGTGTCCTGCAGTCCTATGTAACACCACAGATAACACAGTGATAGCTCTGAGCACAGATCATGTAGTAGATGTGTCCTGCAGTCCTATGTAACACCACAGATAACACAGCGATATCTCTGAGTACAGATCATGTAGTAGATGTGTCCTGCAGTCCTATGTAACACCACAGATAACACAGTGATATCTCTGAGTACAGATCATGTAGTAGATGTGTCCTGCAGTCCTATGTAACACCACAGATAACACAGTGATAGCTCTGAGCACAGATCATGTAGTAGATGTGTCCTGCAGTCCTATGTAACACCACAGATAACACAGTGATATCTCTGAGTACAGATCATGTAGTAGATGTGTCCTGCAGTCCCATGTAACAGCACAGATAACACAGTGATATCTCTGAGTACAGATCATGTAGTAGATGTATCCTGCAGTCCTATGTAACACCACAGATAACACAGTGATATCTCTGAGTACAGATCATGTAGTAGATGTGTCCTGCAGTCCTATGTAACACCACAGATAACACAGTGATATCTCTGAGTACAGATCATGTAGTAGATGTGTCCTGCAGTCCCATGTAACAGCACAGATAACACAGTGATATCTCTGAGTACAGATCATGTAGTAGATGTGTCCTGCAGTCCTATGTAACACCACAGATAACACAGTGATATCTCTGAGTACAGACCATGTAGTAGATGTGTCCTGCAGTCCCATGTAACAGCACAGATAACACAGTGATATCTCTGAGTACAGATCATGTAGTAGATGTGTCCTGCAGTCCTATGTAACACCACAGATAACACAGTGATATCTCTGAGTACAGACCATGTAGTAGATGTGTCCTGCAGTCCCATGTAACAGCACAGATAACACAGTGATATCTCTGAGTACAGATCATGTAGTAGATGTGTCCTGCAGTCCTATGTAACACCACAGATAACACAGTGATATCTCTGAGTACAGACCATGTAGTAGATGTGTCCTGCAGTCCCATGTAACACCACAGATAACACAGTGATATCTCTGAGTACAGATCATGTAGTAGATGTGCCCTGCAGTCCCATGTAACACCACAGATAACACAGTGATATCTCTGAGTACAGATCATGTAGTAGATGTGTCCTGCAGTCCTATGTAACACACAGATAACACAGTGATATCTCTGAGTACAGATCATGTAGTAGATGTGTCCTGCAGTCCTATGTAACAGCACAGATAACACAGTGATATCTCTGAGTACAGATCATGTAGTAGATGTATCCTGCAGTCCTATGTAACACCACAGATAACACAGTGATATCTCTGAGTACAGATCATGTAGTAGATGTGACCTGCAGTCCTATGTAACAGCACAGATAACACAGTGATATCTCTGAGTACAGATCATGTAGTAGATGTGTCCTGCAGTCCTATGTAACACCACAGATAACACAGTGATATCTCTGAGTACAGATCATGTAGTAGATGTGTCCTGCAGTCCCATGTAACACCACAGATAACACAGTGATATCTCTGAGTACAGATCATGTAGTAGATGTGCCCTGCAGTCCTATGTAACACCACAGATAACACAGTGATATCTCTGAGTACAGATCATGTAGTAGATGTGTCCTGCAGTCCTATGTAACACCACAGATAACACAGTGATATCTCTGAGTACAGATCATGTAGTAGATGTGTCCTGCAGTCCTATGTAACACCACAGGTAACACAGTGATATCTCTGAGTACAGATCATGTAGTAGATGTGTCCTGCAGTCCTATGTAACACCACAGATAACACAGTGATATCTCTGAGTACAGATCATGTAGTAGATGTGACCTGCAGTCCTATGTAACACCACAGATAACACAGTGATATCTCTGAGTACAGATCATGTAGTAGATGTGTCCTGCAGTCCCATGTAACACCACAGATAACACAGTGATATCTCTGAGTACAGATCATGTAGTAGATGTGTCCTGCAGTCCTATGTAACACCACAGATAACACAGTGATATCTCTGAGTACAGATCATGTAGTAGATGTGTCCTGCAGTCCTATGTAACACCACAGATAACACAGTGATATATCTGAGTACAGATCATGTAGTAGATGTGACCTGCAGTCCTATGTAACACCACAAATAACACAGTGATATCTCTGAGTACAGATCATGTAGTAGATGTGTCCTGCAGTCCCATGTAACACCACAGATAACACAGTGATATATCTGAGTACAGATCATGTAGTAGATGTGTCCTGCAGTCCTATGTAACACCACAGATAACACAGTGATATCTCTGAGTACAGATCATGTAGTAGAAGTGCCCTGCAGTCCTATGTAACACCACAGGTAACACAGTGATATCTCTGAGTACAGATCATGTAGTAGATGTGTCCTGCAGTCCTATGTAACACCACAGATAACACAGTGATATCTCTGAGTACAGATCATGTAGTAGATGTGTCCTGCAGTCCTATGTAACACCACAGATAACACAGTGATATCTCTGAGTACAGATCATGTAGTAGATGTGTCCTGCAGTCCTATGTAACACCACAGATAACACAGTGATATCTCTGAGTACAGATCATGTAGTAGATGTGTCCTGCAGTCCTATGTAACACCACAGATAACACAGTGATATCTGAGTACAGATCATGTAGTAGATGTGACCTGCAGTCCTATGTAACACCACAGATAACACAGTGATATCTCTGAGTACAGATCATGTAGTAGATGTGTCCTGCAGTCCTATGTAACACCACAGATAACACAGTGATATCTCTGAGTACAGATCATGTAGTAGATGTGTCCTGCAGTCCTATGTAACACCACAGATAACACAGTGATATCTCTGAGTACAGATCATGTAGTAGATGTGTCCTGCAGTCCCATGTAACACCACAGATAACACAGTGATATCTCTGAGTACAGATCATGTAGTAGATGTGTCCTGCAGTCCTATGTAACACCACAGATAACACAGTGATATCTCTGAGTACAGATCATGTAGTAGATGTGTCCTGCAGTCCTATGTAACACCACAGATAACACAGTGATATCTCTGAGTACAGATCATGTAGTAGATGTGTCCTGCAGTCCTATGTAACACCACAGATAACACAGTGATTTCTCTGAGTACAGATCATGTAGTAGATGTATCCTGCAGTCCTATGTAACACCACAGATAACACAGTGATATCTCTGAGTACAGATCATGTAGTAGATGTGACCTGCAGTCCTATGTAACACCACAGATAACACAGTGATATCTCTGAGTACAGACCATGTAGTAGATGTGCCCTGCAGTCCTATGTAACACCACAGATAACACAGTGATATCTCTGAGTACAGACCATGTAGTAGATGTGTCCTGCAGTCCTATGTAACACCACAGATAACACAGTGATATCTCTGAGTACAGATCATGTAGTAGATGTGTCCTGCAGTCCTATGTAACACCACAGATAACACAGTGATATCTCTGAGTACAGATCATGTAGTAGATGTGTCCTGCAGTCCCATGTAACACCACAGATAACACAGTGATATCTCTGAGTACAGATCATGTAGTAGATGTGTCCTGCAGTCCTATGTAACAGCACAGATAACACAGTGATATCTGAGTACAGATCATGTAGTAGATGTGTCCTGCAGTCCTATGTAACAGCACAGATAACACAGTGATATCTCTGAGTACAGATCATGTAGTAGATGTGTCCTGCAGTCCTATGTAACACCACAGATAACACAGTGATATCCCTGAGTACAGATCATGTAGTAGATGTGTCCTGCAGTCCTATGTAACAGCACAGATAACACAGTGATATCTCTGAGTACAGATCATGTAGTAGATGTGTCCTGCAGTCCTATGTAACACCACAGATAACACAGTGATATCTCTGAGTACAGATCATGTAGTAGATGTGACCTGCAGTCCTATGTAACACCACAGATAACACAGTGATATCTCTGAGTACAGACCATGTAGTAGATGTGCCCTGCAGTCCTATGTAACACCACAGATAACACAGTGATATCTCTGAGTACAGACCATGTAGTAGATGTGTCCTGCAGTCCTATGTAACACCACAGATAACACAGTGATATCTCTGAGTACAGATCATGTAGTAGATGTGTCCTGCAGTCCTATGTAACACCACAGATAACACAGTGATATCTCTGAGTACAGATCATGTAGTAGATGTGTCCTGCAGTCCCATGTAACACCACAGATAACACAGTGATATCTCTGAGTACAGATCATGTAGTAGATGTGTCCTGCAGTCCTATGTAACACCACAGATAACACAGTGATATCTCTGAGTACAGATCATGGAGTAGATGTGTCCTGCAGTCCTATGTAACACCACAGATAACACAGTGATATCTCTGAGTACAGATCATGTAGTAGATGTGTCCTGCAGTCCTATGTAACACCACAGATAACACAGTGATATCTCTGAGTACAGATCATGTAGTAGATGTGACCTGCAGTCCTATGTAACACCACAGATAACACAGTGATATCTCTGAGTACAGATCATGTAGTAGATGTGTCCTGCAGTCCCATGTAACACCACAGATAACACAGTGATATCTCTGAGTACAGACCATGTAGTAGATGTGCCCTGCAGTCCTATGTAACACCACAGATAACACAGTGATATCTCTGAGTACAGACCATGTAGTAGATGTGACCTGCAGTCCTATGTAACACCACAGATAACACAGTGATATCTCTGAGTACAGACCATGTAGTAGATGTGTCCTGCAGTCCTATGTAACACCACAGATAACACAGTGATATCTGAGTACAGATCATGTAGTAGATGTGACCTGCAGTCCTATGTAACACCACAGATAACACAGTGATATCTCTGAGTACAGATCATGTAGTAGATGTGTCCTGCAGTCCTATGTAACACCACAGATAACACAGTGATATCTCTGAGTACAGATCATGTAGTAGATGTGTCCTGCAGTCCTATGTAACACCACAGATAACACAGTGATATCTCTGAGTACAGATCATGTAGTAGATGTGTCCTGCAGTCCTATGTAACACCACAGATAACACAGTGATATCTCTGAGTACAGATCATGTAGTAGATGTGTCCTGCAGTCCCATGTAACACCACAGATAACACAGTGATATCTCTGAGTACAGATCATGTAGTAGATGTGTCCTGCAGTCCTATGTAACACCACAGATAACACAGTGATATCTCTGAGTACAGATCATGTAGTAGATGTGTCCTGCAGTCCTATGTAACACCACAGATAACACAGTGATATCTGAGTACAGATCATGTAGTAGATGTGACCTGCAGTCCTATGTAACACCACAGATAACACAGTGATATCTCTGAGTACAGATCATGTAGTAGATGTGTCCTGCAGTCCTATGTAACACCACAGATAACACAGTGATATCTCTGAGTACAGATCATGTAGTAGATGTGTCCTGCAGTCCTATGTAACACCACAGATAACACAGTGATATCTCTGAGTACAGATCATGTAGTAGATGTGTCCTGCAGTCCCATGTAACACCACAGATAACACAGTGATATCTCTGAGTACAGATCATGTAGTAGATGTGTCCTGCAGTCCTATGTAACACCACAGATAACACAGTGATATCTCTGAGTACAGATCATGTAGTAGATGTGCCCTGCAGTCCTATGTAACAGCACAGATAACACAGTGATATCACTGAGTACAGATCATGTAGTAGATGTGCCCTGCAGTCCTATGTAACACCACAGATAACACAGTGATATCTCTGAGTACAGACCATGTAGTAGTGTCCTGCAGTCCTATGTAACAGCACAGATAACACAGTGATATCTCTGAGTACAGATCATGTAGTAGATGTGTCCTGCAGTCCTATGTAACACCACAGATAACACAGTGATATCTCTGAGTACAGATCATGTAGTAGATGTGCCCTGCAGTCCTATGTAACACCACAGATAACACAGTGATATCTCTGAGTACAGACCATGTAGTAGTGTCCTGCAGTCCTATGTAACAGCACAGATAACACAGTGATATCTCTGAGTACAGATCATGTAATAGATGTGTCCTGCAGTCCTATGTAACACCACAGATAACACAGTGATATCTCTGAGTGCAGATCATGTAGTAGATGTGTCCTGCAGTCCTATGTAACAGCACAGATAACACAGTGATATCTCTGAGTACAGATCATGTAGTAGATGTGTCCTGCAGTCCTATGTAACACCACAGATAACACAGTGATATCTCTGAGTACAGATCATGTAGTAGATGTGTCCTGCAGTCCTATGTAACACCACAGATAACACAGTGATATCTCTGAGTACAGATCATGTAGTAGATGTGTCCTGCAGTCCTATGTAACACCACAGATAGCACAGTGATATCTCTGAGTACAGATCATGTAGTAGATGTGTCCTGCAGTCCTATGTAACACCACAGATAACACAGTGATATCTCTGAGTACAGATCATGTAGTAGATGTGTCCTGCAGTCCCATGTAACACCACAGATAACACAGTGATATCTGAGTACAGATCATGTAGTAGATGTGTCCTGCAGTCCTATGTAACACCACAGATAACACAGTGATATCTCTGAGTACAGATCATGTAGTAGATGTGACCTGCAGTCCTATGTAACACCACAGATAACACAGTGATATCTCTGAGTACAGACCATGTAGTAGTGTCCTGCAGTCCTATGTAACACCACAGATAACACAGTGATATCTCTGAGTACAGACCATGTAGTAGATGTGCCCTGCAGTCCTATGTAACAGCACAGATAACACAGTGATATCACTGAGTACAGATCATGTAGTAGATGTGACCTGCAGTCCTATGTAACAGCACAGATAACACAGTGATATCTCTGAGTACAGATCATGTAGTAGATGTGTCCTGCAGTCCTATGTAACACCACAGATAACACAGTGATATCTCTGAGTACAGATCATGTAGTAGATGTGACCTGCAGTCCTATGTAACACCACAGATAACACAGTGATATCTCTGAGTACAGACCATGTAGTAGTGTCCTGCAGTCCTATGTAACACCACAGATAACACAGTGATATCTCTGAGTACAGACCATGTAGTAGTGTCCTGCAGTCCTATGTAACACCACAGATAACACAGTGATATCTCTGAGTACAGACCATGTAGTAGATGTGCCCTGCAGTCCTATGTAACAGCACAGATAACACAGTGATATCTCTGAGTACAGATCATGTAGTAGATGTGTCCTGCAGTCCTATGTAACACCACAGATAACACAGTGATATCTCTGAGTACAGATCATGTAGTAGATGTGTCCTGCAGTCCTATGTAACACCACAGATAACACAGTGATATCTCTGAGTACAGATCATGTAGTAGATGTGTCCTGCAGTCCTATGTAACACCACAGATAACACAGTGATATCTCTGAGTACAGATCATGTAGTAGATGTGTCCTGCAGTCCTATGTAACACT
Organism: Engystomops pustulosus; assembly: GCF_040894005.1. Classification (NCBI taxonomy): domain Eukaryota; kingdom Metazoa; phylum Chordata; class Amphibia; order Anura; family Leptodactylidae; genus Engystomops; species Engystomops pustulosus. Next base: position 5,090,268 of record NC_092412.1, on the reverse strand, counting down.
ACAGATAACACAGTGATATCTCTGAGTACAGATCATGTAGTAGATGTGTCCTGCAGTCCCATGTAACACCACAGATAACACAGCGATATCTCTGAGTACAGATCATGTAGTAGATGTGTCCTGCAGTCCTATGTAACACCACAGATAACACAGTGATATATCTGAGTACAGATCATGTAGTAGATGTGTCCTGCAGTCCCATGTAACACCACAGATAACACAGTGATATCTCTGAGTACAGATCATGTAGTAGATGTGTCCTGCAGTCCTATGTAACACCACAGATAACACACTGCAGTCCCATGTAACACCACAGATAACACAGTGATATCTCTGAGTACAGATCATGTAGTAGATGTGTCCTGCAGTCCCATGTAACACCACAGATAACACAGTGATATCTCTGAGTACAGATCATGTAGTAGATGTGTCCTGCAGTCCTATGTAACACCACAGATAACACAGTGATATCTCTGAGTACAGATCATGTAGTAGATGTGACCTGCAGTCCTATGTAACACCACAGATAACACAGTGATATCTCTGAGTACAGATCATGTAGTAGATGTGTCCTGCAGTCCCATGTAACACCACAGATAACACAGTGATATCTCTGAGTACAGATCATGTAGTAGATGTGTCCTGCAGTCCTATGTAACACCACAGGTAACACAGTGATATCTCTGAGTACAGATCATGTAGTAGATGTGTCCTGCAGTCCTATGTAACACCACAGATAACACAGTGATATCTCTGAGTACAGATCATGTAGTAGATGTGTCCTGCAGTCCTATGTAACACCACAGATAACACAGTGATATCTCTGAGTACAGATCATGTAGTAGATGTGTCCTGCAGTCCCATGTAACACCACAGATAACACAGCGATATCTCTGAGTACAGATCATGTAGTAGATGTGTCCTGCAGTCCTATGTAACACCACAGATAACACAGTGATATATCTGAGTACAGATCATGTAGTAGATGTGTCCTGCAGTCCCATGTAACACCACAGATAACACAGTGATATCTCTGAGTACAGATCATGTAGTAGATGTGTCCTGCAGTCCTATGTAACACCACAGATAACACACTGCAGTCCCATGTAACACCACAGATAACACAGTGATATCTCTGAGTACAGATCATGTAGTAGATGTGTCCTGCAGTCCTATGTAACACCACAGATAACACAGTGATATCTCTGAGTACAGATCATGTAGTAGATGTGTCCTGCAGTCCCATGTAACACCACAGATAACACAGTGATATCTCTGAGTACAGATCATGTAGTAGATGTGTCCTGCAGTCCTATGTAACACCACAGATAACACAGTGATATCTCTGAGTACAGATCATGTAGTAGATGTGCCCTGCAGTCCTATGTAACACCACAGATAACACAGTGATATCTCTGAGTACAGATCATGTAGTAGATGTGTCCTGCAGTCCTATGTAACAGCACAGATAACACAGTGATATCTCTGAGTACAGATCATGTAGTAGATGCGACCTGCAGTCCTATGTAACAGCACAGATAACACAGTGATATCTCTGAGTACAGATCATGTAGTAGATGTGTCCTGCAGTCCCATGTAACACCACAGATAACACAGTGATATCTCTGAGTACAGATCATGTAGTAGATGTGTCCTGCAGTCCCATGTAACACCACAGATAACACGGTGATATCTCTGAGTACAGATCATGTAGTAGATGTGTCCTGCAGTCCCATGTAACACCACAGATAACACAGTGATATCTCTGAGTACAGATCATGTAGTAGATGTGTCCTGCAGTCCTATGTAACACCACAGATAACACAGTGATATCTCTGAGTACAGATCATGTAGTAGATGTGTCCTGCAGTCCTATGTAACACCACAGATAACACAGTGATATCTCTGAGTACAGATCATGTAGTAGATGTGTCCTGCAGTCCTATGTAACAGCACAGATAACACAGTGATATCTCTGAGTACAGATCATGTAGTAGATGTGTCCTGCAGTCCCATGTAACACCACAGATAACACAGTGATATCTCTCTGAGTACAGATCATGTAGTAGATGTGCCCTGCAGTCCTATGTAACAGCACAGATAACACAGTGATATCTCTGAGTACAGATCATGTAATAGATGTGTCCTGCAGTCCTATGTAACACCACAGATAACACAGTGATATCTCTGAGTACAGATCATGTAGTAGATGTGTCCTGCAGTCCCATGTAACACCACAGATAACACAGTGATATCTCTGAGTACAGATCATGTAGTAGATGTGTCCTGCAGTCCCATGTAACACCACAGATAACACAGTGATATCTCTGAGTACAGATCATGTAGTAGATGTGTCCTGCAGTCCTATGTAACAGCACAGATAACACAGTGATATCTCTCTGAGTACAGATCATGTAGTAGATGTGTCCTGCAGTCCTATGTAACACCACAGATAACACAGTGATATCTCTGAGTACAGATCATGTAGTAGATGTGTCCTGCAGTCCTATGTAACACCACAGATAACACAGTGATATCTCTGAGTACAGATCATGTAGTAGATGTGTCCTGCAGTCCTATGTAACACCACAGATAACACAGTGATATCTCTGAGTACAGATCATGTAGTAGATGTGTCCTGCAGTCCTATGTAACACCACAGATAACACAGTGATATCTCTGAGTACAGATCATGTAGTAGATGTGTCCTGCAGTCCTATGTAACACCACAGATAACACAGTGATATCCCTGAGTACAGATCATGTAGTAGATGTGTCCTGCAGTCCTATGTAACAGCACAGATAACACACTGCAGTCCTATGTAACACCACATATAACACAGTGATATCTCTGAGTACAGATCATGTAGTAGATGTGTCCTGCAGTCCCATGTAACACCACAGATAACACAGTGATATCTCTGAGTACAGATCATGTAGTAGATGTGTCCTGCAGTCCTATGTAACACCACAGATAACACAGTGATATCTCTGAGTACAGATCATGTAGTAGATGTGTCCTGCAGTCCCATGTAACAGCACAGATAACACAGTGATATCTCTGAGTACAGATCATGTAGTAGATGTGTCCTGCAGTCCTATGTAACACCACAGATAACACAGTGATATATCTGAGTACAGATCATGTAGTAGATGTGACCTGCAGTCCTATGTAACACCACAGATAACACAGTGATATCTCTGAGTACAGATCATGTAGTAGATGTGACCTGCAGTCCTATGTAACACCACAGATAACACAGTGATATCTCTGAGTACAGATCATGTAGTAGATGTGCCCTGCAGTCCTATGTAACACCACAGATAACACAGTGATCTCTGAGTACAGATCATGTAGTAGATGTGCCCTGCAGTCCTATGTAACAGCACAGATAACACAGTGATATCTCTGAGTACAGATCATGTAGTAGATGTGTCCTGCAGTCCTATGTAACAGCATAGATAACACAGTGATATCTCTGAGTACAGATCATGTAGTAGATGTGTCCTGCAGTCCTATGTAACAGCACAGATAACACACTGCAGTCCTATGTAACACCACAGATAACACAGTGATATCTCTGAGTACAGATCATGTAGTAGATGTGTCCTGCAGTCCTATGTAACACCACAGATAAAACAGTGATATCTCTGAGTACAGATCATGTAGTAGATGTGACCTGCAGTCCTATGTAACAGCACAGATAACACAGTGATATCTCTGAGTACAGATCATGTAGTAGATGTGTCCTGCAGTCCTATGTAACACCACAGATAACACAGTGATATCTCTGAGTACAGATCATGTAGTAGATGTGTCCTGCAGTCCTATGTAACACCACAGATAAAACAGTGATATCTCTGAGTACAGATCATGTAGTAGATGTGACCTGCAGTCCCATGTAACACCACAGATAACACGGTGATATCTCTGAGTACAGATCATGTAGTAGATGTGTCCTGCAGTCCTATGTAACACCACAGATAACACAGTGATATCTCTGAGTACAGATCATGTAGTAGATGTGCCCTGCAGTCCTATGTAACAGCACAGATAACACAGTGATATCTCTGAGTACAGATCATGTAGTAGATGTGTCCTGCAGTCCTATGTAACACCACAGATAACACAGTGATATCTCTGAGTACAGATCATGTAGTAGATGTGTCCTGCAGTCCTATGTAACAGCACAGATAACACAGTGATATCTCTGAGTACAGATCATGTAGTAGATGTGACCTGCAGTCCTATGTAACAGCACAGATAACACAGTGATATCTCTGAGTACAGATCATGTAGTAGATGTGTCCTGCAGTCCTATGTAACAGCACAGATAACACAGTGATATCTCTGAGTACAGATCATGTAGTAGATGTGACCTGCAGTCCTATGTAACAGCACAGATAACACAGTGATATCTCTGAGCACAGTTCATGTAGTAGATGTGTCCTGCAGTCCTATGTAACACCACAGATAACACAGTGATATCTCTGAGTACAGATCATGTAGTAGATGTGCCCTGCAGTCCTATGTAACACCACAGATAACACAGTGATATCTCTGAGTACAGATCATGTAGTAGATGTGTCCTGCAGTCCCATGTAACAGCACAGATAACACAGTGATATCCCTGAGTACAGATCATGTAGTAGATGTGACCTGCAGTCCTATGTAACACCACAGATAACACAGTGATATCCCTGAGTACAGATCATGTAGTAGATGTGTCCTGCAGTCCTATGTAACAGCACAGATAACACAGTGATATCTCTGAGTACAGATCATGTAATAGATGTGTCCTGCAGTCCTATGTAACACCACAGATAACACAGTGATATCTCTGAGTACAGATCATGTAGTAGATGTGTCCTGCAGTCCTATGTAACACCACAGATAACACAGTGATATCTCTGAGTACAGATCATGTAGTAGATGTGTCCTGCAGTCCTATGTAACACCACAGATAACACAGTGATATCTCTGAGTACAGATCATGTAGTAGATGTGCCCTGCAGTCCTATGTAACACCACAGATAACACAGTGATATCTCTGAGTACAGATCATGTAGTAGATGTGTCCTGCAGTCCTATGTAACACCACAGGTAACACAGTGATATCTCTGAGTACAGATCATGTAGTAGATGTGTCCTGCAGTCCTATGTAACACCACAGATAACACAGTGATATCTCTGAGTACAGACCATGTAGTAGTTTCCTGCAGTCCTATGTAACACCACAGATAACACAGTGATATCTCTGAGTACAGACCATGTAGTAGATGTGCCCTGCAGTCCTATGTAACAGCACAGATAACACAGTGATATCTCTGAGTACAGATCATGTAGTAGATGTGCCCTGCAGTCCTATGTAACACCACAGATAACACAGTGATATCTCTGAGTACAGATCATGTAGTAGATGTGTCCTGCAGTCCTATGTAACACCACAGATAACACAGTGATATCTCTGAGTACAGACCATGTAGTAGATGTGTCCTGCAGTCCTATGTAACACCACAGATAACACAGTGATATCTCTGAGTACAGATCATGTAGTAGATGTGTCCTGCAGTCCCATGTAACACCACAGATAACACAGTGATATCTCTGAGTACAGATCATGTAGTAGATGTGTCCTGCAGTCCTATGTAACACCACAGGTAACACAGTGATATCTCTGAGTACAGATCATGTAGTAGATGTGTCCTGCAGTCCTATGTAACACCACAGATAACACAGTGATATCTCTGAGCACAGATCATGTAGTAGATGTGCCCTGCAGTCCTATGTAACACCACAGATAACACAGTGATATCACTGAGTACAGATCATGTAGCAGATGTGTCCTGCAGTCCTATGTAACACCACAGATAACACAGTGATATCTCTGAGTACAGATCATGTAGTAGATGTGTCCTGCAGTCCCATGTAACACCACAGATAACACGGTGATATCTCTGAGTACAGATCATGTAGTAGATGTGTCCTGCAGTCCTATGTAACACCACAGATAACACAGTGATATCTCTGAGTACAGATCATGTAGTAGATGTGTCCTGCAGTCCTATGTAACACCACAGATAACACAGTGATATCTCTCTGAGTACAGATCATGTAGTAGATGTGTCCTGCAGTCCTATGTAACACCACAGATAACACAGTGATATCTCTGAGTACAGATCAATGTAAACTCCCCTCCAGCATTCTAATGATTTCTACAAAATTTCAATATGTGACTCCCTATAACAAGCAGTGGCTGTTATGTTATTTTCTGCTCTGAAGCTACTTGTCAGAAATCTTCCTCAGCAGCAGTGACATAGTGATAGGATGTGTATAGGGCACTAAGGGTTGTCCACTTCTGTGTAGATAATGTGGAGAGAACAGAGGATGAGCGGAGGGGCTACAGAGGAGCCTATCATATAGCATGAGCTACAAAGTGACTGGGACGGAGGGGCTGAAAGGAAACAGAGGAGCTCTTTTATCCCTTCTGTGTAGGGCACTTCTGAAACAACAGATTTGCACACACACTAGGCTCTAGAGCTTGCAACTTAAAGATCTGTATCACATGACCTCCCACTTCTCCCGCCAAGGGAGCAGCATGACATGACTTTCCCTAGTAGCATCAGATAACCTTCTCCTCCTTCCAGAATGAGCGAGGAATAGCATCACATGACCTCCCCCTCCTCTCTTCAGAGTGAGCAGGGAGCAGCATCACATGACCCCCCCCCTCTTTCCATACACAGTGAGCTGGGAGCAGCATCACATGACCTCCCCCTCCTCTCTTCAGAATAAGCAGGGAGCAGCATCACATGACCTCCCCCACCTCTCTTCAGAATAAGCAGGGAGCAGCATCACATGACCTCTGCCTTCTCTCATCAGAGTGCGCAGGGAGCAGCATCACATGACCTCCCCCCCCACCTCTCTTCAGAGTGAGCGGAGAGCAGCATCACATGACCCCCAACCCACCACTCTTCACAGTGAGCAGAGAGCAGCATCACATGACCTCCCCCACCTCTCTTCAGAGTAAGCAGGGAGCAGCATCACATGACCTCCCCCTCCTCTCTTCAGAGTAAGCAGGGAGCAGCATCACATGACCTCCTCCTCCTCTCTTCAGAGTGAGCAGGGAGCAGCATCACATGACCTCCCCCTCCTCTCTTCAGAGTGAGCAGGGAGCAGCATCACATGACCTCCCCCTCCTCTCTTCAGAGTGAACAGGGAGCAGCATCACATGACCCCCACCCCCTCTTTCCATACACAGTGAGCTGGGAGCAGCATCACATGACCTCCTCCTCCTCTCTTCAGAGTAAGCAGGGAGCAGCATCACATGACCTCCCCCTCCTCTCTTCAGAGTAAGCATGGAGCCGCATCACATGACCTCCCCCTCCTCTCTTCAGAGTGAGCAGGGAGCAGCATCACATGACCTCCCCCTCCTCTCTTCAGAGTGAGCAGGGAGCAGCATCACATGACCTCCCCCTCCTCTCTTCAGAGTGAGCAGGGAGCAGCATCACATGGCCTCCCCCTCCTCTCTTCAGAGTAAGCAGGGAGCAGCATCACATGACCCCCCTGCTCCTCTCTTCAGAGTGAGCAGGGAGCAGCATCACATGACCTCCCCCTCCTCTCTTCAGAGTGAGCAGGGAGCAGCATCACATGACCCCCCCCCCTCTCTTCAGAGTGAGCAGGGAGCAGCATCACGTGACCCCCTCCCCCCTCCTATTTATGTCCAATATTTGTTTTTGTCACTTTCATTATAACATTTGAAGGTCCTTACCTTTTTATCTGTCTGGGTTTCCTCCTCCTGCTGACCAGTAGTGGTGACATTACGAGGGTGAGTGGACCTCCAGAACATGGAGCTAAATATGAAGCTTAATCATATGTCCCAGTGGTTCTAATCAGGGGTTAGATATATTTTACAGTTCAGTTTGGATTTTTTTGCATTTTTAGGTCTCCCCGAAGCCACCAAATGTCCAACCTTACCGGTTCCCATCCGGCATTTTTCCTGCTGCTTGGACTTCCCGGCCTGGAATCCACCTACATGTACATTGCGTTTGTCTTTTTCTTCGTGTATTTAGTCTCTCTGATAGGAAACTTGACTCTTCTCTTCATTATCAGGACAGACCGCAGCCTCCATGAGCCCATGTACCTCTTTCTCAGCATGTTGTCCACCATTGACCTTGTACTGACCAGCTCCACCACCCCAAAGCTTCTGAGTATCCTATGGTTCCACTACCAAGAGATCTACTTCGGGGCCTGTCTCACCCAGATGTTCTTCATCCATTCCTTCGCCTCCATGGAGTCCTCCATTCTTCTAGCCATGGCCTTCGACCGCTACCTCGCCATCTGTCACCCGCTCCGATATCACTTATTGCTGACTAATCGCCTAGTGGCAATGATTGGGCTCCTCTCGGTGGCTCGAGGAGTAATTGCGACGCTTCCTTTGCCTATTCTCTTCCTGAGGTTGACACTTTGTGATCACAGCGTTGTCCAGCACTCCCTCTGTGACCACATGGCGGTGGTGAAGTTGGCCTGTTCGGACACCACGGTTAATAGTGTCTATGGTTTGGTGGTGGCTCTTCTCATTGTGGTGGTAGACCTGATGTTCATCATCTGCTCTTACGTTTTCATTCTCCGAGCTGTATTTGGTTTGGCCACTCATGAAGCCCGATTCAAAGCCCTCAGTACCTGCACCTCCCACATCTGCGCCATCCTGGTCTTCTACGCCGCCGTTGTCCTGTCATCCGTTATCCAAAGGTTTGGGAAAACTGTCCCTTCCTATATCGTCATTTTATTATCCAACATCTACCTGATGCTTCCACCGCTCATCAACCCCATCGTGTATGGAGTGAAAACCAGGCAGATCCGCAATCACTTGGAAAGACTGTTACTATGAGGTGTAGATGGTGACTGTGAGGACATCTGGAGATACATCTGTCCACACTGTCATATCCTGAAGAATAAAGTCATAGATGGCAAATTTTGGTAAATCGGAGTCATATAGATGATTTGTAAAATGAGAACAAAGCAGTTTGCAGAAAAAGTACTGCAGGACCTTGTTCTCCAAGCACCAAGGTGCAACGTAAGAAACATCCATGGTGAAAAAATGGCTACACCATGGAGTTAGGACGTGGGCAAATTTGGTTGAGGATGTTAGGACAAGGTTGTTATAGTACAAGAGAATCTTTCGAAGCACAAGACTTGGCGTCGCTGCAACCTGCAGTTAGGAGGAAAGTCCATGGCGAAGCATTCCAGAGTACAGGTGCAGCACAAGAGAAGTAGGATAGATGTTGGTAAGAGGTTGTAGGGAGTAAGGATGAGATCCATAGGTCCTTGGTCATATTTTGTAAAGGTCCACCTTGCTGTCACAAGGCGATCTGTAGGAGGAGCTCAACATCAAACATTAGCAAACCTAAAACATAGGACAATTGATAAGATAACAAACCAGGTAACAGATTTTACTCAGGTCCTAGCTAAGGAGCAAGTTCGAGCCTTCTAGATACAATGAACACGACCTGAAGTCATCACAAACCTTCCCACCTTGAAAACCAACCACATGTAGAACGTGACGCACCTGGACACTGGTGGTGACCTACAAGTGAAGGAGATGCATCACATGCACTGCAAGATGGGAAGATTCTGCCGACCACTGAGGATGTGTATGCCTGGTCATACAATGCAAGGAGGATGGTTGGGAGAGGTCGTACAAGCAAAATATTTTATCACCACTAGGGGGAGATCCCTATATACAGATTATACATGACCACTAGGAGGAGCTCCCTACATACAGATTATACACCACCACTAGGAGGAGATCACTACATACAGATTATACACCACCACTAGGGGGAGATCACTACATACACATTATACACCACCACTAGGGGGAGATCACTACATACACATTATACACCACCACTAGGGGGGATCACTACATACAGATTATACATGACCACTAGGAGGAGCTCCCTATATACACATTATACACCACCACTAGGGGGAGATCACTACATACAGATTATACATCACCACTAGGAGGAGATCACTACATACAGATTATACACCACCACTAGGAGGAGATCACTACATACACATTATACACCATCACTAGGAGGAGATCACTACATACACATTATACACCACCACTAGGGGGGATCACTACATACAGATTATACACCACCACTAGGGGGAGATCACTACATACACATTATACACCACCACTAGGAGGAGATCACTACATACACATTATACACCACCACTAGGGGGAGATCACTACATACACATTATACACCACCACTAGGGGGAGATCACTACTTACACATTATACACCACCACTAGGGAGAGATCCCTACATACACATTATACACCACCACTAGGAGGAGATCACTACATACAGAATATACACCACTACTAGGAGGAGATCACTACATACACATTATACACCACCACTAGGGGGAGATCACTACATACACATTATACACCACCACTAGGAGGAGATCACTACATACACATTATACACCACCACTAGGGGGAGATCACTACATACACATTATACACCACCACTAGGGGGAGATCACTACATACAGATTATACACCACCACTAGGGGGAGATCACTACATACAGATTATACATCACCACTAGGGGGAGATCCATACATACACATTATACACCACCACTAGGGGGAGATCACTACATACAGATTATACATCACCACTAGGAGGAGATCACTACATACACATTATACACCACCACTAGGGGGAGATCACTACATACAGATTATACACCACCACTAGGGGGAGATCATTACATACACATTATACACCACCACTAGGAGGAGATCACTACATACACATTATACACCACCACTAGGAGGAGATCACTACATACACATTATACACCACCACTAGGGGGGATCACTACATACAGATTATACACCACCACTAGGGGGAGATCACTACATACACATTATACACCACCACTAGGAGGAGATCACTACATACACATTATACATCACCACTAGGGGGAGCTCACTACATACACATTATACACCACCACTAGGGGGAGCTCACTACATACAGATTATACACCACCACTAGGAGGAGATCACTACATACACATTATACACCACCACTAGGAGGAGATCACTACATACAGATTATACATCAACACTAGGGGGAGATCACTACATACAGATTAAACATCACCACTAGGCGGAGATCACTACATACACATTATACACCACCACTAGGAGGAGATCACTACATACACATTATACAACACCACTAGGGGGAGATCACTACATACACATTATACACTACCACTAGGGGGAGCTCACTACATTCAAATTATACACCACCACTAGGGGGAGATCACTACATACAGATTATACCCCACCACTAGGGGGAGCTCACTACATACAGATTATACCCCACCACTAGGGGGAGATCACTACATACAGATTATACACTACCACTAGGGGGAGATCAATACATACACATTATACACCACCACTAGGGGGAGGTCACTTCATGCAGATTATACACCAACACTAGGGGGAGCTCACTACATACAGATTATACACCACCACTAGGGGGAGATCACTACATACTGATTATATACCACCACTAGGGGGAGATCACTACATACAGATTATACACCACCACTAGGGGGAGCTCACTACATACTGATTATACACCACCACTAGGGGGAGATCACTACATACAGATTATACACCACCACTAGGGGGAGATCACTACATACAGATTATACACCACCACTAGGAGGAGATCACTTCATACAGATTATACACCACCTCTAGGAGGAGATCACTACATACAGATTATACACCACCACTAGGAGGAGATCACTACATACAGATTATACATCAACACTAGGGGGAGATCACTACATACAGATTATACATCACCACTAGGCGGAGATCACTACATACACATTATACACCACCACTAGGAGGAGATCACTACATACACATTATACACCACCACTAGGGGGAGATCACTACATACACATTATACACTACCACTAGGGGGAGCTCACTACATTCAAATTATACACCACCACTAGGGGGAGATCACTACATACAGATTATACCCCACCACTAGGGGGAGCTCACTACATACAGATTATACCCCACCACTAGGGGGAGATCACTACATACAGATTATACACTACCACTAGGGGGAGATCAATACATACACATTATACACCACCACTAGGGGGAGATCACTTCATGCAGATTATACACCACCACTAGGAGGAGCTCACTACATACAGATTATACACCACCACTAGGGGGAGCTCACTACATACAGATTATACACCACCACTAGGGGGAGCTCACTACATACAGATTATACACCACCACTAGGGGGAGATCACTACATATAGATTATATACCACCACTAGGGGAAGCTCACTACATACAGATTATGTATGTAGATTTTTATCATCCGGATGCAGCACGCTGGATTATTCCTTCCTCTTTTCAAGCATTCATTCACGCAGTGGTCCATGCCGAATCCGTGTCGTGCAACGCTGGTTGGAAGCATTATGTGAGCGATACAAAAAACGCAAAATATATTTTCTCGGAGGTCACTACATACAGATTATACACCACCACTAGGAGAAGATCACTACATACAGATTATACACCACCACTAGGGAGAGATCACTACATACAGATTATACACCACCACTAGGAGGAGCTCACTACATACACATTATACACCACCACTAGGGGGAGATCACTACATACAGATTATACACCACCACTAGAGGGAGATCACTACATACAGATTATACACCACCACTAGTGGGAGATCACTACATACACATTATACACCACCACTAGGAGGAGATCACTACATACAGATTATACACTACCACTAGGGGGAGATCACTACATACAGATTATACATCACCACTAGGAGGAGATCACTACATACAGATTATACACCACCACTAGGGGGAGCTCACTACATACAGATTATACATCACCACTAGGGGGAGATCACTACATACAGATTATACACCACCACTAGGGGGAGATCACTACATACACATTATACACCACCACTAGGAGGAGATCACTACATACACATTATACACCACCACTAGGGGGAGATCAATACATACACAGTATACACCACCACTAGGGGGAGATCACTACATACACATTATACACCACCACTAGGGGGAGATCACTACATACAGATTATACATCACCACTAGGGGGAGATCACTACATACAGAATACACACCACCATTAGGAGGAGATCACTACATACAAATTATACACCACCACTAGGAGGAGATCACTACTAACACATTATACATCACCACTAGGAGGAGATCACTACTTACAGATTATACACCACCACTAGGGGGAGATCACTACATAGTGATTATACACCACCACTAGTGGGAGATCACTACATACACATTATACACCACCACTAGGAGGAGATCACTGCATACAGATTATACACCACCACTAGGGGGAGATCACTACATACACATTATACACCACCACTAGGAGGAGATCACTACATACAGATTATACACCACCACTAGGGGGAGATCACTACATACAGATTATACACCACCACTAGGGGGAGATCACTACATACAGATTATACACCACCACTAGGGGGAGCTCACTACATACAGATTATACATCACCACTAGGGGGAGATCACTACATACAGATTATACATCACCACTAGGGAGAGATCACTACATACAAATTATGCATCACCACTAGGGGGAAATCACTACATACACATTATACACCACCACTAGGAGGAGATCACTACATACACATTATACACCACCACTAGGGGGAGCTCACTACATACACATAATACACCACCACTAGGAGGAGATCACTACATACAGATTATACACCACCACTAGGGGGAGCTCACTATATACAGATTATACACCACCACTAGGAGGAGATCACTACATACAGATTATACACCACCACTAGGGGGAGCTCACTACATACAGATTATACACCACTAGTAGGGGGAGCTCACAACATACAGATTATACACCACCACTAGGAGGAGATCACTACATACAGATTATACACCACCACTAGGGGGAGATCACTACATACACATTATACACCACCACTAGGAGGAGATCACTACATACAGATTATACACCACCACTAGGGGGAGATCACTACATACACATTATACACCACCACTAGGAGGAGATCACTACATACAGATTATACACCACCACTAGGAGGAGATCACTACATACAGATTATACACTACCACTAGGGGGAGATCACTACATACAGATTATACATCACCACTAGGAGGAGATCACTACATACAGATTATACACCACCACTAGGGGGAGCTCACTACATACAGATTATACATCACCACTAGGGGGAGATCACTACATACAGATTATACACCACCACTAGGGGGAGATCACTACATACAGATTATACATTACCACTAGGGGGAGATCACTACATACAGATTATACACCACCACTAGGGGGAGCTCACTACATACACATTATACACCACCACTAGGAGGAGATCACTACATACAGATTATACACCACCACTAGGAGGAGATCACTACATACAAATTATACACCACCACTAGGAGGAGATCACTACATACACATTATACACCACCACTAGGAGGAGATCACTACATACAGATTATACACCACCACTAGGGGGAGATCACTACATAGTGATTATACACCACCACTAGGGGGAGATCACTGCATACACATTATACACCACCACTAGGGGGAGATCACTACATAAACATTATACACCACCACTAGGAGGAGATCACTACATACAGATTATACACCACCACTAGGGGGAGATCACTACATACAGATTATACACCACCACTAGGAGGAGATCACTACATACACATTATACACCACCACTAGGAGGAGATAACTACATACACATTATAAAGCACCACTAGGGGGAGATCACTACATACACATTATACACCATCTCTAGGGGGAGCTCACTACATACACATTATACACCACCACTAGGGGGAGATCACTACATACAGATTGTACACCACCACTAGAGGGAGATCACTACATACAGATTATACACCACCACTAGTGGGAGATCACTACATACACATTATACACCACCACTAGGAGGAGATCACTGCATACAGATTATACACCACCACTAGGGGGAGATCACTACATACACAATATACACCACCACTAGGAGGAGATCACTACATACAGATTATACACCACCACTAGGGGGAGATCACTACATACAGATTATACACCACCACTAGGGGGAGATCACTACATACAGATTATACATCACCACTAGGAGGAGATCCCTATATACAGATTATACACCACCACTAGGAGGAGATCACTACATACAGATTATACATCACCACTAGGAGGAGATCACTACATACAGATTATACACCACCACTAGGGGGAGATCACTACATACAGATTATACACCACCACTAGGGGGAGCTCACTACATACACATTATACACCACCACTAGGGGGGGATCACTACATACAGATTATACACCACCACTAGGAGGAGATCACTACATACACATTATACACCACCACTAGGAGGAGATCACTACATACACATTATACACCACCACTAGGAGGAGATCACTACATACAGATTATACACCACCACTAGGAGGAGATCACTACATACACATTATACACCACCACTAGGGGGAGATCACTACATACAGATTATACACCACCACTAGGGGGAGCTCACTACATACAGATTATACACCACCACTAGGGGGAGATCACTACATACAGATTATACATCACCACTAGGAGGAGATCACTACATACAGATTATACACCACCACAAGGGGGAGATCACTACATACACATTATACACCACCACTAGGGGGAGATCACTACATACACTTTATACACCACCACTAGGGGGAGATCACTACATACAGATTATACACCACCACTAGGGGGGATCACTACATACAGATTATACACCACCACTAGGGGGAGATCACTACATACACATTATACACCACCACTAGTAGGAGATCACTACATACACATTATACACCACCACTAGGGGGAGATCACTACATACACATTATACACCACCACAAGGGGGAGATCACTACATACACATTATACACCACCACTAGGGGGAGCTCACTACATACAGATTATACACCACCACTAGGGGGAGCTCACTACATACAGATTATACACCACCACTAGGGGGAGCTCACTACATACACATTATACACCACCACTAGGGAGAGCTCACTACATACAGATTATACACCACCACTAGGGGGAGATCACTACATACTGATTATATACCACCACTAGGGGGAGATCACTACATACAGATTATACACCACCACTAGGGGGAGCTCACTACATACTGATTATATACCACCACTAGGGGGAGATCACTACATACAGATTATACACTACCACTAGGGGGAGATCACTACATATAGATTATACCCCACCACTAGGAGGAGATCACTTCATACAGATTATACACCACCTCTAGGAGGAGATCACTACATACAGATTATACACCACCACTAGGAGGAGATCACTACATACAGATTATACACCACCTTTAGGAGGAGATCACTACATACACAGTATACACCACCACTAGGGGGAGATCACTACATACACAGTATACACCACCACTAGGGGGAGATCACTACATACACATTATACACTACCACTAGGGGGAGCTCACTACATTCACATTATACACCACCACTAGGGGGAGATCACTACATACAGATTATACCCCACCACTAGGGGGAGCTTACTACATACAGATTATACCCCACCACTAGGGGGAGATCACTACATACAGATTATACACTACCACTAGGGGGAGATCAATACATACACATTATACACCACCACTAGGGGGAGATCACTTCATGCAGATTATACACCACCACTAGGAGGAGCTCACTACATACAGATTATACACCACCACTAGGGGGAGCTCACTACATACAGATTATACACCACCACTAGGGGGAGCTCACTACATACAGATTATACACCACCACTAGGGGGAGATCACTACATAGAGATTATATACCACCACTAGGGGAAGCTCACTACATACAGATTATGTATGTAGATTTTTATCATCCGGATGCAGCACGCTGGATTATTCCTTCCTCTTTTCAAGTATTCATTCACGCAGTGGTCCATGCCGAATCCGTGTCGTGCAACGCTGGTTGGAAGCATTATGTGAGCGATACAAAAAACGCAAAATATATTTTCTCGGAGGTCACTACATACAGATTATACACCACCACTAGGGGGAAAT